>NC_056734.1:110456882-110762764 GCF_019279795.1 Protopterus annectens
GGTCCTAAATGAAAGACCAGCACTGGTAGATTTTTGGTAGAATGTAGAACAGAAACTGCTGTTAAAAAGGGATAATTAGTAGGGTATAGTAAACTATTGCATGATAACTGTAAGATAAGAATCAATCACAGGAGGTTAGAAAGGATTGGGAAGAGAGATTGGATTAGCAATTCACAAAGAAACAGTGGGGGATATATGTATATCTCCCAAAAAACACAACAAAATCTAGAATATTTAGGATTTTTCTTGGAAATGTTTACATAGATATTTTTATACCGCATGTAGTCTACAGATATTTTTTCCTCGGATAGCCAGCAAATGTTGAAGGTGTGATGGGAAAGAAAGAGGTAATTGGGAACACATTTTCTGGGATTGTACTGAATTTACAGACTTTATGGATTCCTTGGAGGCTGCTCTGTTGGAGATACTGGTAAGCAAATTGGGGCAACTTGGGAAATGATTTTTCTGAGCTGTGATGCAGAATGGGATTTGCTTAGACATAGTTATGCCTTGCTGACTATAATTATGGTGGCTGCCAAAAACACAATTATTAGAAAATGGAAGTCAAATCTAAACCAACTGTACTATAAGCAGTGAATATAGTAAAATAGATAAAACAACTGGAACTGGGATGGATCAAATTACATAGGAAAACAATGGGAATTGTGGGAACAATACATATGGGGAGGAATGAGGTTTAAAAGAAGGCAGGACTTGAATGAGCTATGTACTGTCTGACTGACAATGATTGGGAAGATTATAAGTGATATATGACATTTGTAACAAGTTGTGTCAATATGATTTGTGATATAAAATGCTTGCAACTGGGATTATGTCAATATGGTTTGTTTTCATTTATATAAATGTATGATTGCCTATGTCATAAGTGATAATTTAATAAAGATGTTTCTTGTTAAAAAAAAAGAGTGGCTCTGCTTTGCTCACTGACAGGACTCCAACAGCCACAGAGGATGTGTCTAATCCTCAGCCCATAGTGGCTGTAGGTGCTACACCAGAGGGACCCAGGATAAAAGATGACATGTCTGCGGTACAACAGACAGCCACAGCAGAGTCACCCACATGTGGCTGAGGCAAATTGCTAGTCTTCTGTGGCTGTTTGCCTAACTCTTTCTTTTTGTGGCTGAAAGAAGGACTCATCATGAGACCAACAATCTGTTTCATGGTCAAGCTGAAAATGGTGCCTCCTTCCCAGAAAAGACACACAGCAAATGCTGGTAAAATTACCAGTCCATAAAAATTACTTTGTGACAGGAAAAAAAAAACATAGTAAAAAGAACTTTCAAACACTATGGCAGCCCTACAATGGAAAAAATAAACACAATTTCTCCACAGAAAATATGTGGTACTTTTCAGTTATCAGGGCAACAATGTTAATGAGGGCTTTCCATTATCGGCCAAACTACTTTCTTGTAGTTGTTACTGAATTCCACCCTTCTGTAGTTCCAGGAAACAAGTGCATCTTACTTTGGATATAAGGTACTTTTCTAAACAAATGCATGATGGAGTTGTATTTTAAAGTGGTGCACTTTATTAGTGATTTGTAGAAATTGTAGTGTACTTCAGTGGTACATTTATCTTTGCTGGTGGTATCGCTAATTTACATTTTCTCTTCTGTGTGTGTCTGTACTATGAAGTCGCACTTGTTTAAGCCAAGTACTGCTTTCATGGTTCCTTCAGAGGGGAAGAGCCTACGGGTACAACAGTGTGTGCCAATAGCCAGCAAGAAACTTTTCTTTGGTTTGCACTCAGATTTTCATGTTATGTTTCGCATACGGCATAGGAACTGAGAGCGAACTTTTATTTGGAACAGAAGGCAGCTAGTCAACATGTCAGTGGCACTTACTGGAATGTAAACACAGTTTGGAGTTTGTTTAGATTATTGTACTCTGTCCTTTTTTTTTTTACAATGCTGTTTCCATGAGTTATAACACAATACATGACCGTATGTCTACTTAAAGCAATTGTAAAACAATCACTCATATGATGAGAAGAGGCAACTACGTATTCGGCACTATAGAATTGCTCAGGCCGTAGCTGTCTTTTATAACATTAACCTCACATCTGAAGGGATTATAGAGCCGCTTAATTAGTGTGTAGGTTTGTTGGGGATGAATTTTAGGAAGGCTAGCTCACAGATGGTCAGACGGTCAGTGTACTAAATAACCACGAGGTACAAGCATAGGAAAGTATTAACCAACAGACAATCAGCAGCGATCACTGCGAGCTCATTAGAACTGTTGCCCCAATAATGGAAAAGTATTAAATATGTTATCGGTTAGCCTGCACTACTTTTAAATTGACAGGAAAAAATGAGTGCAGTGTTTAAAAACATGTTACTGTCTAAACAGTCTGCTAAAACACAGCATTCCTTGCTTTAAAATAACTTTCCAGAAGAGAAAAATAATAAAACATCAGTTAGTATAAGACAATGGAAGGTTTGCTTTCCCCAAACAGAACTTATCTGCCCAGAAAAGGAAAGCACAAGCCAACCATTGAGCTTCAAAAGTTTCAGAGGAGCATAGTGCTCGGTGGCAGGAAAGATCTGAATGGCTTGCACTCAAACTTCAAACTTGTCTTTTAGCCAGCTCAGCTTGAGCTGCTTGACAGTTTGGGCATATGGAAGTAGCACTGAAGCTTTGGCAGCTGGCTGGCTATTATATCCATGGCAGGATATAAGTCATATTGCTAAGACTATTGTATCAGTGATCAATATAAAGAACATCTGAGAGCTGTAAGGCAGCACAATGTGCCACCCTCCTACTCTATTAGAAGCCGTTTTTTTTCAAATTAGGCCAAAATTACAGCTGTTCATCTTTACTATTTTCATGTCAGTTACTCAAACGTAGAATGAAGCAAGCAAGAAATGGGCATGACAAGGAACTAATTAGAAGGCTGACAGTCTAACCAGGTAGCAGCCTAATAGATTTAGTATGCCATTCAGCTGAATTCACTTTAATTCGAAAGTGAGTCCCCAAAAAATTTGCCTGAACAACTTTTAGTGATCTTCAGAAGTATTTTTTTTCTTTTTGTAAGGAGGTGAGCCCCCTGCATCCCCATTTGAGAGGTCATCTCCCATATCCTCAAACGTATGTATACTTAGAGGTCACTCATTCAATTGAGAAAAGCGAAAACTCTACTGTCTTTGAAAGTTGTTGTAGTACTTTTTCTTTGGTATGTCTGCAGTTCTTAGAAATGGCTGTCATTAAATTGAGTCTCCCATACGGCATTTCAGCAATTCAACAACGGAACATCTTTGTATGGTGGATGATATCTTCATATGCAAAACAACAACATCATTCTTTTTGCTGTACCCTGGCTTGTAACAGTGTCTATATTTTGCAATTAAGTATCTCACAGTTAAGGCGTTTTGGCAAAAAAAGTCTGTGTATTATTCAGATAGGAAAAGGGGATGGATGGAGATGGTAAAATACTATCTCTCAATTGTCCATGACTGGGGCGCAGAATTTTGTTGTAGTACTTTTTCTTTAGTATGTCTGCAGTTCTTAGAAATGACTGTCGACATTTCAGCAATTCAACAACGGAACATCTTTGTATGGTGGATGATATCTTCATATGCAAAACAACAACATCATTCTTTTTGCTGTACCCTGGCTTGTAACAGTGTCTATATTTTGCAATTAAGTATCTCACAGTTAAGGCGTTTTGGCAAAAAAAAGTCTGTGTATTATTCATATAGGAAAAGGGGATGGATGGAGATGGTAAAATACTATCTCTCAATTGTCCATGACTGGGGCGCAGAATTTTGTTGTAGTACTTTTTCTTTAGTATGTCTGCAGTTCTTAGAAATGACTGTCGACATTTCAGCAATTCAACAACGGAACATCTTTGTATGGTGGATGATATCTTCATATGCAAAACAACAACATCATTCTTTTTGCTGTACCCTGGCTTATAACAGTGTCTATATTTTGCAATTAAGTATCTCACAGTTAAGGCGTTTTGGCAAAAAAAAGTCTGTGTATTATTCAGATAGGAAAAGGGGATGGATGGAGATGGTAAAATACTATCTCTCAATTGTCCATGACTGGGGCGCAGAATTTTGCTCTGTTCCTCCTACACCCCCCCCCCCCCCCCCCCAGAAAAGGTGTTATTTTACACTTAGTAAATAATGACAATCATTGGAGTTAGTCTTCTTTTACTGTAGAAAATGCATATTAATTCCATCCTTTTAATCTGTCAACTTCTCGGGGATAATAGTACTAATATAAAAGTTGTTGTACTTCTTTCGGGTTTTCCCGGTTAGGAGTCGCCACAGCGGAACTCCGGTCCGCTAATGATTGGCAGTACATTTTTACGGTGCCGAGGTGCCAGCTCCACGCCCAACTTTAAATGAAGGAAGGCCCATTTACGCATGGCTTTCTAACGCCACTCGACCGCAGGGAGGACATATAGACTCCACACAGAAGGCGCTCCAGCCGAGAATTGAACGGGAAAACCTCTTGCTGTGAGGTGACAACGCTACCTCTGCACCACCGCGGCTTAATTAGGGTTACCACCTGTTCCACTTTGCGAGGGACAGTCCCTCTTTGGGCAGTTGTGTCCTACAAAAAAAAAAATTGTAAAAAAAGGCAAATGTCCTGAGATTTTAGGACAAAATTAATTCCTACATTTTATGTAATAGTTGCATAAAACAGTTATTCTGCATCTGAAATGCCTAAATATTATAAGAAACAGTATAAGCAACTAAAATACTACAAGCATAAGCTTTAGTTAGGCAAAAATGTGAAGTTCTGTACTTTGCACTGGCCATGTGTATGTTTTGGCCTGCAAAATTTGACGTTTGTACCAAAAATGTCCCACTTTGGGCATTTGAAAAGGTGCCCTAGGCTTAATAAGTGACAAATACACAAATAACCAGTGGCACTTTTATAGTACTAATATAAAAGTGCCCCTGGTTACTTGTGTATTTGTCCCTGATTCTGGAGGTAAGAGGGTGAGAGCTATGAATAATATAGCGAGATAAACCCATAGCGCGGAGTATTTCTGATACCTAAAATGGATGACGCAGCTGATGGTGTGCACATATTAGCTTAATTTCATTAAAATCTTTGCACTTAATCAAAACGTCGCAGTTCTTCCACAGTATTGTTGATTTGTTTTTCTTTCTCATCTTTCCCATTTACTCTTCGGTTAGCTGCGTAAGATATCCACCGTTTTATGCTTTTACTTCCTTGTTTGCTTTCTGCACGCCCGGGTGTGTTGTATAAGAAGGAAGCGTACTCTGGTACTACGGCAACCAGCTTCCACTTCAAGGTGTTAGGAGCATCCAGCAACAATCCCCGCCAAACAGACTTGATCAACCCGCAACCTGGATGGCTTCCTTGTTGTTGCCTCGGTACCACCTTCAGCTCCTCCTCTCCACAGCAGAAAACATTTATTCTCTTGCTTTTAGGTGGAGCTTTAACAACTTCTGCATGCTTTTGTTGTTTTTTTAAACAGTAGTGACCCTTGGCGATGGTTTTATTCTGATTGTATTTCATTCAGCTTTCCAACAGATTTTTGTTCCTAGTCCCTAACATGTATTAGTGCTGCTGTAAAACAGGACGGCCTAGACAGTGGATTTTTAGTAACCTGACAGAGAGCAGTGTTAATCTAGTTATCTCAGCCGTGCATTTCCTCCAACTTTTTCTAAGTACTTTTTCGTGCCTTAATTTGGAGAGTTTTATAGGACTTCCTGTGGGGGTAAGTTCAACTGTTACTGTTTCGTTCCTAAAAGATTGGTGTGCTTTGACATGACTGTTGGATAGAGATGTTTCAGTTTCTTTTTTTTTTTTAACAATTATGGAGGACATGAATATAATTAAATGTTTCAAAATAAATCATGAAAAATATAATCCAAAGTTTTGTCCTGTTCATTTTGTCACACATTTTGCACCCTGCATAAGCAGTACAGGTGTATATAATACAGATCACATACTCAACAGGTTATTCTTCAAGCCCCAAATGCTCTCTCTGTTAAGTCAAAATTATAGCAGTGATTCATTTGGTCAGTCTAATGTTTTGTTTAATGTGATCTGGGAAAAGTTAGAGAAGAACTGGCTAGTCTGTTATAAAGAATGCATGGAACCAAATCAAATTTACTTTTCAAGTGTCCCTGAGTTTGGCTCATAATTTTGCTCTGCCACTCCTAATCTCTGTGCCTTTTGCGAAAACATGGTGGAGTGCAGTCATCAGTAAGTAATGGCAATCTTTATAGTTAAGTGATTTCTTTTTTTTTTTTTTTTTGAGAATGCATGTTAGGTCAAGTTGTCTTAGTCTTTCATCTTTCTCAGTCAGTAGTCTCAATATTTAAAAAGAGCTTCTGATTTGGAGCATTTTTTGTTGATTATTTTGGCCATTTCCCTGATTCTGGATACAAGATGTTGAGACCTATGCAAATATCAATCTCCATTTTCAAACTTTGTGATGAATGAGATTTTGGTTTTGCTTTCCATATGTTATGTATTATACATTGGGCACTGGAGATAGTGCAGAAGACTGGTTAACACTATTTATTATAGTACAAATACATATTTTGGCTGCAGATAAGAATGATATGGCAGGGCCCCCCATGCTTACCTGTATTTATTGGATAAGCTGCAAGTCTTGCTTAACTCCACAGCCCTATGCCAAATCCTCATAAAAATGGCCTTAGATACTTCTTTATTCATAAAATACATATACTACCAACCTTGTATTTTCTAACTGTGTTGTCAAAATCTCCGACTGCTTTGTCCTTTAAAAGATTGCACTCACCTAGCCTCTAATTTCTCATAAGGTACTTAATTTCAATGCCTCTGAATTCTTTCTACAAAACGAAATATATTAAATTATTTTTAGTAAATCTTTGTGACTTCAGAATGCAAACCATATACCATTTTATTGTTGCCTTCTGAACTATTTGTCTTTTTGTATGTGTTACGCTGATGAGGTCAGAGTCACACTCAGTAGTATTTATAAAGAAAGATCATAACTTCTTGTTTTCATAGGCTAGTATTTCACAAACCTTGCTTGATGCCTCGTTACATTATCACTTGGCCATCTGAGATAACTGCCCCGACCTGTTTTCTGCTTTTATTGTTGCTACTACTCCCCATCCTACTTTATATTTCTTTATTGGGTTTCATGTTGAGGTATATATTTATTTCTGTTTTGCTTAGAATTTAGTTGCACTTTTTTAGGCAGTTCCTCCAGCTTCACCAAGTTCCTTGTACTTGTAACACCTTCTTTAACATCAACCCTGTTGCGTATTAAACCGTGTGCTAGATAAAAGTATGGTAACCAATAGCTAATAGAACTCCTTGTATTATATTCCTCAGGATTCTGTTTGATTAGCCAGTGTTTTACCTATTTAACTGCAGTAGTACTCAGAGTGTAATTTGCTTATGGATATTTATATGCACATGCATGTGAAATTGCAGTTGGGTATAGTGCATTGGAAGCTTGGGGAGAAATGGTCCACACAGTCATAAATGTAGAGTTCGTAATATTACAGTAATATAAAATATGTAAGCAGTAATGCCCAACAGGGTGTTCTGTTATATAGGTTCATAGGAAGATACTAGGCTAACAGCCCAAGAGCCCTTACAAGCCTAGCCATATTTATCCAGAGTTGCCCTAGTTGTCAGTAGTTAGGTGAGCGAAGTTTGCAGAGGTTATGAATCTATTGTAATTAATACTGACTGCCTCTGTCCATAAGAGACATGGGTGCCACTCCAGGAGTGAATTTATGGTCACCCATCCATTGATCTAGGTTGCGTTTGAAGAGGGTCAAGGTGAGGCTCTGCTTCAAGTGAAAGGAAAGCTTGTTCTAGAGAAGGGATAGTCTCTGGGAGATGTATCTGTCTCTCCAGTATGATTTGTTCATGTCAGAGGTAAGGTCCCTGGAGCACATGACCCTAGTGTAGCTTGATTTACGAATGTGCAACTTTTCCATCAGGGCTCGGTCAGAGACTGCCCTGTAAGCCAGGCACAGGTCACCCTTTAACAGCCAGTAGGAGATGGAATACAGTGACAGGGTTTTCAGTCTTACCTCATAGGACTTGTTTTGTGTTACTTGTATTTTCTTGGTGAGAAATCTCTGTGGTTTCTCCTTCTGTTGCAGGTGTCTGGTGAGATGCATGCAAAAGGGAGCATTGTACTTGATTACTGGTCTGATGAGGGCCAAATATAATGGAGTTATGGCATCCTTGGATCTAGAAGTGATGCCTTTACTTATGAGATGTGCCACATAGAAGGATTTCCTTACCACTGTGGATAAGTGGTGGTCAAAGTTCAGATTGCTATCAATCTGAGTACCCAGATCACGTACCACTGGGTTTACACTTGGGGGTGCTGTCTGTCATGTAATTAGCAGGGATGTTAACTTCCTAAATTCCTAAAGGGGATAATAATGCTTTTTTTTGCATTTAGCTTCAATCCTTGGCTTTAGCACCAAACATTTGTCTGTGTTCACCCTTTTTGCAGTATATTGGCATCTTTGGGGGACTCGGTGATTACTCCCAATTTGCAATCATCATCGAAATTGGTCAACCACAGTTTGTCCACATTTGGCTGGACTTCAGGGAAGTAGATTCCAAACAGTAGCAGTGTAGCACAGAACCCTGTGGTATGCCACTCGTGGCTGGTCTTTTGCTAGAGGTGAAGTCACCCATTTTGACAGGATGTGTCCTGTCAGTGAGAAAATTGGCTACCCATCTGGTGACATAGGGGTTAATTTCCAACTGGAAAATTTCTTTATAATGCCTGACTGGAGGGTTGAGTCAAATGCCTTGGCTAGTTTGAGGTAGGCGGTGTGCGCTGTCTTTCCCTCGTCCTGGTCCTTGGTGACATTCTCAAAGAAGTCAACCAGGTTTAACAGACATGATCTACCATTAATGAATCCAAACTGGGTTGGGTCCAGAGTTTGGAAATTACCTATGTCCTTGTTGATAAGGTCCATAATGATTCTGTCCATGGCCTTACAGCTGAGGCTAGTCAAGCTTATGGGTCTATAATTCCCATGGTCAGTAGATGGTCCCCTTTTGTGAAGTGGGATTACTGTTGCTGTCATTTATTCTGCTGGAATATAGCCAGATCACAGGCTGTGGTTAAAGACGGATCCAAGTGGGTCTGCCTGGTCATGTTTTAAGTTGTTTAAAAGGCAACCTGGGATGTTGTCTGGTCCTATTGATGCCACGTCGTTGACCTTGGTGAGCGCAGAGATGACCTGTCCTCTTGAGATAATAGGCTGAGGAATGGTGGCAGGTATACCTTGGGGGATGACTGGTGGGGATAGGAGGGAGCTAGCTAGCAGGTTGGCTATTACCTCTGGTTGATTATGAGTGATGCCATCCACAACCAGTTCAGCACATAGCTGGGTATTCCCCTTTAGGTTTTGGATGTAGATAAAGAATGTCTTGTGATTATCCTTAGCTAGGGAAGCTATTTTCGCTTTGTAATTAGCTTTGGAGGACTTGACGAGATCCTTAATTTGTTTGTTTAGGGTAGAGAGGGATTTCTTCCTCTGTTGAGCCAGTTCCCGCTTATTGTTGAACATGAGTTTTTTTCTTTTGTTGTATAACGTCTTTATACTAGGGTTCCACCAGGGTGGCTTGTTTTTCTGGCAAGACCTGGTTTTAATCCAGTCAGGTACATACATTTCTATACATCTGCTTAAGTGGTTATACAAGGTCATTGGTGTTCACCTTTGCATAGGAGTCAGTGTTATTTGTGTTTGAGGGGGCTTTGAAACAACTTATACCATTGCTTAGTAGGAAGTAATTTGTCTTTGGAAAATTCTTAAGCATTTTTGAGCTTGATGGGGTATGTGGCCTTATAATTACATTAAAAAAATGATTTGTGGTCTGATCTTAACAGGGAGGACATCACCCAGGTGGGTGCAGTACTCTTCCATGTTAGTGAGTACTATGTCCAGGACATTTGAGTCCCTCATAGGTGTACTGACTAGCTGTTCCAGAGCATTTGCACTGACAAAGTCCAAGAACCTCTGAGCCAGCATGTTTGTGGTCATGTATGTTTCCCAGTTGATGGAAGCATAATTGAAATCACCCATGAGTAAGGTGTTGGGTTATATGGTATGTGACTCCAGTAAGTCCAGGTATGCAATATGATTTTCCTGGTTCATGGTGAGGGTCCTAAAGCTAGCTAAGATGCGGTAGGGGATTTTGCCTATGGTTAATTTGACATGGAGTAGCTAGAGAGAGAATATCTGACCAGTCTTGAGGTGTACTTATCTTTAATGAAGATGGATAACACCTCCTCCTTTGGTTCGTTCATGCTCAGTTTGTGATCTGAAAGTATGGGAGACATTGTTGCCCTGCATGGCCGGGGTGCTGTCTGTGGCTTTGAACCATGTCTCAGTGACTGCAGAGATGTCATCTTTTTAGGTGACGAGTGCTTCCAGGGAGGCAGTTTCTTGTTTAGACTCCTAACATTAAGCAGCAATACCTTGAGTTTATCTAATGAGGATTTTATTACAGTGGGAGGTTGGTTATTTTGACACTGCCTAAAAAAGGCACAGTAGGGATGACTAATGCCTTTGCCAGTTTCCGAAAGCGTTGATGAGACAGGTGCAGACCATTTCTTGCAAAGCACAGTGGCTTGTTGACCATGTCTTCCCAGTCTGACAGATGCTGGATCCCTTTGGACTGACACCAGAAGCTAAGCCAATTGTTAAAGTGAACCATTTTTCAGTTTGTATTGTGGTATCATCCTTGGAGAAGGTAGAATGCTGCTTAAGGCTTGGTTTATACCTGCCTTTGACACATAATCTGAGAGCTCAGTTATGTTTCCCTTTGTTTAGTCCAGAGAGGTGTTCCTCAAGTCATTCACCCCTACATGGACTATGATGAAGTCATACTTGTACTTGTGGTTGAATGACTTGAGTGTTTCAGTGACTTGACGGATCCTGGCACCTGACAGGCAGCTAACTGTAACCTGCTCCTTATCCAGCCTGGGTAGGGGAACATCTGTGCCTCACTCTGGAGTCTGCTGTGACCAGTACATTGGGTTTTATGGTGTTGTGCCTTATGGGCTTATTTGTTGAGACACAGCTGCATGTTATGTTTTTTTTTTTTTTTTTGCATTGTTGTGTAAGTGGTTTCTGAAGGCACCATTTGTGAGGCCTCTGGTCTTTTGGTAAGTTACTAGTGAGTACCTTCGCATGTATGAGTTTATGTATCATTCCTTATTTAGTGTGGGAAGTGATACATGTGTGCTGACAACCTGTTTTGCATCCGATTTGTCTGTTAGCTGGGAGTTTTGCCTCCAATTTCATAGTGTAAATACATCTCTCACATAAAGTATTTTCCAGGGGTAAGTGGTTGTCAGTATACATTAGACAATTGCTACATTGCCAAAGGATGCCCATATCCATCAGGCTGGCCACAGCGATGTTAGGAAACTGCCCATCCATGATCCTTACTATGGATTTATTCAGGGAAAGGAATGGGTTAAATTAGACTGGACTGTGCTGGTGGCACAGCTAGTGAGAGTGGGAACTGTACTTTTGTGTGGTTGCTTTTCACTACACAGCGATGCTGTTCAGCATGCAACTTATTTCCTTCTAGAATAGCAAGCGGCTGGGTATAGGTTAGTGATAGTTATTGTAGGGAAATTTCAGTTTCAAGGTGTTTGCATCTATATAGGGTACTGCTAACTGCTGTTCTGTGGAGAGCTGCTTAGCGCAAATGCGAGGCTTAAATACTAGCAAAGAGGAACAGGTTTTAAGCTAACTACTGATCAGGAAAGCACACAGTAAGTCTTCTACCAGCAGTCCCCAACAGAGCTAGGTCAGATCATCACACTTCTGCCACAAGAGTGCAGAAAAAAGATCTCTTAATGTAGAATGGCTGGTTTGGAGTCCAGATTTAAAATGACCACACAAACTAGCTACAACAGCCCTAGAACTATCAGATACAATGTATTACAGTGCAGTTAATTACTTAAAGCAGCAGTTAGACACTACAGTATTTTATTTGAAAAGTGCAGCAAAAAAAAAAAAATAATAAAATAAACCGCAAATAACTGCTAAAATACAGTTGCAATTAATAAGAGAAGTACAAAAAAAATACTTATTTTTATCTTTTGAGAAATGGATTGCTCCAAGTAAAAGCAGATTCTCGGCACTTTCAAACAGTCACTAAATGACGAGCAGCTGTGAGTAGTTTTAGAAAAGTAATGGACCTTGTAGCACTGGCCTCACAACACACCTAGGAGGTCATGTTGCACCTCTGTAATGCCTACCCTAGAGAACATTATTGTTCCAATAAAATTACTTTTGTGTTTTTTATGTGGAGCTTTTTCATTTGGGTGTTTTTTTCATTCCATGCTACTGATGGCTTCAAGCTCCTTCATTGGCTTCTCCCTACAAGTTATGTTCTCTGCAGTTCACATGCCATGGCAGACTCCCTGGTTTTACCGACACAGAGAGGGTCTCCCCTCAGTGTGCAAGATCTAGTGTGTATAATCCTGCTGGCACTCTCCTCTCCATGTGCAGGATCTAATAGGTATAAATATGCCAGCACTCCCCCTCCAATGCAGGCTCTAATGGAATCCTGACAGCAGTCCCTCTCCATGTGCAGGCTGTAATTGGTGTAAAGCTACTGACACTCTCTCTACATGTGCAGGCTGTACTGGGTACCTACTGGCACTCCCCCTCCGTGTGATGGCTCTAATGGGTTTAAATGTGCTGGCACCCCCCCCCCCCATATGCAGGGTCTAATGGGTATAATCCTGCCTGGACTCCATAGCAGAACAGGTCAGGCAGTGTAATGTCATACTGCTGTTTATTGAAGGATTTTCCCAAGCCCTAACTCCTAACCCTTATGTGCTAAATCATCATTAGGGTGGGTGGGCGGGCAGTGGAAAGTGACCTGAGTGTATGTCCCCTGTACCTACAGAATGATCATGCCTGCTCTACTCTCTTCTTGAGAGAGAGATGTCTACCATAATGTCTCCCCCCAGTATAGGCATGTTAATCCTTTTTGCCAGTGCCATATCTGATATCTGAGCCACTTATCAGACTTAGGTCACCTGGGATGTACTAAGGCCTTCATCTCTCTGTGTGTTTGTTTCTTTGAAAGGGACTACTTTTTGAAAAGCCCCTTTTTTGTAGTAGAATATTTCACATATTGCACTTTTGTTCGGTGACTATATAAGTGTGTACTTATCTGTGAGATTGTGTATGTGTGCCTGTGAACTTGTGTGATTGTGCTGTACTTCACAGAAATAGAATTAAGATACAAATTATGAAAAACTGGGTTTTATTTACATGCTGCTCAGTATCACTGAAACTACTGTCATGATCTTTAGCATTAAAAGTTTGTAGTTTGACAACTGTTGTTGGCAGTTTTCAAAAAAGCTGGGGGTATTTGAGTGCTCTCTTACTGAGAAGCTTATGGGAAAAATATAGTTGTGTAAGTAAACTTACCATAACAGTAGATGTTCAAATGATCACTGCTGCAGAAGCCTTGGCTATATGGGTTATATCCTACCAAGGATATAACAGATGGCCAGATACCAAAGCTTCAAGGTACCTTCCACATGCCCAAACTGTAAGTCAGCTCAAGCTGAGCAGACTGAAAAAAAAAACAGATTTGGGCACCAAACCCTTCAGAGTTTTCATTCTAAAAGAAAGAAAGAGAGAGAGAGTGGCTAGCCCTAAAAGGACAATGCTAGAGACAGCAAAAAAATAAGTGTCCAAACCCTGGCATAATAAACACACCAAAAAAGAAGTAGGACTGGGGGGGGGAGCAGTTACTGCAACTGTGATCACTGCAGCATATATTGTTATGGTAAGTTTCTTTATACAACTGTACTGTATCCATCATATTGATCAATGCTGCAGTAATCTTGGCTATATGGGTATATTACCTAGATAATTCATTTGGGAGTTGATCTAGACGTAATTAAGCTTGCAGTGCCTTCTAAACATATGTATAAAGGACCAGTTTACTGTTTCTAGAATACTTCAAAAATCCAACTCATTCTGGAAATCCATAAATGAAGCCAAATCCACAGTAGAGTGGGCCCTGACCCTATCTGGAATATTTTGTTGTGGTAAATATAACAAAAGGTTATAGCCTTAGACAAACACTTGGAAATAGTCTGTTTTGATGTAGGCCATCTGGTTTTCTTACCTTTTACAAGAAATAAACAATTGATCTGAAAGATTTGGTTCTGTCCAGATAGTACCGGAGTTGTCTGTGGACATCCAAAGTATGGAATACCCTTTCCCCCTCGTTTTTAGGGTCAAGAAAGAAAACATGGAGAGGGATAGTTTTGCTTAAAGTAAACTCTGATACCACTTTGTTCATAAAAGAAGCACCAGTACTCAAGAAACACTGTCTATGTGGAAAATGAGAGTGTTAAATCACCATAAGAGCTTGCACTTCAGATACTCTTCTTGCAGAAGCCAGAGCTCTCAGTGAAACAGTTTTCCATGTTAACAACCTCAAGTCAGCCAGGTTAGTTGCTTCAAATGAACCATGTGTTAGCTTCTCTAACACAAAATTAAGATCCCAAGGAGGGGCCACCAGTTTTCTGGGAGGCCTCTTCTGCAAAACCCTTTTCAAAAACATTTTAACATGAGAATGTATTGAATGAAGAAAATTCATGGGCAAATGTGCTGAAATGTCTGAAAATGTACCCTTGATGGAGGAGTAAGAAAGGTCATAGGATAGTAACTCACACAAATTGTAAAACCAGAGAAACAGTAGCCCTGAATGATTGCTGGTTATGTTGTTGGCACCAACTACAAAAATGTTTCCATTTGTTAATATTGGATTTTCTAGTAACAGGCTTTCTTGCCTCAATTAGTATCTGCTGCGCTTCCACAGTAAACAGGTGCCTTAAGAGAATGAAGGCCCTATCATCCAAGTAATCAGTTGAAGTTGATTAAGGATGAGGTGTATCAAACACATATTATCTTGTGAGAGTAGATCCATTCTGTGAGGAAGCTTGTGGTAATTGCCTCTGCCCATTTCTAAAAGAACAGAGAATCACTGTTGCCTGGGCCAGAAGGGAGTCATCATAGTGATCTTGGGGATTCCTTGTGCATCTTCAGAACTACTTTGGCTATCAGCGGAAAAGATGGAAAAGCATATAGGAACATTCCTGTCCAAGGAAAGGAAAAAGGCATCTGTCTTTCGGGTCTTCTTTCATGGAGTCTTAGAGCAGAATCTTGCCAGTTGATTGTTCAGAGAGGAAGCAAATATGACTACTTGAGGAACTCCTCATAGAATGGATCTAGTTTCCATTCATGAGGGTCTGTCCAGCTTTTCTGCCACAAATCTTTTTTCTGGCAGAATGTAATATACCTTTAGAGTTAGATTGTGCTGTGAAGCTGTATCCCAAGCTAACGGGTCTAATCTGCAAAGGGGGTACAGATTAGTTCTTCTTTGCTTGTTGATGTACCATATAACTATGGTATTGTGTATAACAACTTGAAGAGGTCCAGCAGACCAGAGATGATTCAGAGAGGTTAATGTCTTGATCAGGGCATGCATCTCTTTTATATTTATGTGCTTGCCTCTGTCCTTGGTGTCCCACACACCTTGCACTTTCATCTCTCCTGAAATTGCTTCCCAAGCAAAGTCCAAGGCATCTGTTGTGACTGACTGACTGCTTTAGAACAGGGAGGGAGATGGGGAGACATGGATGTAGGTAAATTTGCTGTCTCCACCAAGATATTTCTCCTCTGACAAACCCCAGCACTGGGATTTAAAAAAAAAAACAAAACAAAGGCTTTAGGTACTGGGACCAAAGAGACTTCAGATATCATTTTTGTCTTTCTCTTGTGGAGTCTTGCCGGGGGTAACATGAGAATCATATATGCTGTGAGACCCCAAATCCTCAAGTATTCCCTTGTGGTGACCAAAGTCTGTGTCGAAAAACTTAGAAATAAATCTAGATGTAAATCATCTATTTTTATTGTGGAAAGAAAGCTTTTTGAACCGAGGTGTCTGACGCCTCAAGAAATCAGTCCTGTGTGAAGGAGTCAAAAAAGACTTTTGAATGCTTTCTTGGAATCCCAGCTTGTGTAAAGGATTTCTCACCCAAGTGAGAGATTACTTACACACTCCTACAGAGATAAGCAAATCATCTAAAAATGGAAAAATGTGGATACCCTTTAGCCTGCAATGAGCTATAATTGAAACTAGATTCTTTGTTGAACACACTTGGTATAGGGAATAGTCCAAAGGGTAAGGTAGAGAACTGCTGATGTGATCCAGACACACAGAATTTTAAGAAATGCCTGAAGTCTGGATGAATAGGGATGTGATGATAAGCATCTTTTAAATCTAGTGTTACCAGGAAATGTAAATAAGGAAGAAGATCCAGAACTTGTCTCGAGGCATTTTCCATTTTCTTTTTGGCACTAAAGACATCCTTGAATAAAAACCTATTCCAACCTTGGAAGAAGGAACTGCTTCTATCACTCCCTAGGACAGCATGTGTTGAAAGACACAGGGAACTTATTTTGGCCCGGTGGGTGAGGAGTTATCCCCTGAAAAGTAGGGATTTCCTCCCACTGTCATCTCTAACCGTGATGAATGATCTCCGAACCCATTTGTATGAAACTGTCACCAAAGAGAATAATGAAGACTTGGACTTTCTGGAAGGGAAAATGGACTTCCTGGATGGTAGGAGGCCAGAAGGTCCCTTAAATAGTCAGTCTGATGTTGTCAATTTTCATTGTGTCCTCAACTAATCTAAAGCTTGTGGCAAAAAAAAAAGAACTCTTGAGCTTCTCCCTTACCCATAATGCACCAACCCAAAGTACCTCAGATCTCATTTGCCACTTTGCGTGAAAGACTGGTTGACCATTACTCTCGAGCAGGTAAAATATTTCTACTGGTTTTTTTTTGTATAGTTAAAACCTTAATTTCTTCTTTCTATCCCTTACCTTTTTTGTCTTTGTATGTGTGTGTGTATATATATATATATATATATATATATATATATATATATATATATATATATCATCTCACTCTCTAATATTTTCTTAATTTTGTACCCTTGAATACTATCTCTAGTATTCCTTTACTTTAACACTTGGTGTAGATTCATATTACCATTGTTGATAATTTTTTGTTCTTTTCATATCTTTCCTTTCCTTAAAAAAAATGTTTAGTCACTCGGTACTATTTTTTTGTTTGGTTGTATACTGTCCTTGCCTTTTCTACCTATGGCAGAGAAAGGTCCAGCTGGGTTTAAAAAATGTCTCAAGTGTGGGCATAAGATTTCTGTATTTGATGCCTACACTTTATGTGTATATTGTATTGGTCCTTTTCATCTATAAGAGGAGTGTGCAATCTGTCATGGGTTTAATTCCAAGGCACTTGTTGAAAAAATAATTCTGAAGGGTTTACTTCCTTCTGCATTTGAAGAAGCATTATCTGGAGCACCAAAATCTACAGTCAAAATCTCCTTCTCCGGGTCCTTCTACTACTTCCTCAAGGTCCAAGGACTATTCAAAAAAAAAAAAAAAAGAGACCTCAGTCAGATCTGACCTCGTCATTGGATCCTAAAAAGAAAAAGAACACATTATTGGATCTGACCCCGATGTTGGATCCTAAGCAGAAAAAAATCATTGGATCTGATCAAAAAGTTACCAGATCCATCTACTCCTTCCAGCATTGGTTATCTTCCAAGAACTAGATATTCACCATCTGTGGACCCAGTATCCTCCAGGGCACCTGCCCCCTTTTTTGGAGAGACCTGCATCCCCCTTGGTGTTTTCCGCTCACTCTTCCAGGAGTCTAACAGAAGAGGATGGGGAAAGAATGGTGAGAGAGGTTCTCCTGGAGCAGAGTCAGATGGGTGCCCTACCAGCTCTTCTTTGGGTCAGGAGGTCTGCTCTTCCACTGCACCCCCCCTACAATTGTTTCAGAGTTCTTGGATCTGAATCATCCATCTCCATCTCAGTTGAATCCGAGGATACCATTATCCTCTGATCCGAAGTCTGCTGTGAGCACTTTGGGTCAGTCAGATCCAGAGAGCTCTCGGAGCTGAAGCCTTTGGAACAGGTAGGGACTGGGGTCCAAAAGCTTGTCTTTTTGGATCCATGGTCTTCTCCATCTCTGGGGTGGTCTGCTTATGAGGCTATGGAGAGAGCTTTGTCTGCCTTAGCAGCTCAGATGGATCCTACCCACTTAGATCTGCAGTCTACAGCCCTGATGTCTCTGCACTTCTAGTCTCATCACTCTCTTCCACAGGGACAGCCAGTACGAAAACCCCAGACTTCCCAACAGGGTACTTGGATGACTTCTGATACCTCCCCAGAGCATCCAACTGAGGAGGTCCCTAAGAAGAAGAAGATGTAAGAGGAAGCACTTGGACTTCCCAGAGGAGTCTATCACAGAAGATACGGACTTTGATGAACGTGAAGGGTCCCCATAGTCACCTCCTGAAGATGTCTCATGTGGAGACATCCTGGAAATCCTTAAGCAGAGAGGTTACTGGAAGCCTAGCAACCCTTCATCTGAGGAGTCTGTATTCCTAGAGGCTTTCAGTACTGGCCTGTCTACCTCCTGGGTGACTCTGCCCTCCGACAAGCTCAGTGAGCTGATCTCTTGGAGGACATGGAAGGAACCTGACACCATTGAAACTATACCCCAGAGACCAGACAGAATTATGGCACCACCTGTGGACAAACAGTTTTGGGGTGAAAGAGATGCCTGTTTATGCCATGGTTGTGGTGGTGGCCACTAAAAAGGAACTTGCTGAGGAAAGTTCCACTGTTCATCCCCCAACAGGGAGTCTTGGGCAACGGACAGGTTTGGGAATTGTGTCTATGCTTCAGCTACCTTCGCCTTAAGATCACTGAATTATTTGGTACATTTCACCAGATTACAGAGGGATTTGATTAAGGAGCTCTCAAATACCCTCTCGGGATCTGTTTCTGAAGTAGTACAATCCTCTGTGACTTCTCAGTTTGCTAACCTGCAATCTATTTCCAGTTCTTCCATGAACTCATTTCATATGTAGCTGAAGGAACCTCAAGGGCAGCAGGTTCAGGCATTTCCATCAGGAGACATGCCTGGATGTGCTTATGTGATTTTGTGGAGCCCTTTAAGTCTTCATTTGTCAATGCTCCTTTTGATGGCATGTCTTTGGCCCCAAAGTGAAGGACAAATTATCCAGGAGTGAGAAGGATGGAAAGACCGTCTCTGCAGTAGGCATACATTTTTTGATCCTTCAAAGATCCTTCTCTAGGAATCCATGAGGTGGTCAAAGGATGTAGTTCAGGAATTCCCAGAATCCTTTCCAGGACCTGCATGGAGGAAGGTCCTCTAGGGACAGAGGAGGGAACTCCAGTGGTTTATGCTGCCCCCACATTAGAGGTGGCCCGCAAAACCAGGAGTGTAGAGATTCTTTCTCTGACAGACCCAGCCAGCACTCCTGAAAGGAGGCCTGAATGTCCACCTCTGGAGGCAATATGGGATGATTTTCCCTATGCCAGATAGCCTGGGTAGACACAACGAGATAACATGGGTACAGGGGACTGTTTCCAGAGGCTATATAATATCCTTTTCCCATTCACCTTCTAGCTCAAGAAAAATCCCTAACATTCCACCCAGTTGGGGAACAAGCGGCAATCCAAATACAAAACCTGCTTCAAAAAGAGTCCTCCAAGAGGTCCCACCAGACCAAATAGAATCCGGAGCTTACTCAAGATTCTTTTTAGTTTCAAAGAAAACAGAGGACTGGAGGCCCTATTGGATCTCAGCAACTTAAACAAGTCAGTTCAACGTACCATGTTCTGGATGGTCACAGCTCAGTCCATTCTTCCTTTTCTGGGCAAGGATGACTGGATGTGCTCAATAGACCTTCAGGATGCATACTATCCAATAAAGATGAACAAGACAATCCAGAAGGTATTTACACTTCTGGCTGGGAGCCAGGCACTGTCAGTTCAGAGTTCTGCTCTTTGGTCTCACCATTGCCTCCAGGGCATTCTTCAAATGCATGGTAGTTGTAGCAGCTCACTTCAGACTGCAGGTATTCTGGGTGTTTCCATATCTAGATGACTGGCTCATTCCTGCCCTTACCAGGCATCAGTTAATAAGGTTAAGAGATCAGGTTCTCCAGACATGTTCTCATCTGGGGATAACCATAAACTATGAAAAATCTCAACTGGAACTGAATTAAAATTTGAAATTCATAGGAACTCTGTTCAACACAAACTCAGTGATAGCTTCACTACCTCGCTCAAGAGTTAGATCCATAAGATTTGTCAAAAAAAGTCCACTGAAGCCACAAGTGTCTCAACTAAAACAGTTTAGTATCAGAAGTAAAAAGTTTTGCAATGCTTCATCGGTGTGATTAGTAACACAATGCAAATAGCTTTTATAGCCAGTAAAACAGGTTACATAATCAAAACATTAACTGATCACAATAATAATTTAAAACACACACACATGTTCTATATTTGATTATGTAAATCACATGGAATAGATTTAATGCTTTAACTTCCATTCAATCTAGGGGGTAAGTGACCTCTACAATGCAAAAATCCACTTTAATTACTGCTTTTCAGTAAAATTTATTAAATCCTCCCCGAAAGATAATATAACTTGTGAAATAATGTGTGGCATCCGTCATACTGATGTGCTTGCATAACACATGAGATGTTCCTTTCCTCAAGATTTCTGATTGGTGTCCCCTTATGCGCTCATTAAGTTTCCTGTTAGTCTTACCAATATAGTAAGCTTCAGTCACAGGTCATGCCCTTAGCTATGTATACAAGATTCACAGTGTCACAAGTCTCAAATGTACATAGTTCAAAAGTAGTACCATAAACAGGATTTCTTATAGAGATGTGACAATAAATATGGTCACAATAAACACAATTTTGTCATTTAAAAGTGCCTTGTTTGGAAGGTTGAGAAGAACTGTAAAAACAAGGTTGCTCCTTATAGCACAGTCTCTTTATTTTTTTTTTTCAAATTTCAAATCATGCATGCCATCACAGTTCAGCCCAGCTATCTGTTCAATAGTACACCAATATTTTTTGATAATATTCTGTATATCCCTAGTGTGACGGTTGAATGTAAGCATACATCTAAACCCACCGCTTGTCCTGGATCTAATTACTGATGCATTAGTAGCTGAAAAAATGGGTTTAAAATCTGTATGTCATTTTTGATATATATAATTTCAGATGTGTTCTGCTGCATTCTGCCTATAACCTCCTTACATAAAATTAGATAAGTCATGCATTTAAGTCCGCATAGTATCATCATTGGTGTTTAGATGTGCTACTCTGCCCATCTGTCCTACTACCTACTATCATGACCTTCTACGTGATGAATATCAAGCTCTCTACTGTGTGAATATGTTTCTACCTTATAATTACTTGTTCTTATCTCCTTTTTCTCTTGAGATAATGCTAACGTATCTTTAATCAGATATCCATGTAAATTGTTTTCTAGTCTATTGTTGTCGTGTACTTTGATGTTAATCATTATTATTCTTTTGCATTTTATTAGCTTAATGGAGATTATCTCCCTGGGCCTCAACTGAAAATGGACATGTATCCAGTTGGACTAGCCCGGTCAACAAATGTAAAATAAATAAAATAAAAATAAATAAATAAATGACAAAATCAGAGAAAGAAGTTGTGTACTAACCATAAAATTCCATATGTTTTGTCCATTTTCATTCTTCCTCAGCTCCCCACCCGCCTACCTCAATCCTTTGAAGACTCCTGGAGGAAAAAGTGGTAACAGAAGACATCAGTGTCCTTTATATTATACTCCAGATATAGTCTTCTCCTTATTTGTCTGCATGTGAGTTATTCACCCCTGTTTTTCTTCCACTGCATTGCAAATATTTATTTCTATAAAAATCAGCAAACAAGATCTGAGGTACTTGATGATGGTACATTATGGGTAAGGGAGAAGCTCAAGAGGTTTTGGTTGCCACAAGCTTTAGCAATTGTCAAATCAGATCCGAGAGATCTGATCCGAACCCATTAGTTGAAGAAGAATGAAAATGGACAAGACAGGTGGAACATTGTGCTGAGTACATAACTTCTTTTTTAGGACTTGTTGGACTGTCTTTTGTTTTGTGAGGTTTTGAATTATTTTTTGGAACCCCCAGTCATTTCTTCATAGGTGTCTGTTTACCTACATTTTGTTGAGACTTTAGTTTGTTTTTTTACCAAAACTGGATGAGGGGTTAGAGAATCCCTTACAAATTTTAGAAACACAGGGCTGCAAAATTTCCCACTAAAAACAGTAGCACATTCTGGAAATGGTTTCAGAGAAAGAGGACTCCCTGACAGGGAGAATTAAAAACTGAGGTCTCCTCTGGGTCTGAATCAGAAAACTGAGGAGAAGACCCTGTATCTGTCCCTTCATCTTGAATCTCTTCAGGAAAAGACCCCTCTTTTTTTCTTTTACCAGAAACCACCCTGTAAACAGGATCAGTAACCTGAATTAAACCCTCAGCCAGACATATTAAATTACTTATGCCTAAAGGAATTTTGAAGAGGAGTAGATACATGTTTATTTTCTGTTTCTTTTTGAAAGGAAAAATGGGGCCAACAGTGTTATTAATGGCAACAGTTAATTACCCAGGGTTGTGCGCAACATTCTGACCAAACATAGAAGTATGACTTGTTCCCTTTCCCAGGATCAGCAAGAGTGGCTGTTTCTTGCCCACTGAGAGGACCTCAGAGCTGCAGAGCATGTGTCTAATCCCAGGTCCATATTGGTTGTAGGTACGTTATACAGCTCACGCCAGCCAAAAACTCTCGAGCCAAGTCTCTACCTACAGTGCCTCTGAGTATATTACCTCAGATCGAGTTTGCAAATTACAGGAAGATGAAGCATTTAATAATAAATGAGAGGAAGCGCCATGTCCAAGATAAAAACCCTAATGCAAGCCCAGAACAAGGGTAAAAAAACCTCCAGGAAATCTCGAAGGAAGGGGAAGGAGAGTGGGATGTCAAGAATCAACGATGAGCAACACAGATGGATATTTCTGAGAACCATAGAGCCAAAGGATGATCTTCCCCTGGAGACCATATCCAATTTGTAATGAGTGATAAAGGTATGAGGCGTTGCCTAAGTAGCGGCTGCACATATTTTATACAGGGAAGCCCTGGAATGAAAAACAGCAGAAGTGGCGATAGATCTGGTTGAGTGTGCCCTTACAGGTGCAGGTATTTTATGATTGTTCTGTTCCTAAATAAAAGTAACATAATCTCTTGACCATTTCGATAGTCACCTTAGAAACAGGTTTACCCATCCTTGGTCCTGAAAAGGAGATAAACAACTGGTCTGAAGTTCTACAATCCTTAGTCCTGTCCAGATAAAAATCTCAGCTGTCTGTGGACATCTAGCATATGTAGACAGTATTAGCCTTTGTTAGAGAAATTTGGAAAGAAAACTGGTAAGTGAATGGACTGACTAATGTTTGACTCGGAGACCACCTTAGGAAGGAATGAAGGGTTAGTTCTCAAGGACACTGTCCTTATGGAAGGTTATGTATGGTTGCTTTGCACAAAGTGCCTGTATTTCTGAAACCCTTCTGGCGGAAGTAATGGTCACTAGAAAAAGATTTTTCCAGGAAAGAAACTTGAGTTGACAAGTAGCTGCTGGCTCAAAAGGAGGTAATACTAACTGCTGCAAAATGAATGTAAGATCCCATGGTGGTAATGGATCCTTGAATAAAGGTTTAATATGTAGTATTCCCTTAAGAAATACTTTATACAAGCAAAGGGAGATTAGGGACTGGTCATCGCAGCCATTGTGAAAATTAGAGATAGCTGTTAGAGTAACGCTAATGGTTGAAGTAGCAGCTCCTTGCTTAAACAGATTCACCAGAAAATCTAAAATGTTTTCATCCAGAGCTGAGAAAGCATCCAAATTATTCTTAGAAGCTCAAAAAGAAAATCTTTTCCTTGTACTGTAATATAATTTCCTGGTGGATGATCTATGAGAAGCCAGAAGAATCTTTCGGACAGGGGAAGTAATATTAGATTGCCTGGTGTCTACTGGAATTGGAGAAACCAAGGCGTGAGCTTGAAGGAATAAAGGTTGGGGTGTGACAGCCGATCCAGAGCTGGGTCCAGAATCCAAGGTCAATGAACCAAGTGAGGCCATAGGAAGGGAAGCAAACTTGCCTGGGACAGAATGGGGCAATAAGGATTACTCTGGATTGCAACCTCTGGGCTTTCTTCAGAAAAAGGGGAATGAGAGGAACTGGGGAAATGCATAAAGGAGACCAGGGGCCAATCTAGGAGGAGAGTGGCTCTCTGACTCTCCCTGCGGAGGGATTAGGGCAAAGTACGAGCTGCACTTGTTTACTGGGGAGGCAAATAGATTGCAGCATGGCTCACCCCATCGGCAAAATATCTGTTTTGCCACTTTGGGATTCAGAGACCACTTGTGAGGCAGTAGAATGTGTCTGCTGTCACATTGGAATTCCCTGGGATGTGCATTATTACAAGAAAGTGGTATGAAGATATCTCCCATTGCCAAACTCTAAGAGCTTCCTGGCAGAGGGGGTAGGACTTGGTTCCCCCATGTTTGTTGATGTACCATACTGCTGAAATGTTGTCTGATTGGATTGCAGCTGTTCCAGGAGGAAGAACATTCTGAAAAGTTTGCACTGCTAGAAGCACTGCTCTCATCTCCAGGACATTGATGAGCAGGTAGGGACTCTTAGGGAGACCAAGTGCCTTGGACTGTCTTTCCCAGATAGTGCCCCACCCACTCCATCTGCGAGGCATCCGTGGTCACTATGGCTTTGGGTTGAGGGGGAACAAATGTCCGTCCCATAAAGATCTCTTCTGACTCCATCCACCAAGATGGATCTTTCTTGCAAGTTTTTGTTATCAGGATTTGGTGAGTTAATGAGTGAGTAAGGATGGACCATTGTGAGGATAGCAGCCATTGAAGTATTCCCATGTGAAACTGTGCCATGGGAACTAAGGTGATAGCTGCTGCCATGGAACCTAGGGTTTGAAGAACAAGGAGAGCAGGTAGTTTTTGTTTCAGTAAATTGGATTGGACTTTGCATCTTATCTTCTGCAGTCTGTGAAGGGGTAGAGAGGCTATGCAAGAGACTGTATTGAGTCATGCTCTGATGTACTCCAAGTCTTGAGTTGGGGACAGCTTAGACTTTCATAGTTCACTGCGATGCCGAGTGACTTGAAGAGGTGTGTGACAAAGTCTAAGTTTTGGATCAGTAGATACCTGGTGGGCGTGGTGAGAAGCCACTCATCTAGATAAGGAAATGTGGAATCCATGTAATCCCATGAGGGCCATGGACAGCTTGGTGAGACCAAATGGTAGTGTTCTGAACTGGTAATGACTTGGCTTCCTGCCGAAAGTGGAGAAGCCTTCTTGAGTGCTTGTCTATTTTTATGTGATAATATGCATCTTGAAGGTCTATAGAGCACATCCAATTGTCTTTTTCTAGAAAGGGAAGAATAGACTGAAACATGACCATCCGGAATTTTGTCTGTTGGACAGACTTGTTTAGAAGGCTGAGGTCTAGTATGGGCCTCCCATCCCCTGTCTTTTTTGGCACTAAAAAGAATCCTGAATAGAACCCGGATTTTAATTGGTCTGGTGGGACTTCTTGGATGACTCTTTTTTTTTTGCTGCAGCCTGTGTACTGCTTTGGTGGCTTGATCCCTTTGATGGGGTGGAACATCTGGGATTTTTCTTTGGGAGTGGGGAATTATGTTGAGGGCAGTACTGTAACCTCTGGCAATGATTTTCTGCACCCATGAATCGGATGTTATTTGTCACCAGGCTGACAGGTGCAGAGAAAGTCTTGACCCGACTGCTTCCAGAGGTAAACAATCAGGCGGCCTTTCAGGAGCGTTGGTAGGGCTGTCCAGAGAAGGAAACTTTGGGTCCCTGGTTTTGCAGGCCACCTCTACCTCGGGGTTAGCGTCTTCCATCTGAGCTCCCCCCTCTGCCTCAGTGGGAGCCGCTGCCACGTGTGTCATGGAAAGATCCCCAAGACTTCCCACTCCTCTGATTCCTGGAGAAGGATCATTGAGGGGTGGAAAAATGAATGCCTAAGGCAGACAGGGTCTTACCATTCTCTTCATACCTGGCTAGTGTGTCCTTTACTTTAGGGCCAAACAGGAAAGATCCGTCAAATGGAGTGTTGACGAAGGAAGACGAAGGGCTCTGCGAATTCACACAAGCGCATCTAGGCATGTCGCCTAATGGCAATGCCAGAACCCACTGCTCTGGTCATCCTTTTGACTGCATGGGTGATGAGTCACATGGACAATTTGATATAGACTCCAGGGTGGCTAGCTGCAAGGCGACCTTATCTTGTACCTTGCTGGATACAGCCCCAGCTAGAGTTTCTGATAATTCTTTAATCAGGTCTCTCTGGAGTCTGGTAAAATGTGCCATAAAGTTCAAGGACCTAAGTGCAAAGGTCGATGAAGTGTAGACCCGCTTTCCAAAACTGTCCATCATCCTGGACTCCCCGTTAGGAGGATGAACAGAAGGACTCTCACCGGCTAGTTCCTTTTTGGTGGGAGCCGCTACCACTGTGGCATCTACTGACAAACCCTTTGCCCAATATTGGTGGTCTTTCTGTGGAGGTAATGTTTTGTCCCGTCTCCGGGGAATAGGCTCTATGGCATCAGGAGCCTTCCAAGCCCACTGTGTGATTAGCTTGACAAGGTCATCAATGGGTGGGGACACCATGGAGATAGATGGTAGAGCACCGAAAGCTTGCAAGTACATGGCTTCCTCCAAGGATGGGTGTTGCAACTTCCAGTTACCCCTTTGTTCCAAAATTTCTAGGATGTCTCCAAAGGAAACATCCTCAGGAGGTAACTATGGGGAATCCTCCCCTTCACCGAAATCCATGTTTTCCATGATGGATTCTTCAGGGTAATCCAGATGCTTCCTCTTACATGTACTCTTTTTTAGGGTGGCACCTCAGTGGAGATCTCTGGGGAGGACTCTGAAGAGGAGGAGCCCTGTAACTGGGTAACTTGAAGCTTTGGTGCATGCTGTCCTGTCATAGAGATTGATGTCAACTCTGAACCAGAGGAAAGGAAAATGTGGCACTCCGATACGGGTGGGGCCAGCTGGGAGCTTGTGGAGGCCAAAGCCCTCCTCTATAACCCGAAAGGTGGTACCCCCTATAGAGGAGTTGGAGCCCAGAACCAAGAAGGACCACCTCAGAACAGAGGTCACACTCAGCTCCGAGGACCACCATCCAAGGTTGGACCCAGGGAAGGACCTGAAACTTCTGGAACCAAGATCAGCACCATACTAACACTAGGTGCCAACCTAGTAACCATGGAACTGAAGGAGGGTCCTCGACCCCAAGACTCATTTGGCTCCATAGCAAGAACTGACTATGTTAGAGCAACCTCTGGTGCCAAGGTGGACACACCACATAATGGCACCGAAACAGCCGGCACCAGGGGTATCGAAGTGCTGGTATCCGAAACTGCAGTCGAAGTCTGAAGAGGATAAGTAGGAGCCCCAGGAGAAAAGGTCTCCAATCCAGATGGGAGAGGGGCCTGAGAAGGAGCGGGTAAGATTACATACAAGATCTTCCTTCATGGTGGACTATGGTACAACATTCTGCTGCATACCAGTCCCACTGCAACAGGCAAGGTGTTTCTGAATCCTGCCTTAAGTAACTCTGCTGCTATTTTATAGAAACAGGGTGCATGCATTACATATTGTACTTTCTTGCTAGGAACAGTTGTATGATTTTAAATTCTGGTATGTATGGCTTCTCTTTGTATGGCCACTATTTGCATTCTTCATACATGCCAAAATTTGACACTGACATTAAACTGTGATTCCACTTGTGGATAATGATCCATTAATTCTTCCTGGATGAAGACCGCTACTCGGATACTGGATTCCTTTACCACAAGCACTTGTTTTGCACAGTATGATTTGATAATACATGTTAAATTTGCCTGTCTGCTCAGCAGAGTATCTTTTTTTTTGTTTTAGAAAAGAACAATCCAGAATGCTTTAACTGATGGGTTAAATGCCAGAAATATCAGGCCATTATTATAGCATGAACAAAGTACCCACGGTGGTGGTGCTGCGGTAGTGTTGTCGCCTCACAGTAAGACGCTGTCCGGTTCGATTCTCAACTAGAGCGTCTTCTGTGTGGAGACGTGTGAATGGGCGTACCTTCGTTGAAAGTTGTGCATCAGGCCTGGTAAGCCGGTATGTAAAAATCAACTGCCAATCATTAGCGGACCGAAGTTCCGCTGTGGCGATCCCTAACCGGGAAAAGCCGAAAGACACAAACAATTATAGCATGAACAAAGACAAACAAACAAAAAAACAAAAAAAAAAAAAGGAAAAACAATTACAGAAAACAGACTCATCACCATGTCAAATAACTCCTGTGTGAAGCTTCTTCTTACAGATGTTCATCATACTCAGCCCTGCTGCAGTAGCCTTAGCTAGATGGGTTACGTCTTGCCAAGGAAATAACAGCTGACCATCTTCCACAGCTTCAGGGCAGTTACCACACACCCAAATCATTAGTCAGCTCAAGCTGATCTGGCTTAAAACTAGGACTGGGTCGCCAAGCCCTTCAGAGCTTTCCCATCACTGAAGACAGAAGAACTCTGTGGGCTTTCAAGGACCAACAGTCTGTTTATGCTGTTCCTTTGCTGGGTAGCCAAGTTCTCTTTGGGGTAAAAGCTTTCAACATTAAACAATTGTAGTTTTATTGTACTTTTCTGTTTACAAAAGTTATTTTTAATCTAAGAGTTTGTGTTATAATGGACTATCATGAGACTTGGCTGTGGATTTCCATGCTGATTAGTTTGTGATCGGCTAAACAAGAGGTTCCAAAGAAGAAAAGCCTTTCAGTACGGACCTCACCCTTGGTCTGGAGGCTTCTAAATGTAAATCTTTGGTACCACACACTTTGCAACTGATGGCCAAGGTTCCAAAGCTTCAGGTTACTGCCTCCTCTGCACTATCAACTTCTACGATGCTGTCAACATCCTTGTTGGCGCTAGGCTCTATAAGTTCTGGTTTGGCACAGACTTGGCCTTCTGTTCTACAAGCTTCTGTATCAGCACTGATGCAGCCACAGCCAACCGTCTCAATGCTCAAGCCTATGCTGGAAATGCCCAGAACGAGATATTCCCCTACTATAGACCCCTACTTGGGACAACTATCTAGTCCATTTCGTGAAAGATCAGATTCTCCTTCTGCCTTTTCAGTACTGTCCTCCAGGAGTCTCTCAGAGTTGGATGTTGTAAGATTGGTGAATCAACTGTTGCTGGCCAGAGGCATCCCCGCTCTTTCTCAGGCCCCTCCCCCATCTGGATTGGGGACCTTTTCTCCTGGGACTCCTACTTATCCTCCTCAGTCTTTGACTGCAGTTTCAGAGCCCAGCACTTTGATACCCCCCGGTGCTGGCTGTTTCGGTGCCATTATGTGGTGTGTCCACCTCGGCACCAGAGGTTGCTCTAACATAGTCATTCCCTGCTATGGAGCCAAATGAGTCTTGGGGTTGAGAACCCTCCTTCAGTTCCAATGGTTACTGGGTCAGCACCTAGTGTTAGTATGGTGCTGATCTCGGTTCCAGAAACTTTGATAGTTTCAGGTCCTTCCCTGGGTCCAACCTTGGATGGTGGTCCTCAGAGTGGAGTGTGACCTCTGTTCTGAGGTGGTCCTTCTTGGTTCTGGGCTTCTACTTCTCTATAGGGGGTACCAGCTTTTGGGTTTTAGAGAGGGCCTTGGCCTCCACAAGCTCCCAGCTGGCGCCACCCGTATCGGAGTGCCACATTTTCTTTTCCTCTGGTCCAGAGTTGACATCAGTCTCTATGACAGGACAGCATGCACCAAAGTAAAGTTACCCAGTTACAGGGCCCCTCCTCTTCAGAGTCCTCCCCAGAGATCTCCACTGAGGTGCCACCCTGAAAGAGTACATGTAAGAGGTAGCATCTGGATTGCTCTGAAGAATCCATCATGTAAGACATGGATTTCGATGATGGGTAGGATTCCCCATAGTTACCTCCTGAGGATGTTTCCTTTGGAGACATGCTATAAATTTTGAAACAGAGGGGTAACTGGAAATTCCAACACCCATCCTTGGAGGAAACCATGTACTTGCAAGCTTTCTGTGCTCTACCGTCTATCTCCAGGGTGCCCCCACCCATTGATGACCTTGTCAAGCTAATCACACAGTGGGCTTGGAAGGCTCCTGATTCCATAGAGCCTATTCCCCAGAGATGGGACAAAACATTACCTCCACAGGAAGACCACCAATATTGGGCAAAGGGTTTGTCAGTAGATGCCACAGTAGTAGCGGCTGCCACCAAAAAGGAACTAGCCAGCGAGAGTCCTTCTGTTTATCCTCCTAACAGGGAGTCCAGGACGATGGACAGGTTTGGAAAGTGGGTCTACACTTCATCGACCTTCGCACTTAGGTCCTTGAACTTTATGGCACAATTTATCAGACTCCAGAGAGACCTGATTAAAGAATTATCAGAAACTCTAGCTGGGGCTGCATCCAGCAAGGTTCAAGATAAGGTCACCTCACAGCTAGCCACCCTGGAGTCTATATCAAATTGTCCATGCGACTCATCACCCATGCAGTCGAAAGTATGACCAGAGCAGTGGTTTCTGGCATTGCCATTAGACGACATGCCTGGATGCACTTGTGTGACTTCCCAGAGCCCTTCAAGTCTTCCTTCGTTAACACTCCATTTGACGGATTTTTCCCTGTTTGGCCCTAAAGTAAAGGACACACTAGCCAGGTATGAAGAGAATGGTAAGACCCTGTCTGCCTTAGGCATTCATTTTTCCACCCCTCAATGATCCTTCTCCAGGAATCAGAGGAGTGGGAAAATGTGGATCAAGAAGTCTTGGGGACCTTTCCATGACACACGTGGCAGCAGCTCCCATTGAGGCAGAGGGGGGAGCTGAGATGGAAGACGCTGACCCCAAGGCAGAGGTGGCCTGCAAAACCAGGGATCCAAAGTTTCATTTTCTGGACAGCCCTACCAACGCCTATGAAAGGAGGCCCAATTGCTTACCTCTGGAAGCAGTCGGGTCAAGACTTTCTCTGCACCTGTCAGCCTGGCGACAAATAACATCTGATTCATGGGTGCAGAAAATCATTGCCAGAGGCTACAGTACTGCCTTCAACATAATTCCCCACTCTCAAAGAAAAATCCCAGATGTTCCACCCCATCAAAGGGATCAAGTCACCCAAGCAGTACACAGGCTGCAGCAAAAAAGAGTCATCCAAGAAGTCCCACCAGACCAATTAAAATCCGGGTTCTATTCAGGATTCTTTTTAGTGCCAAAAAAGACAGGGGATGGGAGGCCCATACTAGACCTCAGCCTTCTAAACAAGTTTGTCCAACAGACGAAATTCCGGATGGTCATGGCTCAGTCTATTCTTCCCTTTCTAGAAAATTGGATGTGCTCTATAGACCTTCAAGATGCATATTATCACATAAAAATAGACAAGCACTCAAGAAGGCTTCTCCACTTTCGGCAGGGAGCCAAGTCATTACCAGTTCAAAACACTACCATTTGGTCTCACCATGGTCCCCAGGGTGTTCATCAAATGTATGGCAGCTGTCCATGGCCCTCGTGGGATTACATGGATTCCACATTTCCTAATCTAGACGACTGTCTTCTCACCACCCCCACCAGGCATCTACTGATCCAAAACTTTTGTCACACACCTCTTCAAGTCGCTCGGCATCGCAGTGAACTATGAGAAGTCTCAGCTGTCCCCAAATCAAGACTTGGAGTACATCAGAGCATGACTCAACACAGTCTCTTGCATAGCCTCTCTACCCCTTCACGGACTGCAGAAGATAAGATGCCAAGTCCAATCCAATTTACTGAAACGAAAAGTACCTGCTCTCCTTGTTCTTCAAACCCTGGGTTCCATGGCAGCATCTATCACCATAGTTTCCATGGCACAGTTTCACATGAGAATACTTCAGTGGCTGCTAGCCTCACAATGGTCCATCCTTACTCACTCATTAAATCACCAAATCCTGATAACAGAAACTTGCAAGAAAGATCTATCTTGGTGGATGGAGTCAGAAGAGATCTTTATGGGATGGCTATTTATTCCCCCTCAACCCAAGGCCATAGTGACCACGGACGCCTCGCAGGTGGTGTGGGTGGGGCACTATCTGGGAAAGACAGTCCAAGGCACTTTGGAACAGTGAAGATCTACTTCCAGTTATTTTATCTCAGTTACAGTACTTCAAATACTGTTGGTTTAGACTATGATTTCCATTTTCTAGTAATTGCTTCTTTTGGCAACCTCCAGAATTCAACTTAGCAAGGCCTTATGTCTACGCAAGTCAGACTTTTTATTGTATCTCAAATCTTTATCTCCTTAGTTAAATCCATATGCTCACCCAACATTTCAGACAGAGTCCTCTGAAGGCAATTTTCGAAGTCTGCGAAGTCATTATACTCCCAAAACATATGTTCCAGTTAAATCTTTCTTTCCCGTCACACCTTCAAAATTTGCCAGCTGTCTGAGGAATAATTCTTTGGAGCCTGCTTGGGTTATAATAATACTTATCAAAACACTTCCAAGCAAAAATTCTAAATCTTCTAGACTTTTTTGCATACGGGGGGGCGCACACATCCTCTCGTTCTCTTGTGAGTTGCTTATCCAATCTCTCTTCCCAATTTTTTCTAGCCTCCTCTGATTGATTCCTATAGTTATCATACAATATCTTGTATACCTACTAATTGTCCTTTTTTGAATAGTAGCTTCTGTTCTAGAGTCAACTAAAAACTCCACCAGAGCAGGTCTTTTATTTAGAATTTCCCTATCCGTTTCTGTTTTCCTATGCTCTGATATCGGTCCCTGATAGGGAAGGTAGTCTTTAGCCTGCAGTCCAAATATCATCTTGGCCTCTTCCCATACTGTTACCGTTCCCCTCTCTAGTTATTTGCTCCTAGTACTTTGGTTCCCTTTTCAGTTTTCTCCAAAGTCCAGCCCTCTCTTGCCTATTCTCTGTACCCTAATTGCCATTATCTCTAGCAGCAAAATCTCCTTTCTTCATTCTTGTATTGGTTTTGTTATTAGAATACATTCTGCTACTTTATAAATATAATATTGTTTCTTGTTTTTTAATTTCTCCAAATCTTTTGGGTTTCTAATACCATGATGGGAATGGACCCCATTCTTAAGTCAAAGTATAATTAATGTTCATAAAATTAGTATTGTTTCAGTCTTTGATGTCAGCCAAAAGTGCTGTTCACAGCACCTGCAATGTGCCCATCTAATGACTCCTCCTGCAATTCGTATGGAGTTACATGTATTGGTAACATAACTAAATATGATTGTAGATTCTTTTTTATAACACCCGTTGCTCCTATTACTGTTGGGACTGTCTGGGTATCTTTCTTCCATATTGCTGTAATTTCTGCCTGCAGATCCTGATAGTTTATGACTTTGTGTCTCTCTCTACACAAGACACTACAGTCACTGGGTGTGGCAATTTCAATGATCAGTGTTACTTTTGTCTTCTTTTCACGGACCACTATATCCAGTTTTCTAGCATCTATCTTTTGAACTGTTGGTAATGGGTGATCCTATGCGGTCGAAACTTCATCATTTTCTATGATGTTTTATGGCTCATGTTTCCAGTGTTTCAGCCACTTCAGTACCATAATGTTTGCACAATCCCGAGTGCAACAGTCTTGCAACATTATTATGCTTTTCATTATACAGTCCTTCTGCCTTTAGTGTGTCACAACCAGCAGTGAGGTGTGCGAGTGTTTCCAATTCAGTTTTACAAAACCTACATTTGTCTATTTCTCCCACATGTTAAATGGACTTTGTAAACCAGTGTGCATGTAGCCCACTATCTTGGGTCTCCAGTATTAACCTTTCATCTCTTGGTTTGAATTTGCCTCTCCTTAACTATTTCTACATTAATTCCTGATTAACATGAGGTTCTTCCAGAAGTTTTCTGTACTTGCAACTATATTTATGCATTTTCCACATTTCTTGCCTTCTCATCTGGTCCTTCACCTTATATTCTTTCTTTTGTTTTTTGGCTCATTCAGTTGCTACCTGATTTTTTTATGTACTTCTGGTTTGATTTCCATTCCTGCTTGATGCCAGTATGCTTCTGCTAGATTAAGCAAAGAAGTCATCTTAGATTTATTCTCCTCATGTTTCAAAACCTTCACTACATTTGGGTCTTGTGAGGTCAGCAGGTATGTGTGGAGTTCCACGATTGCAGATCTATACATGTAATCAATTTCAAGAGGCCCATACCTCCTTCAGAACAGAGAATATATAATCTTGGTATGCACTGAATTTTGTAAATCATTTGGTGAGCATGATATATCCTCCTTGTTTTCCTATCTAATCTATCCAACACGTTTGGGGCCAGTCAGTCACTCCAAAACTGTAAATTAGGACAGAAAGAGCAAATTGGTTTATAACTTGGATTTTGTTCCTAGATGTCAACACTGTTTTCAGGATTAATTTAAGTCTTCTAAAGTATTCCTTACTAAGTTTTATTCAAATTTGTTTGTTTTATTGTTGATCCTTCATCAATTCCCAAATATTTATACAGTCCCTCTTGCTCAAGTTCTTTTATATCACATTCTTGTCCCAACCTGATGTTTTCCTGGTGATGCAGTTTTCCTGCTTTAAAGGTTACTTTTGTATATTTATCAAGACCAAATGACATTCTTATATCATCTGAAAAAGTTTTGACAACTTGCAGTTGTGCTTTCAGTTCCTCTTCTGATGAGCTGTACAGTTTTAAATCATTGACAAAGAAAAGATGAGAAGTCTTTACACTTTGTTGTTTTCTAGGAGCCTAATTATAGCCATGGCCTAAGCTGTTAAGTAGACAGCTTAATGGGTTAAGGGCAAGGCAGAATAGCAGCAGTGACAGAGAGCCACCCTGGAATCTCCCCCTTTGAATTTTTATCCCTGGGATAATAATTTGTCCTTTGTCATGTCTTAATTGCAAAGTAGTCTGCCACTGTTTCATGATCACTGTAATGTAGTTGATCAGTGTGGGGTGTACCTTATACATTTTTAAGCACTGTATCCATGAATGTGGGATACTATCAAATACGTTTTTTGTATTCAGTCCCTTTTTACAGTTCTCCACTATTACTTTATTTAATAACACATGATCCTTTGTTCCGTATGACTTTCTTTTATTGCCCTTTTGTTCTACTGCCATAGTTGAGTTTTCTTCTAGATGACTATAAACACTGTTGGCATTAATTCCCTGTATAGTTTATACATCATCGGAAGTAAAGTTATTGGTCTATAATTTTTAGGGTGGCTTGCAGGTTGAATCTCTTGAATAGGAATATTGGTTTTCCTGTTGTTAGCCAGGTTGGTGTCTGTGCAGGGTGTGTATATAAATAGTTCTTACTCATGGCTAAATCTTTGTGCAGAGATGTTAATAATTTTAACCAGAAGTTAGGTATTGCATCTGGACCTGGGGTTTTCCAGTTAGCGGCTTTTCTTAACTTTGTTTCAATCTCTCTGGCTGTTACTTCATCACATTTCATATCCTGTACTTTTAAACTTCTTATTCTTTCTTTTACTTCTTCTATCGATTTAGCATCTTTGTTGTGTTACACAGGATCTTCATAGATACTTCCCCAAAATGTATCTATTTTTTCTTTGGTGGTCTTTCAATTCCTTTTACCTTGTTTCCTAATTCTCTATAAAAACTTTTTGGGTCATCAATAAATTACTTATTTTATACTTCTCCTTTATATTGATGTGTGTATCTTCTAAGTTTTTTCTGCCTGTGCTGAGATTTTTAGTTTAATTGTCATAGTGCATGATAGAGCCTTGTCTGTTTTAATACTGCATATTGCTTTTATCACATGTATCATTCTGTATGGCTGTTGTTATTCTCCTTAAGGATCTGCACCCAAAACCCCACTTTCCTTATTTCTTGAATTTTGCCAGTTTCTTCATCATCCCTTTCCACTTTGAAGAGATTTCTGCTTGTATTATGTATATGAGCCTTAACTTTGTAGCTCTGTAATATCCCTTTAAATCGGGTAATCCTGAGCTACCTTGTTCTGTGGAAGGATCAGTTTATCCCATTTGAACCTTGCCCTCCCATATAAATTCCTTCACCTGTTTATTAATTATTGTTTACAACTTATCCTCTGGTTGATTAAAATATGCCTGACTTCTATATAAAACTAAAGGGACTAAAAAAATGTAACTGCTTGTATCTTGCTATCCGTATCCATAAACAAAGAGCTTCTAGTTTCTCAGTTTTGTATTATCTTTTGTTTAGTCTCTTCCCATATATCCTTAGCAGTCATAGCAGAAGTCTTTTAATCCATACTCCTAAATACTTCATTTTATTGTGCCCCCTTAAATATGGGTAATGCTGGATCAATCCATTTGTGGGTGCATAGTTTACAACTATAGCTTTTGTTTTATCTTCATTAATTTTATATCCCAAAATGACTTGAAACTGTTTCAAGATGTTCAACAGCACTGGGATGTCCTTTTCTGGTTTTATCAGGTACAAAACAATATTGTCTGCAAATTAAGCCAACTTTTCTTGATTACTGTACCAATTATATCCTTGAATTTCTGAGTCCCTTATTTTTTTGTCAATGGTTCTAAATATAAAGCAGATAACAAAGGGGAAAGAGGACACCCCAGCCTAGTTCCTCTCTTCAGATACAACTTGTTAGAAAGGAACCCCCCCACTTTAATTTTTGCTTTTGATCCCTAATATTTCCTCCTAATTGCCCTTATTATTGTATCAATAATAATTGTATTCTACTCATAAAATCTCAGCTTATAATGCTTTCTCTAATTTAAGATCCACCAACAGTAGCAATATTTTCTTACTGTGCTTCTCTGTGGCTCATCATTGTTCTATTAATGTCAAATATTTGTCTCCCTCCACAAAACTACATTTATTCACATCTATCAGTTTTGACAAAATGCTTTTCCATTCATTTACCTGTTATAGACAAAATTTTATAACTGTGGTTAAAACTGAAATTGATCTATATGAAGCTGGGTCTGATGGGTCTTTGCCATCTTTAGTTATTAAAGCCACCACAGCTTTCTTCCAGGAAGCTGGTGCTTCCCCCTCCTTTTTAAATATTGTTAAACAAAACTTTCCAGATGTTTATCACTGTCTTCCATCCTAGCTTCTAAACTTCCAAAGGAATACCATCTATTCCAGGAGACGTTCTTGCAGATTGATTGTACATCATCATTTTTATCTTAACTCCTTCTATCTTAACTTCTGAGTCTCATCTGTTTATAATCTTAGAATACTTAAAGTCTTCCATAAATATTTCTATTTGTGCTCTTTCATGATTTCCAAATTTTTTTGCTTTATACAATTTTTCATAAAATTTCTAAAATATCTCTACTACCTCTACAAGATCTCTGGTTGTTTTCTTTTTATAGGCTCCCTAAGTTTGCCAGTAGCCATTTCTACTTTCTGTCGCCTAAGTCATTGGGCTAAGTGTTTGTGCTCTAAAGTTGTTATCAAAAAACAGTTATTTAACAGCAATCTTTCTAAACTCATGCATATTATCCAGATACTCCCTTATTTTCTCTTTAACTCTCTGCAGTTGTGGCTCTTGTTCTATGAGATATCCTTTATTCTGCAATACCTTAACCTTTGTCAGCCCCTCTAAATAATTCCAGTTACTTCTTAACCATATCTTCTTTTCTTATATTTCTACCCTATTTTTAAACTCCACTTTCATTTCAACCTACTCACTAGCTATAAATTCTATTTTCTTTAATAACTCTCAGATAATTTCTACTACCCATTCCTTAAATTCCTGTCTTTTTAACAGGTAGATGGGGAAGTACAGTGCCTCATTTTTGCTTCATTACCCTGGATTTTTATTTTAGTTGTTATTGGCGCATGATCATCAATTGTTATTAGATGTGTATTGATTAAATGCACATATTCCTGTGAAATATAATTTCTGTCCAGTCTAGCCCAGTTATTGTGCCTTGGGGAATAATATGTAAATTCTCTCCAAGTTCTTAGTCCTGAATTCACATCTTCCATACCAAATATTTCCATAAGATTCTTCAGAAATCTACCCTCTTGTTATATTTTCCCTTCTAGGTCCCCCACATACAGCCTCATTGTTGCAAATCAAATTCCATTCTCCACCAAAAGTAATATTCCCTGCTGAAAGTTTATTTCTCCCAGAATTTTCTTAAACTCCATAATAGCAGTTGTAGGTGGAATATAAATGCATGCCAGTAGACCCTTACTATCACAAATCTACCATTATTATATTTCCCCCTCTTTTTATCACTATTGGAGCTGCTCTAGCAATTCATATATGTACTCCCCTTTTTCCTTAGTTCCTGATGCTTCTGAATATCCCTCTTGAAAGCTTTTGTTTATCAAATTTTCATGCTGAGTCTTTTCCAAATGTGTATCATGTAGCATTGCTATTTGCACTATGAATTTCTTAATGTAATTCAGTACTGTTTCTTTTTTGTCTGTACTGTTGAGGCCATTAACATTCCAAAATAATATGGATAGAGTAGCCGATATGTTAAGAAGTTCTTTTTCCCACCTATTATGTATGACAGCTTTTTAAATGTGTATTTCCATCTTTTGTGTTGCATGCATCCACTGATGTTTGGCAGGTTGATCTTTTATACAGTTGTTTGTTGTAATCTCCATTTGAACCTATGTCAAATTTTACAAGACTATTTATTCAACCCTCAAACAAAAAATAAACACACCCCAGAACACTCTAATAACCAATTAACTTAAAACAAACACACAAAATTATGTACATCTTCAAATGATGTTTAACCCTTCTGATAGGAACACTTGTCCCAAATTGACAGGTGCACACACAGACAAAACCTAACCTAAAATTAAGGATCTGATGTAAATCTTTGTTCATTAATTACTATTAGGACCTCTGTTCCATCCTCAGAACCGATATGGCCATTTCCAAGCTCGCGCCAGCCAAAAACTCTCAGTTAAGACCTACCCATAATGCCCCTCTCCTAATTACTCCAGATCTTGTTTGCCATGTTCCTAGTCAGAAGTGCTAGCCACCTCTCTCAAAGCTAAGTAGAAAATTATTTTTAAGATAGTTTCTCTTCAAAATTGTTTATTTTTAGTCAATTTAGCCTTTTTCTCACTGTTGCCTATAACCTAATTCTTTTCCATACCCTTTACCTTGGTAATTTAATTTCTACCATTAGTGGTACTGTCCCTCTCTCCAGCCTTTGACAGTCCCTTCCTTTCTACTTGTGGTATTTTTTAAATACCATCGTTGGTATTCTCTTACCCTTTCTTTCCCTTATTGTATTTTTTCTATAGGATAGCCTTGTTGCCTTTAGTGGTACTGTCCCTCTCTCCAGCCTTTGACAGTCCCTTCCTTTCTACTTGTGGTATTTTTTAAATACCATCGTTGGTATTCTCTTACCCTTTCTTTCCCTTATTGTATTTTTTCTATAGGATAGCCTTGTTGCCTTACTGTGTCAGACAAAGCTAAGTTGGGGTTTAAACAGTGTGACAAGTGTGGGAGTAAGATGCCTAACTCGGATACACATGCTCGTTGTGTCTACTGTTTGGGCGTGGATCATATTAAAGCTGACTGTGACATTTGTGCTAGTTTTAATAATCATACACTAGGAGAATGTAAAAATAAACTTATTTTAAAAGGTTTAATCAAGACACCTTTTCCGGAGGCTCTGTCTGGGTCGGAGGTCTCACCCCCTCCAAAGACCAAAAACCATAAGGAAAAATGGAGTCACTCAGTTCCTGCATCTAAGTCTGTTACAGAACAGAGTCTGCTCTATGGTTCGCCGGCGCCCACCTCACAGACCTCTTCGGCACCAGGCTCTGTATCTTCTCCCTTGGTGCCGTCCATGATATTCACCCCTATTTCGGTTCCAACCTTGGCACCACTGACTTCGGTGCCATCCTTGGATCCGACATTGGCTCCAATGACTGTACCTGCTTCGGCACCATCCCAAGTCACAGTGTCGACAGTTTCTTCGGCTCCAAAACTCGAATATCTGCCAAGGACAAGACACTGTCCAATTTACGACCCTTTTTTGGGGCAGAGGTATAGCCCCTTTCTAGAAAGACCTGATTCTCCTTCAGCAACCTCCTTTAGATCCACTATGAGTTTTTCTAAATTGGATCTAGTGCAGGTTGTGGACCAGTTTCTGGCAGGTAGGGGATTGCCCATTCCAGCTAGACCTTCCATCCCTCTTGGCTCGGAATCTTTTACTACATCTTTCCCTGTTTATCCTCTTCCAGCCTGTACCCAGATCCTGGAGATCCCGGTACCGATGTCCACTCCAGTGCATACTGTCTCTGCTCCGACAGCAGTTTTTCCCCTGTCGGCACCGACCACCCTTGCTGCATCTGCTCTGGTGGAGCCGATGCTCTCTCGAAGCAGTGCTTGGACCTTCCGTACCTTGGTACCTAGCCTGGTGCCTATTTTCTCACTGGTGCAGTCTGTGTCCACAGTTCTGACAGTTTCCAGTCCTCTCGGAGATCCTCACCTGGAGTTGGGCTCCTCAGGGTGGGGTGTGACCCCAATTTCGAGGTTGTCCTTACTGATTCCAGGTTCCCATCCCTCCTCGGGTGGGCCTGCTGTCCAGGTGATGGAGAGGGTCCTTCACTCTGAAGGCTCACAGTCAGCACCAATGACATCAGTATCAGAACCCCCCCTATCATGCACCTCTCCCAACCCTCTATTTCGGGACCCTGGGCACGAGAGTCGCAAAACCCCCCTTAGAAGGGAATGCCTTCTCCAGAGTCCTCCTCAGAAGATCCCATTGGGGAGCCACCCCAGAAGAAATGGTGCAAGAGGAAACACATTGATTCCCGGGAGGAATCTGTCACCGAAGACACTGATTGTGATGAGGGGGAAGGGTCCCCACAGTCTCCCCCAGATGACCTCTCATTCGGAGACATTCTCTAAATCCTCAAGCAGCGGGGAGACTGGAAGTCCTCTAACCCTTCTTCTGAGGAATCTGTGTTCTTGCAGGCCTTCCATGCCCAGTCATCTACTTCCTGGGTGACTCCACCTGCAGATGATCTTGTTAAACTCATTGTGCAGCGTGCCTTGAAGGCCCTGGACAATGTAGAACCTGTCCCCAGGAGGGCAGACAAAATTTTATCTACACCTGAAGACCAGCCCTACTGGTCCAAGCAGTTGACTATTGATTCTATGGTCGTGGCGGCAGCCACCAAGAGGGTACTGGCAGAAGATAGTTCCACTGTCCATCCTCCAAACAGAGTATCCTGGGCCATGGACAGACTAGGGAAGCAGACCTATGCTTCAGTGACCTTCACCATTCAGTCGCTGAACTATCTGGCACACTTTACTCGCCTCCAAAGAGACCTAATTTCCTAAATGTCTTCCTCTTTGGTGGGAGTACTGCCTGATGAGGTGCGTAACACTGTCGCCTCGAAGCTAGCTACTCTTGAAAACATCTCAAACTCCTCGATGCGTTTGATATCTCACACCACCAAGGGGGCAGCTTGAGCTGCCGCATCAGGCATTGTCATGAGACGTAATGCTTGGATGCCGTTGTGTGACTTTGCAGACCCCATTAAATCTTCCTTCGTCAGTGCACCTGTTGACGGATATGCACTTTTTGGACCCAAAGTATGAGAGACACTTGCACATAGTGAGAAAGATGGAAAGACCTTGTCTTCTGGCATATGCTTTTCCAATCCCCATAGGTCCTACTCCAGGAACCAAAAGGGAGGAAAAATATGGTTCAAGAAATCCCAAGGATCTTTTCATGAAACTTGTGGTGAACAATCCCCCTGGGGCAGAGGGGGCAACTCCTATGGAAGACGACCCTTTCGGGGTGGAGGGGGTCCACGTAACCAGGGTGCTAGAGATTCTTTCTGCAACAGACTCTAACTGAGCAATGGCCCGATTGCTTTCCTCTGGAAGCAGTCAGGGGTCATTTTTCTCTACACTTACCAGCCTGACATCTTATACTGATGTTTGGGTGCAGAGAATAAAATCCATAGGCTACCAAATAGCATTCAGTTTAATTCCCAGACCTGTCAGACGAATCCCTGATGTACCACCCAATCAGAGGGAATTAGCAGCCTTAGAAATAGAAAAGCTGCTAAGAAAGAGTAATCCAACCAGTCCCACCAGACCAGACAGTATCCAGGTTTTACTCGAGGTTCTTTTTAGTGCCAAAAAAGACAGGGGACTGGAGACCAACCCTGGATCTCAGCCTATTGAACAAATTTATCAAACCTCAAAATTTCCAGATGGTCGCGGTACAGTCCATTCTTCCCTTCCTAGGGAGGGACAACTGGATGTGCTGTATAGACCTCCAGGACGTGTACTACCACATAAAGATGGATCTCTGCTCCCGGAGGTTTCTCCACTTCCGGCTGGGAGCCACTCAGTACCAGTTCAGGGCACTTCCATTCAGTCTCTCGACAGCCCCCCTGAGTGTTCACCAAATGTGTGGCAGTTGTGGTAGCTCATCTTTGACTACAAGGATTCCAGGTGTTTCCCTATCTAGATGATTGGCTCCTTACTGCTCTGACCAGGAATCTCCTAATCTGCATCCTCTCTTGCACTCAAGGTCTCACTCTCTGCTTGGGGATTACAATCAGCAAGGACAAATCTCAAATGTCCCCAATGAAGACACTGGAATTTATTGGAGCAGTCTTCGACACAACATCCTGTCAAGCTTCTCTTCCCCCTCACAGGCTTTTGAAAATAAGACACCAATTCCAAGACCTTCTTCCTCAGACCTATGTACCAGCATGTCTTGTACTGCAACTCTTAGGCTCCTTGGTGGCTGCCATTACATTAGTACCACTGGCGAGACTGCACATGAGAATCCTGCAGTGGCTCCTTTCAGCACAATGGTCATTTCTAACTCACCCACTCGACCACATGATACGTCTTACAAACTGTTGCAAGGAAGAAATGCTATGGTGGATGAAGCCACAAACTAATCTTTGGTGTCAACCGTTCTGTCTTTCCCAGCCCATGGCCATGGTGACCACGATGCTTACCTGTTTGGGTGGGGGGCATTCCCAGGGAAAGACAGTCCAAGGCACCTGGTCCCCCATGGAGGCCAATTTGCACATAAATGTCCTAGAATTGAGGGCAGTTCTCTTGGTGTTGCAAGCCTTCCATGCATCCCTACGCTCTGGGATCATTGCAGTTCAGTCAGACATGTCAGTCTGGTATATCAACAAGCAAGGCAGAACCTGGTCTTACCCCCTGTGTCGGGAAGCCATGAGGATTTGGCACTGGGTGATAGCTTCCAACCGCTTTCTTATAGCAATGCACATTCCCGGGAGTTCCAACCTTATTGCAGACAATGTGAGCAGGAACATCCTGATGCCTCATGAGTGGTCCATCAACCCTGTAACAACAGATCGGATATTCCAAAGCTGGGGCAAGCCTTGCTGCGATCTGTTTGCTTCCCCCCTAAACTACAAATGCATAAGCTACTTTGCCCTGATTCCCCCTCAGGTGGGAACCACTGATGGCTGCTCTAACTCACGATTGGCCCCCGGGTCTTCTGTATGCCTTTCCCCCATTTCCCCTCATTCCAAAATTTCTCCAGAAAGTTCAGAGGTTGAGAAGCAAAGTGATCCTCATTGCCCCCTACTGGCCCCATCAAGTCTGGTTCCTGTTTCTATGGTCTCATCTGATTCACAGTCTGTGGATCCTGGATCATTCCCAAGACCTGTTATCTCATCCTCAGGGACTGATTCATCCGAACCTCTACAGTCTCAAGATCACAGCTTGGTTCCTCCACTTCCACTGATTGCCAGGCTGCCTGACATCCCATCTCCTGTTCGTGAAATTCTTCTGGCTTCACACAAACCTTCCACCAGGAAAGTTTATTCTAGTAAATGGACTAGGTTCTCTATTTGGGCCAAACATCAGAACTTAGACCCTTTCTCTATGCCTATTCAAAAGATCCTGCAATACCCGACTACTCTTTTACATGCAGGAGCCTCAGCATAGACAATCACTGTACATTTAGCAGCTATTGCCAATTTTCATAATGGACTTGATAACTCTTCGATTATGTCACACTGCCTGTGCAAGACTTTTTTGAAAGGAGTATTACATGTTAAACCTCCGGTCAAGCCACCCTTAGAACCCTGGAACTTGACTTTGGTACTTCAGTCTCTCACAGGTCCTCCTTTCGAGCCCTTTGATTCATGTAATTTAAAATTTTTGTCATTGGAAACCTTACTTCTAGTAGCACTTACCTCAGCGAGAAGAGTATCTGAGCTACAGGCCTTGAGTGTCAAGAGACCTTACTTGATTTTCCACACAAATAGGGTGTCTCTTCGTACTGACCCTTCTTTCTTGCCCAAGGTCATTTCTGGATTTTCCATTTAACCAATCTATTGACCTGCCGGTTTTCTTACCTCAGCATTTTAATAGAGGAGAGTACCTTTTGCACACCCTTGATGTGCATCGGCAGCTCCGTTGTTATTTGGACAGGACTAAATCTTTCAGGAAAACAGATCAATTGTTTGTGGCCTGTGCAGGACCCAGATTGGGTAAACCTGTTTCCAAAGTGACTTTATCCTTCTGGCTTAGAAACGTCATTACTTTTATCTACCAACAGAATAAGCTATCTTTGCCTTCCAGAATAAAGGCTCATTCTACCAGATCTATGGCTACTTCTGTAGCATTTCATTTCAGAGCCTCTATGGATGATATCTGCGCAGCAGCCACTTGAGCAAGACCTCATACCTTTATCCCTCATTACAAATTGGATTTGGCCTCCAGGGGATGAGCATCTTTTGGTTCTATGGTGCTCAGGAATATCCTTCCTTAGGGCTACCCAGGACTCAAGCAGCTGGGGACTCGGTCCTAATAGTAATTAATGAGCAAAGATTCACAACATCAGATAAAGAAGTTATGTCTTACCATATCATTCCATCTATGTTGTAGATCTTTTGTTCATTCATTATTTCACCCCTCCTTCCCCCTGCCTGGACTCCTGGTGGACTTTAGGAACTTCTGGTTAGGGTATTTGCTCAGACAGAGCCTTCTACTATTTTTTCTATTTATTACATCTATTATATACGGGTGGGCAAACTCGATCGTGAGTAAATAGGAGAGGGGCATTATGGGTAGGTCTTAGCTGAGAGTTTTTGGCTGGAGCGAGCTTGGAAACAGCCGTATCGGTTCCGAAGACAGAACTGAGGTCCTAATAGTAATTAATAAACAAAGATCTACAACACAAATGGAACGTTATAGTAAGACATAACTTCTTTTTATCCATGCTAAGATGCATGCTACATCCTATGTCCCTGCTTAAACTAATTGCAGTCCGTTCTTGTCTTGTCTTTATTTCCCCCAATGTGAAAAACAGCTTGTATGTCTCAGAAAACATAAACTGTTAACCTTAACATGCTCTGGCTTTTATTGCCTACCCCTGTAGTCATCTTATCTCTATTGAAACATAAGAACAAAAAGTATAGCTGCCGTCAGCTGTAGACTTCTCAATTCACACTGACCATTTGTTTGCTGAGGGGAAACTTTTCATTACATTCAGTGTTTCTTTATTTACTTGCTTAATCAAATACTTATTAAATTAAGCCAGTGGCCTTAATCCAGACATTCAGCTCTGCAAAAGTAAGAAAAAACATATCCACACTGCATATGTTATAATATGTGCACTTTTACAGTCCATCCCCCACCTCAACAACCCAAGATTACAGCATATTAACTTAAACATGCTTTTGTGAATATTTTTTTCTCTTTTTATATTGTAATGCGTACATTTCTTAAAACTAAAATAGAAGAAAAAAGGCACTTGTTTACTTTAGTATCTTTATCCCATGCAACAATAACTGAAAATGCTTCCTTATGTAACATGCAATTTATATCATGAAATGTTTTATACAAATACTGTTAAGAACAAAATTTGTTTACTTACAGTTAATGATATGAAGTGAGATATATGTTTTTTGGTTCCCCACAAGTTTAAAAAAGTCAACAAAAGTCCAATCATTCCACTTTTTGTGTCTATATTACATTGTTGAAGAGTCTGTTAAGGAAATGCCCTTTGATCGACATGTGAATGTTGAACTATGAAAACTTTGAACAGCCAAGTAAGAGATATTTTTCCCCAGGGAAAAAAAATTGCTTGGCCAATAAAAAAACAAACCACCAAACCCTAAGAAGTAGGGGGCTTCACCCCCACACCCCCCAATGTTGGGGGACTGTCCCCCCACCCCACCCTAACTAAATATACCAACTCCAAGATTGCACTACAGTGGAGGAAAGGGCAAATTCCCAGTAATGGCCAAGGTACTTTTTCGCCTGGTAAAAAATTTGCTTACTGGGACATTTGAACTTTTCATAGTTCGACATTTACCTGTCGATCAAAGGGCATTCTCTTAACAGACCCTTCAACAACGTAAATGGGACCCCACTTTTTCTTGTAAGGCCATATTTCACAAATGTGATCGATGCTTTGTAACCGCACATTTATTCACTAATTTCAGAGTTGCTGGTCTTCTTTTTGTTCATCTCCATCTCCTAACCCAACCCCTGACTCTAGTTCAAGTCCAAGGTACTCCCAATTCTTCTAGACAATCCCTGTGCTTTTTTCTGTCTCTGAAGCATTTTCCTTTGGAATATTGAAAAAGGTTTAACTGGCAAAGTCTCCCTGTATGAGCTTTTTATCAGAATAATGAGAGGCAGAATCCCATTCTGTTTGTTGGCTCACATTTCGTTGGACAAACTTTTGTATTTCCTGCTTAGCCTGTTCTGCATCAAAATAGACATTGATCCTTCAGGAAAAAAAATATTCTGAAGACAGCTAGATACAGCGGATTGAATCTTGCATCTGAATCTCAACATTCCCTAATTGTTGGGATAAATTTGCTTTTCTTCTCCATGGTGTATAGTGAATAATCATTTTCCACAAGTGCACTATTGTCCCCAATTTTAATACTTTGCCCTTCTGCCACAGTTTTGTCAGGATCAACTCTTTCTGTTTTTTTTTTTTTTTTATTGCAGTCTTGGCTGCTTCCTCATAGCCAGGTTTGGAGCATACATACAATGTGCCCTTTCAATTAACAAATCCTGCTCTGGAATACCAGTCCATTTGCTTATTTGTGCTCTCATAAAATTAATAGTCTGTTCCTTCCAGTTTCTCTGGTACATCAGAAAATCTTAGGTTTTTGATGTATGCTGTCCTCTAACTATACCATTTTTTGAAACAGATCTTTAGAAGTTTCCTACTCAACTAGCTTTTTCTTCATTTTGACCTCTGATTTTTATCAGTTTGTTTGAATAGCTGCTTAAAGCATCTTCCATTTTTCCAGCCTTTTGTTATTTGAGTTGATATACTACTTCAGTGTTTCATTTATTTTAATCTGCTCTGAGCACGTTTGATTTATTTTTTTCTCTAGATTACTGGAAGCCATGTCTTACAACAAAACTGGAGCTTGAACTGCTTTCTGATGAACAGCTGTGGGATTCTTCACAGCCAGTGCTTTTTCTCCATCTTTTCTAGATGATTTTCTTTCAGACTGTCTAAGTTTCCTCTTTACTGGCTTATTCCAAAGACATGCATCTGGAGCATTTCTCCCTGGACCTCTTTTGAAAATGGTCTCTGTCCCAGTCAGACCTGGTAAACAAATGTTAAAATAAAATAACACACACCACACACCACACACACCTTCATTGACAGTTAAGAAAAATGCATAATCCTATGACACACATAAATTCATAGTTAAGAAAATGCATAATCCTATCACACATACATTCATAGTTAAGAAAATGGATAATCCTATGACACACATACATTCATAGTTAAGAAAATGGATAATCCTATGACACACATACTTTCATAGTTAAGAAAAGGGATAATCCTATGACACACATACATTCATAGTTAAGAAAATGGATAATCCTATGGAAATTATGCCTTACTGATATTTTCATGTGTTAGCTGTTGTTGTAATCATTTAGTTGTGTACTTTAGCATACCAGCATGCCAGCAACTGCTTATTTAAGCTCTTGCAAGTTCATATTTCTTACTTCAGTAATGCTGCCTATCCATCTTAACCTTTTCTGTCCTTTTCTTTTGCTTTCAAGCTTTCACAGCTTATGTGTTTTTTGTAGTGAATCCTGTCATCGCATTATGTGGCCAAAGTATTTTAGATTTACAATCAGACCTAAGTATTGATTGACTTTTCTTAAGTTCATGGAATTCTCTCAAAAGTTTTCTTCATCTCTATTAAACATAAATTTTCTGGCATGTAACTGTACCTATATTCTGACTGTTTTGGCCCTAGTATGGGTGAGAAAATTATATTTTGATTATTTAGATCTTTGCTGACAATGTGATACATCATCTGCAGATATGAGTTTGTTAATATTTCTCCTGGCAATTTTGATTTCAGCATCAGATTAGTTTAAATTAGCACGTCTCATGACATATTTAGCATATGAATTAAGTAAGTAGGAGGAAAGTATACAGTCGTATAGAGACCAGTTGATGTCTTTGTCTCCCATGTGCAAAGTACAAAGTTTGATCTTGACTTCTGGTGAGTTGCTGTTTAGGTGTTTGCATGTTCTCCCTGTGTCTCTGTGGAGTCCCCCCCACCCCCCACCTCCAAAAAAAAAAAAAAACACATGCTGAGTTTTTCCATCTTAAACTCAATGGGAGCAACAACACAGACTCTAGATGGTGCCCTGTATGGGGAAGAGTTGTATAGACCAACTGCTGTGGGCATCTACTGTGTTGCACTGTATCCTCAAGATAGGCGAATGTAGAACACAGACTGGGCCAATGGATATTATATTTGCCAGTGATAAGTGGGTTGAGAACCTGACCTATGCCAGGGACCCATGCTATTGGTGGAGGGGTGTATATGCCCCTATTGGCCAGTGTATGCCAGCCATAAAGCCCAGCAGCCCTGTGTCAGTAATATGCTGGCCAGCAGGTGTCCAAGTTGCCTAGCCTGGTTTACATGGGATAGCTCTATTGAATGAAAGCTGGACATAAAACCAACCAACCTACCAAGCATGAACTAAGAATTGCTACACACAATGTAAGTTCACTAACAGGATAGAGCATGGAAGTGGATGACATGAGGGTACAAAGGTGGCTTGACATCACATGTATCCAAGAGATAAGATGGAAGGGCATTGCAACAAAGCCACTTGGCCTGAGATCCAGAGTCTTCTACTTAGGAAGAGGACAGACAAAAAATGGTATGGGAATTGTAGTGAGAGAGAGGCTTCATTAGGCAGTGAGGGATGTCATCAGAATTAGTGACAGACTTATGGCAAACACACTCCAGCCTAATGATAGGACAGTATTCTTAGCCTGTGCCCTACAGCAGGGTTGTAATAGTGAAGAGAAGAGTGCATTCAGACAGATCTGTTTCTGAAAATGGTACAGTTAGAGGACAGCATACATCAGAAACCTAAGATTTTACTAGATAAAGTAGGGCAACATGAATAGGTGTTGATACTGGGTGACTCGAATGCACATATTGGGACTATCAGAAAAGGATTTGAGGACTCCCACAGTCCATGTACAGTATGTGGGCAACCGGGATAAAGGAGGAGAAGGCCATTCTAGACTTCTGTCTGGCATGTGCCTCAGAAAGAGAGAAAGCCACAAGATCACATACAAGAGTGGCCAACATGCTACTCTGGTAGACTTCTTCCTAATAAGGAAAGGGCATTGGGGGTAGAATCAGTGATTGCAAAGTCATCCCCAGTGAAACAGTTGGCACACAACATAAACCACTGGTTGCCAAAATCAGCTGCAAGCACTGATCAGAAAAGGCATTAAGGTCAACAGAAACCAGGCTGAAGACCTGTAAGTTGACTGGAGAGAAAGCACAACAGTTCAATTAATTACTCAGGGCTGTAGCACCCCCAAGAAAAAGAGGAAAAGGTGGAGTTAAAGAAGAATGGCAGTACCTCAAAACAGCATGCATGAGGATTACAGAACAGATATGTGGCTATACCAGGTATGGAAATAAGGTACATAAGGAATGCTGGTTGTGGAATACAGAAGTCCAGGAAGTCATCAAAAGAAAGTGTGCAGGAAAAAGTGGGAGATAGAAAAGGCAGATCAGGCCAGGAAGGAGAATACCTGTTGACTAAGAAAAGAGTTGCAATAGCAAAGAACAGGACATCAGAGGTACTCTACCAGCTTCTGGAAAATGGCTCAGTAGGTGGCACAAAGAACTTATATCAGGTTGCAAGGCAAAGACAGAAAGATAAAGAAGATAGTCAAGGCTCACCTGTCTGCAGGACATCAAAGACAGATGCAAGGAGTACTTTCAACAGCTTCTGAATGAAGAAAACTCCACAGAAGCTGTACTGCCCCAGACACGGCTTACATTGACAGACGAAGAGGAGCCCACTATAGAAGAAGTAAGAACAGAACTAAGAAAAATGAAGTCAAGGAAAGTAGCAGGTTCATTTCAGGTCACAGCAGGTATGATAAAGATGTTGGGTGAGTTAGGGGAGAAATGGCTCCTGAGGGTACTCATAGCGTATCTCAGATGACAGGAGAATAAACATACTTATGCCAGTGTACAAGAACAAAGGGAACATCCACAACTGTGGGCAGTACAGTGGTATCAAATTTCTGTCACATTCAATGAAAGTTCTGTAGATGGTGATAAACGGATACATATAGTAGAAGAAAGTAAGACAGGAGTTGAGCAGTTCAAATTCAGACTAGGGTGAAGCACAACTGACCCAATGTTTGAAGTGAGACAGATAGTTGAGAAGAAGCTGGAATTTCTAGACTTGGAGAAGGCATATGACAAGGTCCCAAGAAAGCTGATTTGGGCAGTCCTGCGGTGGTTCAAAGTCCCAGAAACATTGGTAGAATTAGTGCAGGCTATGTACAAGTACCCAATGACTCAAGTACGAACAATGTTTGGACTCAGAGGGGTTCCCAGTGGGTATGCATCAGGGATCAGCTCTGAGCCCACTGCTGTTCATACTGGTGATGGACTACATTAGCAAACAGGTCAGAGGGGACAGATCACCAAAGTTGCTGTATGCAGATGGGATAGGGAAATTTTAATGCAAAATTGAAGGCACATGGGATGAAACTGAGTACAGATAAGACAATGGTAATGGCAGCAAATGAGGGAAATCAGAAGAAACTGAGAATTGAGATAGAAGGGAAAATAGTGGACAGATTAACAGTGTCAGGTATCAGGGAAGGGTAGTTGAGGAGAAGTAGTCTGAATGATGAGGTCAAAGCTAGAATTAGTGGGGCTGCAGCCAACTGGTATAGAGTGTCAGGTATAGTGTATGACAGAAGAATGCCAAAGAAGCTGAAAAGTAAGGTATACAAAACGCTGATGTGACCAGTACTACTCTATGGTACAGAAAGATGGGCAGTAATGGCAGAGCAGTTGAGGAAGCTAGAGATGATGGAAATGAAGTACCTGAGACAGGTGGTAGGATGCACATTGTGGGTAAGATGAAGAAATGAGGGCATAAGAGCAGAAGCCAAAGTAGCTCCAATTGCAGAAAAGATCAAAGAGAAGAGATTATGGTGGTTCGGGCATGTGCAGAAAAAGAGGAAGACAATCTGGTGAAGAAGATTTGGGACAGACAGGAAGAAGGCAAGAGGAAACAAGGGTGTCTAGCAAAGAAATGCATGGATTGTGTAAGAGAAGATCTGCAACAGTAGGCCATGAGTGTTGAAGAAGGCAGGAGTGTGGCATTGAGTCAAGAAAAATGAAAGTTAACACAGCACCCTGACCCCATGTAGAAAATGGGAAAAATGGAGATGATGATGACAGTATGACTGTCTCACACTTTTTTGTGTCCCAGTGGTCACATGAAACTGCTAGATGATGTGAGCACTTTCAGCACTGCCCTTTTATGAGACTAAACTATAAACTGAACTTTTCCAAGAAAGCTGTGTTTCCCAAATTAGCTGACAAATTCTAAGCAGCACAGTAACAGTATATCATTTTGCAGGATTCTGAGCAGCTCAGCTGGAATTCCTGCATTTCCTTCAACTTTTTTATTAGCAAGTTTTTTTAAGGCCCATTTACCTTCACTAGTCAGGATGTTTGGCAGTAAATTATTAAACATATCACCACATGTATTGGTAATGTTAGAGTCCTTCTTATATAATATTTGCCTTGCCCAGTTTTACCTGTACATTTTCCTTAACAGTCATCATGAATAAATTTCTTGTATTTCCCATTTTATCTTCTTCCAGTTCTTTGGACTGCTGACATAAATATGCTTCTTTATCTCTTATTGCTGTTCTCTTAAACTCTGCTTTCAGTTTGGAATATTTCCCCATCCCTTTTGACCTTTGGTAGTGTTTATTCTCATCTAAATTAGTACCAAATTTTCTACACAAAAGAGATCTCTTTTTGGTGAGATCTGGCTGATAAGGGTTTGCATCTGATGACTCATTAAGAATCCAAGAAAAATATTTATTTTAAATGCTGCCCTCTTGCAAATGCAATGAATGTCCCCTACAGTCTAAGTATTAATTTTGTCACATGTACCTGTATCGAATCCCCATTATTATGGGTACTGCTGTTGCATGGTTTTGGAAAATATCATTTGTCTTTTTTCATGGATACTGAACAGGAGCAGTGCTATTGCAGTCCTGCTTTTTCATTACCCATTTTTGCCTAACATCACCCATGTTTTACCTTCACCATCCCTTTTTTGTTTGTCTTTTCTGCTTTTAGGTTTCTGTAATATTCAGTTTGTACCACTTGTTATATTTGTATGGTGTCAGAAACGTATAGCAAATCTGTTTAGCTTGCCTTTAATGTGAATTTGACATTTTGCCTTCACTCCATTCATCTCCTCCCCTCCCCTCTCTCTGCCAATCCCTTGCCCTCTTGACTGCCTCCACAGGTTTTCTGTCTACCAACCATTCTTGTAGTCCATTCTGCAAGTCCACAGTCCTTTCACTGAAGTAGATTTTTCAGCTCCTGAGATGAGATAATTCATACAAACAACTGTTTGTGTCCTTTCTTCCTCCACCATCCTTCCTGTTCTGGCAGACCCCATCACATCTCCCTAACATGGCCTTGGTGTTCATATCACATAATCCTGTCTCCTCTGGTCTCTAGTGAGAATAACTTCCACTACTGTGGACTCTGTTCATATTATTTCACCTCCATTCCGCTTGACCTTCAGGTGATCTATATATTTTTATTCCTTTCAGCAGCCTGTTGTCATCTTTCCTATATGCTCCCCAACCATAGCAAGATGTTTTTATCTTAATATTTTGTACCATGTCTGTCAAACTAACAAAAGCTAGTACAACAATCATGTATACTTAATAAATCAGGTAAGTAATAACTTTTATTTATATCTCCCATAAAATTCAAAGATATATCTGGTTATAGTAACTGTTTTATCGAGTAACAGACTTCACAATTCCATTAAATATCTTACTTAGCTTTTGTTTGTTTGTTGGCGTAGTCAAACCTTCTGTCCACTAAAACCAGCAGCATAACCAGATTTAGGTGCTTGCAATACCTGTGGCTGCAAGGGGGCCCCTTAATCATCCTTGACTGTGTGGGGCCCCAAAAAAGCTGCTGCTGTTTGGGGAAAATGGGACAAAAAAATATTAATTTTCTGATTTATGTTCTTTAAATGCAGGGCTGCCATATGACTTTATTAGGATAAAGCTGATAATGAACATGAGTAAAGTAACACTAGAATGATCAGCAACCCAGAGTGACTGATCTCAGTGCATATCTTAGATTTTAAGAAGAGCTGATGCTTCTGATTTTCAGGAAAGTTTTTTTTTTCTTTCAGGTAGTTTTATAAATAGTGGTAGAACACCAGAAACTAAAACTCTCAACTTCTTTGCTGAATAATTCAGCACAGTACCAAAATTAATAGCAGAATAAAGGCTCAAATCAGGAACATGTTTTAAATATTACTCTAATTCACTTTAAAAAGTTAATAGAATAATACTTTTTGCATTAACATGCATTTTTTTGGATATTAAGAAATATAAAACTCTAATGTCTGGATTTACTGACTGTCTGTAATCCTGAATGATTTACCAATAAAACAAACTTTTACAAAGGACGAGCAAAACTATGAGGAAAATCAGGGAAGGTATGTGAAATCAGAGAGAGTGATGGGTATGCATTACTTCTCACTGAGGTAAATAAAAGTGTCTTACCCTTCCTGCTGTTTGATGACTGCTAAACAGCATTCACTTGTGTTTGTGTGGGTGTGTGCTAAAGATATCACTGATTTGTATCTGTGCATGCATCCAATAATGCCAGCACACACACATTATTCTTCTGGGTATCATTAAAAATGTAGCTAACAAGTAATTTATATTTCAAATGTAATGCATAAAATATATTACAGAACACTCAGACACTTTGATCTTCAAGGAGTCTGGGAGTCCCCACTATGTGGAGGACCCACAAAAGCTATTCCTGGTTGGAGAAAAATGAGAAAAAATGCATTAAATTTCTGATTATGCTCTTTAACCTGAACAGGGTTGATCTTGTTGGGATAAATGCCCCTGATTTAGACTTAGCTACTCAATTTAACTCCTTTTTCATTGAATACATTGGCAAACTAACCTCCTCATTCTCTAGTTCCACCTCATTCTCTAATACACCCCCACCCTCTCCTGCCAACAATCTGCCCTGCACTGCTGCTCCTCCCTCATTCCCATCTACTAACTCTCTATCCTCCACCTCTTCTCCTACTCCAACTTCCACATCATCTTCACCACCCTCTAATACTCCCTCTCCCCACTCACCTCTATTCTCATTAAAACCTATACCTACTTCTACTATAATGAAACTCCTTCAGAAATTGAAGCCATGCACTAATGCACCTGATAACATCCCTTCTTACTTTCTAAGCATAGCTGCTGAAGCAATTGCCTATCCCATAAGCATTTTAATCAATCGCTCCATCCAAGAATGTACAGTACCCCAAATCTGGAAACAAGCCTTTATCATACCTCTGCATAAAGGTGGCAACAATTGCAATGTCAACAACTTCCGACCCATTGCTATCCTAGCCCCCATTTCTAAACTTCTAGAAAAGTGTGTCCAACTTCAACTCTTACCACATCTCTTAGATAATAACCTTCTAACTCCCACACAACATGGATTCAGACCAAATCATAGCACCATGACAGCCCTCCTCTCCTTTCTTGAAACTGTAAATAAAGCTCGTGACTCTGGCCAAATTGTTTCTACCCTACTACTTGACCTCTCTAAGGCCTTTGACACTATCTCACACAGCCTGCTCTTAACTAAACTCTCAAAACTTAACCTATCTCCCTCCTCTTTGAACTGGTTCTCCAGCTACTTATCCAATAGATACCAAGCAGTAAAATGGAAAAAGGCAACCTCCTCTTTTTTTAGTACCCCCACCGGAGTTCTCAAGGCTCCATACTAGGTCCCCTTCTTTTCAATATATTTATAAATGATTTCCGCAAATCTATTCCATTCTCAAATATCATCCAATATGCAGATGATTCTACCATTATCTGCTCTGCCACATCTACCCCTATACTCCTAAAGCTTACACAAGAAGCTTTTTCAATCACTGAACAATGGATGAAAATAAACCACCTAGCACTCAATGCTTCCAAAACTAAATTAATGGTATTTACCCCCTCTAAAGTTACTCCTTTTGATATAAACACATTCTTGATTACTAGTCAAAATAACTTACTTCTGGAACTGGTGTCAGAAGCCAAGTTACTTGGGTTCCAAATTGACAACCAGCTTAATTTCAACTCCCATCTACAATTAAATATAAAAAAACCCATCAAAAACTAGGTATGCTCTACCGACAAAATCAGTACCTTACAACCACCTCTAAAATCACTCTCTCTACTTCCTTTCTTATCCCCTCCCTTCTCTATGGAGCACCACTCCTAACTAATCTTCAGTCCTCTCTAAAAAAACAACTTCCCTCTTGCTACAACAAAATCGCCAAGTTCGCTAACAGCCATAGGTCCTCCACCCACCACTGTTCCTCTCTCCAAAACTTAAATGGCTAGAACTACCCAATCATCTCAGCTATACTCAGCTAACTCTTGCCCACAAGCTCATTTTCAACCCCTCTCTCTGTCCCTCCCTGTCTTCTGCCTTTAAGATGCACCTACCTGATAGAGTTTTAAGGTCAAACAATCAAAACCTATTAGAAGTGCACAAACCAACTCGTCCCCCAGGCAAAAACCTACTATCCTACAACCTAGCACGTCTTTGGAACTCACTACCACCATCCATTCGCACCACCTCTAACCTTTATATGTTCAAAAAATCTCTTTACGTACATCTAGTGTCCCAGTGGGAATGCTCTTGCTCCTCATAACTAATAATGGCAATTTTCATCTTCCTTTCGCTCTCATGTTACTCCAGCAATTTTTCCTTATTAATTCCCATAACTCACATTATTATTCCCATGGTATCTGCAAAGAATGTATTTGACTGCACCTTTTAAAGCTTATGCTTCTTACATAATAACTACTCTGTATCACTATGCAATATTACTTTTCACAGCCTATAACACCTCCAAGTTTCATCACTAGTCTGTATTGTTTTAAATGTTTCCTGAACTTTTGAAATTAAATGCTTGTATCTTTTACATTTGTATAATTATCATTAGTAATCTATTGTATGTACCTAGTTTGTTTGTTTTTGGAGCTTTTCTCCCCAGGACTCCATTGAAAACGGGTTCATTTTGGCCCAATGGACTATCCTGATAAACCAACTGCAAATAAATAAATAAATAAAACTGATAATGGTCTCTGCTGTCAACCGAACTCAGTCTAAAACCAGCCCTGCTCAGATGTGTGTGCACCGAAAGCTGCTGTAGGTTATGTGGGGAGGGGAGATTGTGTGATTATTACCGCTTTAATTTTCACCACAGTCAAACCGTAGAGGTGTGCACATGAGGTCGTTATAGCCTGTGTTTGGGCTAAATACAGTCTGGTCATTTTTTTCTTTTACTTTTCCATTAACAGACCTCAGCAGTGTACAAAGAAGCTTACTATAGCTTGTGTGGAGACAGCTCACTGTTTAGGAGCAACAAGGTAGCATACATTACTGTAATCATTTTTTCACTTTCATATCAGGCATGTATACAGGTAGCTGCCTTTGACAGCTAGGCTTGAAGAGTGAGGAGGCATGATATGTATATTAATGTCAGTAGTCACTTGAAATACCTCTGTCTTCATCCAAGTCTAACACCAGGGGGATGCATAGACAGTGACTGTCTTTTTTGAGGGGTTAGGGAGGCAGCCACTATTCTCATTCATCTGGCTTGTTTGTTTATTGTGAGCTACTATTATGTCATTTTTGAACATTAAACCTTGGGCACAACTTACGTTTTCCTTGAAAGAAAAACAAAGGTGGCAGTCCCCTTAATACAGAAGAGGTAATAAGAGATCTGGGGACCCAGGTAGATAGTAATCTCTCCTTTGACAATCATATTGCCAAAGTAGTTAGGAAATCCTTTTGTGTAGCCCATCTAATTACTAAAGGGTTTGCATATAGAAATAAAAAGGTTATAGTGCCCCTTTACTCGTTACTCATCAGACCCATCATAGAGTACAATGCCTCATTCGGGATGTACCTCACAAGATGCTTCCAACAGCTGGAAAGACCACAAAAGTACCTCACCAAGAGGATTACTGGCCTCAAACATATGTCCTATGCAGCCCGACTGGAAAAACTCCGGCTGCACTCAGTGGAATATCGCTTACTCAGAGGTGATCTCTGCCTGACTTAAAGCCATGTCCAACTCAGAATTGATGGACATGCTCCACCTAAAGAAATCCAAGTCACTTCGAGCCACTCGCTCTAGTGAGCTAAACCTTGCCACAACAATAAATAAAACATGCTGGAGGGATAGATTCCTGTCACAGAGACTCCCCATGCTTTGGAGCAAAATTCCTAACTACATTAGGCAGAGTCCCTCACTAACACTCAAGAGAAACCTTGATGAGTGGATGGGTAACAGAAAATGCACCCCTGGGATCACTTCATTGGCTCTTCTTGACAGAGGCTCAGTTAATTAATAAATGAGGCGGTGAAAGCTGACACACTATGGCTAGGCTTATAAATGCCGTCTGGCAGATAGCCTAGTACCTACCTATGAACCTATAAAAGGCTGGGATTCTTTTCTTACTCATTGTTTTTGTTTGGGACACCACTGGATTAAAAGGTTGGGAAAGTCCTCTAAAATGCATCCCAGAACAGCTATAACCCTATGGCTTTTTGGGCTCTGGTTTATCTGAATTATTTCCTAAATGATTACTGTGCTATGTTTGTTAGAAAAGGTGTGCTGTAAAAATGGAAGGAAAACTAAAGCTGAACAACAACACTGAATGTTTCTAAATCTAAATTTCTATGCAAGCCATTATTTGATGAAAATGCTATGTAGAAAGAAAAAAAAAAACAATTTTAAAAATGCACGTCAGAGCAGTTAGACAGTTATGGCTTCCTGGAAAAGCTGAAGAGTAAGCCAAAATGTGAGAAAGGAAATAAAAATAATGTGCATGGTATAGGGATCCCAAGATGGGTGGAAACACAGGGGAGGACTGGAGGGTGTTGGGGGGTGAGCTGAAACAGTAGGCCTGGGGCACCATTTCACTTAAGCTTACACCTGTACATACAGTTGCTGTAATGTATCACTGTTGCATCTGAATGCCAGTAACCGTGAATGTCGCTCTGTGAGATGGGCCAACACAGTGTGGAAGACAGGCCTGTTGTTAGAGAACTTTATCTACAAGTCAGTCTATAGGTACTACTCCTAAAACGTTTTCAGCATGAGCTAAAAAGTTGCTTAGGAGGGTCACAGTGAAGGGTGATACGTAGACTGGAACTGACAAGAGGGCCCCCAAAATGCTAACACCGGCCCTGATCCATAGCAACATATGAGATAAACATAGGAAGGTTGACAATACAGACTTGTCAGTTAAGCATTTTTATGCTTTAGCATTAGATTAGCTGTAAGAACATCCTAACTTGATTCATTAAATTCAATATGGTTAATTGTGTTAGCCATTTTCTCTGAAACTTTTCATTCATCTTAGGTGAAAATGTATTTCTTAACTTAAAATTGATGTAGGGATTTCTTGTTTCTGATCTCTAGTGGAAGTTAAGTCCTGCAGGCTGGTGGTGTTTTTGATCACAGTTTACCCCATACAGAGGACAGGCCATACGTAATTACCACTACAAACATCCCCAGAAAGGGAAATCTTGGACTTGCACTTCTCAAACAGGTTTAGGAGAGGATCTCCTTTTCACTCCCTCCAAATCTACCCACATTGACAAACACTCATTTCAAATTACCAGCCTCAACAACTCTGTCATTGATATTGTTCCCTCCGCCAAACTGTTGGGGGTCACCATTGATGAACACCTAAAATTTAATACCCATATCCAACTCAACATCAAGAAAACCCACATAAAACTCGGCCTTCTCTACAGAAATAATCACTTCCTCTCTCCCTCTACTAGACTGACCCTGGCCACAACTTATCTTCTCCCATCTCTCCTTTATGGCGCTCCTCTGCTTACTAATCTATCTTCCACCCTTACCTCCAAGCTAGAAGTATGCTACAACAAAATCTCCAGGTTTGCCACAAATGCAAAAGCCTCCTCCCACCACTGCTCCTCCCTACTAACCATAAACTGGCTTGAACTCCCCAATCAACTAGACTTCCTCCAAAATGTCTTAGCCCACAAATTACTTTTTCAACCCAACAGCTGCCCTGCTTTATCCAATATCCTCCAACCTTACAGCCCCCCAAGACCCCTTAGATCCACTCACCAAAACCTCATTACCATCCACAAACCAAATCGTCCTGCTGGTCAGCTTCTACTGTCTTTCATCCTAGCTAAAAAATGGAACGCCCTGCCCTCCACCCTGAGAACTTGTGACAACCTAAATACCTTCAAAAGTCTACTTCACTTCTACCTGCTTCTTCACAGAAAATGTAACTGCACTCCACACCCCATACCTCCCAAACTCAACCTTCCTTCTCTCCTGGCTAAACTCATTACCTTTCAAACTATTGACTTATACTCCGACTACAACTCATAAGCTATCTCCTCCCAGCATATCACTCTTTGACTCTAATTTCAGTCCTTTCATAACTACTTAATCTTCTTAGCTACCAAGTATTAGACTCCTCCTCTATGCACTTCCCTTCCTGGTATAAAACTTGTTTACAACTCCATACTGAATTCTGTGTAAAAGAATCTTTTGTGTGATATCTCAATTTGATACAAAACTTAGCAATGTAAAATATTTCTATATGTTTATGCAACTTGTTTTGCAGTGTAAAATAATTTCTTTCGTGTGCTATTTCAATATGATATGTAACTTATCAATGTGAAGAATTTCTATATGTTTATGTAACTTGCAAATCTTCGCAACTTAACAATGTAAAAACTATTATGTAACTAGTTATGTGGAGCTTTTCTCCCCAGGCCTCCACTGAAAATGGGCTCTCGAGCCCAGTGGACCTCCCCGGTCACCAAACTGGAATAAATAAATAAATAAATCTTGTCATATAGTGCCTTTGTATGGTTCAGATAGTGAACTTAGAATTGTATTGCAACTCTTCCTGCAGAGCTAGGAATTCATTTATATTGCCCCCCCCCCCACACACACACACACATAGGGAACAGTTATTTGTATACATTTCTCTAATAATCTTGAAGTCACAGTGTGAACCACTAGATTTAATAATTCTTGTAGTGCCAAGGCTTTCTTTAATGAGCAAAGTAAATTCACTGCATAAAAAGTAAGCTATTAGCAAAATGTTTGGTAGTTGTGGATGTTTAAACCTCTGAAATTCTGTAAGAGGTTGAAAGGAAGGTATGGCAATTGAAGATAACTTGTTCCCTGAAGACTGGCAATTTTGGGGTTTGACATCTTTACCTCTCTCTGTTTAAGAAGTTGTGGTCCAAGATTTCCCTTTCTGAAGTGGGCTTCTGTGGCAGGTATTTGATGTTTGCTTCTTGTAGGGAGTAATGTGTAATTCTGATTTTAGGTGTAGCAACTTTGAAAATGTATTATTTTATGTCATGCATATTAAAGTCCATACCATTTGTACCTCCCTTTTCTCAGTCATGTGAAGCATTTTGGCTTTTATTTCCTCCTAACATGAAAGGAAGAAAAATATGGGTTATGCACATTGCCTGTGTTTAAACTGCCCAGCCCTATTCATAGTATAGGAATGCCATATATCTCTTCTGCAGCATGACACACAGTGCTCTGTCTCCAAGTGTTTTTGTTTGCAGTGTTGCTCACAACCTTCCATTATACAGAGGACTACACCTCCTCCTATTTTATCTACACACTTCCTCCTATAAACCATGTATCATAATATAATTATATTCTAGTTGTATTACTCTTTTGTCAGTGTGGTTAGTTTGGCTGTGGGCACTGGTAGTTATAGTATTCTGTTTTGTTGCTGAGTTAACTTTTTTTATTCTTGTTTGCCATTTTCCCCATTAACTGTATGTCTTTACCTGTATTTGTTCACATTGCTAGAGTTTGCTTCAGTAACTATCCTAATGTTTTTTCGGGGGTGGGGTGGGGTGGGGTGGGGGTGGTAGCCATGATTTCTTGGATAGTGGCTCTTAATGAGTCTCCTAATTCTCTCTGCTGTCAGATAGCTTCTGGTCCACACAGCAGTAATGGGAGAATCCCATCAAGGGAGTTCCTTGTCTGTAGTTACTCTCAAGCCCTGGGTCCTGCACCAGTTGTTGAGGCATGTGTTGAACTCAGAGCTATGAATGAAATGCCCCGTCATTATCCATGCTGTGGACAAAACAGGTCTTAAAATACCACTGTATGTGGCTTGTTTGAATTCCCCCACCCCAGTTCTTCAGATTCTTCTTGTGCTGCTTTGATATAATTTCTGATGAAGTAAGTTGCCCCATTGTGGACAGTAACGTAAAGCTCTTGCCCCATTGTGGACAGTAACGTTAAGCTCTTGCCCTGTGCAGTTTAAACTGTGATTCTGGGTTTGCTTCCTAGTAGAACCTCCTAATTAATTACTCCTCAAGTAGAAGGCATTCCTTGTCTTGTTCTCCTGTGGCTGTTCTCTGTGACGGTGCATAGATGCATCCTCGCAAGGAGGCAACCAGTGTCACGACAGCATAAAAAGTAAGTATATTTGAAGGGATTTGCCTGTAATTTGCTAACCCTGCTCCCTGACAACCCAATGTAGTTTAGTCATTCCTTTCTTTTTTAGTACTTTCTAGTAACTTTGTGGGACTCTGCTGGAAGTTTGGCAGTGCTTTCAGTTTTGTCTGGCTTTGGCAATATCCTTTCTCACTTCAATAAATGGCACTGGCCCATAAGACATCCATGGATTAGAAAGCCCTGCTAAACATGAGAAACTACAGTACAATCTTCTAACACAAAAGCAGGAGATATGAGCATGAAGTTTGACTTCCTTATAAACAGGAATGGTTTAGTGTTCTAAAACTGATAAATTTATGCACATGTATATATATATATACACACACACATATATATATTGATTGCTGATTTTCAACACCAGAAGCTGAAAACAAACAGCTAATCTTACCTAAAAAAAATCCTCCCTTCCCTTATCAGAATGAATGCTGATGACCGTTGTAAACAGAAGCTGTGTTGCTATGACATCACACTAGATCATCTGTCAGCCTGCAGCTTAGACAAACATGTCTTGGCCATGTGCAGCTGAGATAACAGTATCCTGATCTGACAGTACATGGAAAGGTGAGTCAGATGTTGTAGAGTCCTGCTTAACTATAGGTACAGTGGCTGATAACTGCAGATTTGTACCAACAGTCAATTAAACCTGTAGAGTAGGAAGCCAGTTTATTTGTACAAATAAAACTAAGTATAAAAAAGTAAAAGTACTATTATGGTTGATTAAAAAGTAAGTGTAGCAGCTTTCCTTTAGACTCTACTGGATTCATTTGTCCACCTGAAGAAGGGGTGAAGAAAATGGGACACCATAATGTTCCAGCAAAGAAGAAGCTGATCAGAGGAATGAGTCATCCGAGTACATTTGTTGGAGATGTCATTTGTGTGCTGTTACTGTTGTTGCTGTGCCATTCACTTTAGAAAAGATGGTCTTTACGAACAGATTTATTTACATAGAAAATCTTCACTTACAGCTAGTCTGGAGGACCTCCCTCCTATCTTTATGACCTCTAAATAAGAAATTATTTATGAACATTATACTAGCTGTCATTTAGAAAAAAAAGCCCTGTACACATCAGAAACACCTTAATATCACCCTCCCCTACACATTTCAGCGTAGAGCATTTCAGTATTTGTTCTAAAACAGCCATTAATCTTTTTGTTGTTGAAAGTCTGCTATTTTAACAAGGCACAAGTCTGTATGACTAAGATATGCTGCTAGTGTTTCAAGCTGTTTTAACATGCATTTGAAGATGGTGCTGGAACAGAAGTTTGAAATCTAAAGTAAAATTAATAGTGGCAAGCTTGAGGGACTCTTGAATTCATATTGAACGTTCAACCAGTATCACACTTGAAAAAAAGACATCCCATACTCATACACAAGATCTGATGTTGTCAATTTTCATTCATTTCTCAGCTGTTGGGTTTGGATCTGATGCTCGGATCCAAATCACCGTTACTTTACCTCATGGCCACCAAAAAGCTCTCAAGCTCCTCCTTTACCTCATGGCCACCAAAAAGCTCTCAAGCTCCTCCTTTACCCGTAATGCAACAGTCCCTAATGTACCTCAGATCTCTTCGCGATTAGATGTGGTCGCCTTGAGCTCTCGAGTAATTAGATATAACAAGTCTTTTCAATTTTCTATTTTTCTATAACAGTTTTATCATTTCCTATACTATAAATACTCCCTTTTCTTACACTCTCCATGTGCAGATAGTTTCCCCAGGGGCATAGGAGGAACTGAAATGGTCAATGATGCCCACATGGCAGAGGAGGTCTGCAGAACCAGGAATCCAGAGATTCCTTCTCCAACAGACCCTACCAGCGCTTCTGAAAGGAGGCCCGGTTGTCCCCCTCTGGAGGCTATCAGAGGTTGATTATTCCTGCACCAGAGAGCCTGGCTAGACATCACAAAAGATACGTGGGTGCAGAGGATCATATACAGAGATTATATTATTCCCTTTTCCCTTCCATCTTCTTCCGTATCAAACCTTCCTGATATTCCACCCCATCAGAGGAAAGCAAAAGCAATAGAAATACAAAAGCTGTTAGAAATAAAGAGTCATTTAAGAGGTCCAACCAGACCAGATACAATGCAGAACTTACTCCAGCTTCTTTTAGTACCAAAGAAAACAGGGGACTGGAGACCAATTTTGGAACACAGTGATTTGAACAAATTAGTTCAACACACAAAGTTTCAGATGGTCACAGTTCAGTCTATTCTGCCCTTTCTAGACAAGGACAACTGAATGTGCTTGATAGACCTTCAGGATGCGTACTATCACATAAAAATGAACAGACAATCCAGAGGATATTTACACTTCTGGCTGGGAGCCAGTCATTACCAGTTCAGAGCTATGCCCTTTGGCCTCATCACAGACCCCCCAGGGTGTTCATCAAATGCATGGCAGTGGTAGCAGCTCACTTGAAACTGCAGGGATTCCGAGTGTTTTGGTACCCAGAGGACTGGCTCATTACCACCCTGACCAGGCATCTACGAATAAGAGTGAGGGATCAGGTACTCCAGACTTGCTCCCATCTGGGGATAACCATAAATTACAACAAGTCTCATTTAAAACCATTTCAAACATTGGAATTCATAGGAGCAGTTTTCAACATGGTATCAGTGACTGCTTTTCTTCCTCTCTCAAGAGTGCAGACCATCAGATTCTAGGTCAGCAAGATAATTCACCGTACCACAATCTCAGTCCGATTGATTCTACAAGCCTTGGGGTCAGTGTTGGTGGCTGTAGTCCTAGTTCCTCTAGCAAGATTTCACATGAGAATTCTTCAGTGGATGTTAGCAACACAATGGTCAATTCTTTACAAACATATGTAAAGCCCAAATAAAAATCACTCAACAATGCAAGAGATCCTTTGGTGGTGAAGTCAGTCTGATCAGGTTCTACAAGGCTGTCCTTTCATTTTCCCTTAGCCACAGGTCATAGTGACCATGGACACTTCCCAGATTAGGTATGGGGGTGCATTTCCTGGGGAAAACAGTCCAAAGCACTTGGTCCCCTGAAGAGGCCAATATGCATAGCAATGTCCAGAAAATGAGTGCGGTTCTCTTAGCACTGCAGGCCTTCCAAGATGCTCTTCATTTTGGGACAATTGCAATTCAGATGTACAATGTATTAGTTGTTTGGTACATCAACAACCAAGGGGAAACCAGGTCTTAACCCCTGTGTCGAGAAGCCCTCAGAGTATGGCAATGGGTGATTTCCTCCAGCTGCTTTCTGATAGCAATGCACATTGCAGGGAAGTTGAATGTGGTAGCAAACAAATTGAGCAGGTCCATTCTACTACCTCACGAGTGATCCCTCAACATGGAAGTGGCAGAAATAATTTCCCATCAGTGGGGCCAGCCTTGCTGCAATCCTTTTGCATCTCCTGTAAACAGTAAGTGCAGCAACTTCTTTGCCTTGATCTTTCCACTGGATGAATCACCAAGGGACACTGTGCTCAATGGTTGTCCCCTGGTCTCCTCTATGCCTATCCCCCAGCTCCCCTAATTCCTAAATTTCTGCAGAAAGCTGCCTGGTTGAAGAGCAGTCATCCTCATTGCGCCTTACTAGCCTGGCAGATTTGGTTCCCCTTCCTTTGGCCTCATTTTATCCACTTTGGATTCTGGATCTGATTCCAGACCTCCTGTCTCACCTGACGGGCATGATTAATCTGGATATCTCAAACCTCAAGCTAACAGAGTGGTTTCTCCACTTTCCTTAATAGCCAGACAACCGATGCTGCCTTCCCCTATCCATCTTAATACTTTTGTCTTCCTTTAAAGCTTCTACAAGAAAACTTTACTGAAGTAAATGAAAAAGGTTTGTTTTTTGGGCTCATCAGAAACATAATGACCCCTTCTCAGCCCCTGTACAAAGTGTTCTTGAATTTTTGGCAAAGATTTTTAATGAAGAAGCTAGCTGCTCAGCCATTAGAATTCAATTAGCAATAATCTCTAACTTGCATATTGAATTTGAGAATTCTTTCCTGGCTTCATCTAAACTTTGTAAGGCCTTTTTGAGAGGCACTCTCCTGCGGAGACCCCTCTATAGAGACCCTACTACACCACGGGATTTAAATTTGGTACTGCAGGACTCAATTCATTTCCCCCTTTGAACCAGCAGCAAAATGTGATCTTAAATTCCTGACCTGGAAAACTATTTTCTTGTGGCCATTACCTGTGCTAGAAGAATTTCTGAGCTTCATGCATTGCCCTCTAAGCCTCCCTACTTAATTTTTCATAGGGATAGAATAACATTACATACATCTTTCTTTCCTTCCTAAGGTAGTGTCAGAATCCAGTATCAACCAGTCCATTAATCTGCCAGTTTTCTTTTCTAACTTTGCAAACAAAGGTGAATGTATGTTGCATTTATTAGATGTTCACAGACAATTACATTTTTACTTACACAGAACAAAAGAAATTAGAAAGATAGATCAATTATTTGTGTCCTTTGCAGATTCTAAATTCGGCAGATCAGTTGCAAAGGTAATCTTAGCCAGATGGCTGACAGATTGTATATCATTTGTCTACAACATGTTGGCTCTAACCTTACCAAAACCTTTAAGTGCCCATTCCACTAGATCCATGGCAGCTTCTTCAGTCTTTCTGTCTAGGCCTTCCATGGACAACATGCGCGGTTGCAACCTTGGTCAATCCTCCTACCCTTATCAGTCATTACCAACTGGATTTAGCCTTGAGGGGAAGAGCAGCCTTTGGCGCAAATGTAGTTAGCAATATCCTTCCATAGAGTCCAGAGATTAGGTAGCTGGGCACTCTGTCCCAACAGTTGAGGAATGAATAAAAATGGACAACATCAGATAAAAAAGTTATGTACTTACCATGACATTCCATCTGTGTTGTCCATTTTCATTTTTCTCAACTCCCGACTTACCACCCTCAACCTTTTTCACAATTGATTTCTGGAAGAATGAGAGTTGATAAGGACATCACTGTCCTTAATGTTAAGCTCCAGTTGCAGTTTCTTCTATCAGGAATATGATATTAGTACTTCCTACTTTATGTAAACCAGCAAACAAGATCTTGGATATATTAGGGATTGGTGCATTGTGGGTAAGGGAGGAGCTCTAGAGCTAAAGTAATGACCGAGCTGGATCCTAAGATTGCATACTAACCCAACAGTTGAGGAAGAATGACAATGGAGAACACAGATGGAACGTTATGGAATGTACATTTTAATTTTTGTTAAGATTTTATTTTTGTTAAGATTTTTATTTTGTATGTTTTGACAATTCCTTACTTGTGGAATGTTTTAAAATGTTGGCATGTTCCACTGTAGTATACACTGGCCCATTTTGTGGTATCCTATACAAAGCTTTTTGTTACTAACATGGAGGCCATAAATAAATAAATTATGAAATATTTAATCTGATGTTGTAAATCTTTAATCATTACTTACTGATAGGACTTTGGTTCCGTCCTTGGAACTGACACGGCCATTTCCAAGCTTGCGCAAGCCAAAAACTCTAAGCTAAGGCCTACCCATAATGCCCCTCTCATAGTCTCTCCAGATCTCGCTTTCTGCGTTCCTCGTCAGATGTGCATAGCCTCTCTCTCTCAAAGCTAAGTGGAAATTTGTGATATTTTTTTTGTGTAGTTTCTCTTAAAACTTTGTTGTTTTTTTTAGTCAGTTTTGCCTTTTTCTTCCTATCGCCTAAAACCTTCTTCTATTTCCTACCCTTTACCTTTGGTAGTTAAATGTTACCATCGTTGGTACTGTCCCTCTCTCCTGCCTTTGGTAGGCCTTCCTTTACCACTTGTGGTATTTTTAAATACCATCGTTGGTATTTTCTCCTTTTCTTTCCCTTATTGTTGTTGTTTCCTTTAGAATAGCCCTTTGTTGCCTGTACTATGTCAGACAAAGTTAAATTGGGGTTTAAACAGTGTGACTGACAAGTGCGGGCTTAAGATGCCCAACTCAGATGGCCACGCTTGATGCCTTTACTGTTTGGGTGTGGACCATATAAATGCTGCTTGCGATATTTGTTCTAGTTTTAGCAATCGCACTCTAGCAGAGCACAAAAACAAGCTAATTCTGAAAGGTTTAATCAAAATGCCTTTTTCGGAGGCTGTCTCTGGGTCAGAGGTCTCACTACCTCCTAAGACCAACAAACACAAGGAAAAATGGAGTCACACGGTTCCTGCATCTCCGTCAGTTATGGAACCGAGTCAGCTCCGTGCTTCTCCAGTGCCCTCAGCGCAGACCTCTTTGGCACCAGGCCCTCTGTCTTCTCCCTCGGTGCTGTCTCTGATAATGACTCCTATTTCAGTTCGAGCTTTAGCACCATTGGCTTCGGTGCCGTCCTTGGTTCCGACACTAGCTTTCACGACCATACCTGCTTCGGCACCATCCCCGGCCATGGTGCCAATAGCTTATTCGACTCCACAGACTATGACCTCGGTTCCTAAAATCGAACATCTCCCAAGGACCAGATACTCTCCAACGCATGACCCCTTTTCAGGGCATCAGTTTAGCCCCTTTCTTGAAAGACCTGATTCTCCTTCAGTAGCCTCCTATAGCTCCACCAGGAGCCTTTCTGAACATGATGTAATGCGGGTTGTGGACCAGCTTCTGGTGGCTAGGGGATTGCCCACCCCAGCTAGACTTTCTGTCCCCTTTGGCTCGGAACCCTTCACAGCATAGTCACCTGTTTATCCTCCTCCGGCCTTTACCCAGGCCCCAGAGATCTTGGTACCGATGACCACCCCAGTGCATACAGTCTCTGCCCCAACTGCGGAGTTTTCCCTGTCAGAACCGACCTCCCATTGGAGCCGGTGCACTCTCGGAGCAGTGTTTGGACTGTCAGCACCTTGGTACATAGCCCAGCACCTATTTTTTCACTGGCGCCATCTGTGTCCATGGCTCTGACAGCTTCAAGTCCTCTCGGAGATCCTCATCTGGAGATGGGCTCCTCAGGGCGGGGTGTGACTCCGGTTCCAAGGTCATCCTTCTCTGGTTCTGGGCTCCCATCCCTCCTCGGGCGTGCCTGCTTTCCAGGTGATGGAGAGGGTCCTTGCCTATACAGGCTTGCAGTCAGCACCAATGACATTGGCACCAGAACCTCCCTCTAGCACAGCTGGCCCAACCCCCTAGTTTGGGATCCTGGACACAGAAGCCACAAGACCTCCCTTTGAAGGGAACCCTTTCCCCAGAGTTCTCCTCAGAAGATCCCACTGGGGAGCCACCCTGGATGAAACAGTGCAAGAGGAAGCACCTTGATCCCCCTGAGGAATCTATCACTGAGAACAATGATTGTGATGAGGGAAAAGGGTCCCCACGGTATCCCCTAGACTACGTCTCAATTTGGAGACATTCTCAAAATCCTCAAGCAGCACGGAGACTGGAAGTTCTCTAACCCTTTTTCTGAGGAGTCTGTGTTCTTACAGGCCTTCCATGCCTAGCCATCTACTTCCTGGGTGACCCCACCTGTGGATGAGCTTATTAAGCTGATCGTGCAGCATGCCTGGAAGGCCCCGGACAACGGAGAACCTGTCCCCCGGAGGCTGGACAAAATTCTATCTACCCCTGAAGACCAGCCCAACTGGTCCAAGCAGTTGACGGTTGATTCCATGTTCGTGGAGGCGGCCACCAAAAGGGAACTGGCAGAAGATAGTTCCACTGTCCATCCTCCGAACAGGGAGTCTCGGGCCATGGACAGACTAGGGAAGCAGACCTATGCTTCAGCGACCTTTGCCATTTGGTTGCTGAACTACCTAGCACACTTCACTCGCCTCCAAAGAGACTTAATCTCTGATATGTCTTCCTCTTTGGCGGGGGTTCTTCCTGATGAGGTGCATGACACAGTTGCCTCGCAGCTAGCTACCCTTGAGTCTGTCTTGAACTCCTTGATGCGTTTGATATCTCACACCACCAAGGAGGCAGCTCGAGCTGCTGCATCAGGCATTGTCATGAGACATCATGCTTGGATGCATTTGTGTGATTTCGCAGACCCCTTTAAATCTTCCTTCGTCAACGCGCCTGTTGATGAATCTGCACTTTTTGGTCCCAAAGTACGAGACACACTAGAACGAAGTGAGAAAGACGGAAAGACCTCGTCTGCTGTGGGCATACGTTTTTCCACCCCCTCCCCGAGGTTCTACTCCAGGAATCAGAGGGAATGAAAATTGTAGTTTAAGAAATCCCAAGGATCCTTCTGTGACACTTGTGGTGAGCAATCCCTTCGGGGCAGAGGAGGCAACTCATCTCAAAGATACCCCTTTCGGGGTAGAGGGGGTCCGCTTAACCAGGGCACTGGAGGTTCCTTCTCTGGATGACCCTACCAGCGCTCCTGAGCAGCAGCCTGATTGCTTTCCTCTGGAAGCAGTCGGGGGTAATTTTTCTCTGCACCTACCAGCCTGACAACTTACTACTACCGATGTTTAGGTGCAGAGAGTAATATCCAGAGGCTATCAGATACCTTTCAATTTAACTCCTAGACCCGTCAAATGAATCCCCGATGTACCACCCAATCAGAGGGAGGTAGCAGCCTTAGAAATAGAAAAGCTGCTAAGAAAGAATCATCCAACCAAGTCCCACCAGACCAGAGAAGATCCAGGTTTTACTCAAGGTTCTTTTTGGCACCAAAAAAGACAGGGGACTGGAGACCAATCCTGGATCTCAGCCTATTGAACAAATTTATCAAACCTCAAAAATTCCAGATGGTCATGGTACAGTCCATTCTCCCCTTTCTAGTGAAGGACAACTGGATGTGCTCTATAGATCTCCAGGATGCGTATTACCACATAAAGATGGACAAATGCTCCCGGAGATTTCTCCGCTTCCGGCTGGGAGCCAATCACTACCAGTTCAGGGCACTGCCATTTGGTCTCTTGTCAGCCCCCTCCGAGTGTTCACCAAATGTATGGCAGTTGTAGTAGCTCATCTTCGACTACAAGGATGCCAGGTGTTTCCGTATCTAAACGATTGGCTGTTACCGCCTCGACCAGGAATCTTCTAATCCGCAGCCTCTCTTACACTGAAGGCCTCGCTCTCCACTTGGGGATTACAATCAACAAGGACAAATCTCAAATGTCCCCATCAAAAACACTGGAATTCAATGGAGCAGTTTTCAACACAACATCCTGCCAAGCTTCCCTCCCTCCTCACAGGCTTTCGAAAATAAGACACCAAATCCAAGCCCTTCTTCCACAGACCTTTGTAGCAGCACACCTTGTACTGCAACTTTTAGGTTCCATGGTAGCTGCCATTACTCTAGTACCACTGGTGAGGTTGCACATGAGAATACTACAGTGACTCCTTTCTTCACAATGGTCGATCTTAACTCACCCACTTGACCACATGATACATCTTACAAACCTTTGCAAGGAAGAAATGCTGTGGTAGATGAAGCCAGAATCGAATCTTTGGTGTCAACCGTTCTGTCTCCCCCAGCCCCTGGCCACAGTTACCACGGATGCTTCCCTGTTAGGGTGGGGAGGGGCATTTCCAGGGAAAGATGGTCCAATGCACCTGGTCCCCCATGGAGGCCAGTTTGCACATAAATGTCCTAGAAATGAAGGCAGTTCTTAATGTTGCAAGCATTCCATACATCCTTCCCTTCTGGGACCATTGCAATTCATTCGGACAACATGTCAGTTGTCTGGTATATCAACAAGCAAGGCGGAATCAGGTCTTACCGCCTGTGTTTGGAAGCCATGAAGATTTGGCACTGGGTGATGGCTTCCAACCACTTTCTTATAGCAATGCACATTCCCGTGAGTTCCAGCCTTATTGCGGACAATCTGAGCAGGAACATCCTGATGCCTCATGAGTGGCCTCTCAATCCTGTAATAGCGGATCGGATATGCCACTGCTGGGACAAGCCTTGCTGCGATCTGTTTGCTTCCCCCTTAAACAACAAATGCAGAAGCTGCTTTGCCCTGATCCCCCCTCTGGGGGAACCACGGAGGGACGCTGTAACATACGATTGGTCCCCGGTTCTACTGTATGCCTTTCCCCTCATCCCAAAATTCCTCCAGAAAGCTGAAAGGTTGAGAAGCAAAGTGATTCTCATTGCCCCTTATTGGCCCTGTCAAGTCTGGTTCCCTTTCTTATGGCCTTATCTGATTCACAGCCCGTGGATCTTGGATCATTCCCAAGGTCTGCTATCTTATCCTCAGGGACTAATTCACCCCAATCACCACAGCCTCAAGCTCACAGCTTGGTTCCTCCACTTTCAATGATTGTCAGGCTGCCTGATATCTCATCTCCCATTCTTGAAATTCTTCTGGCTTCACACAAACCTTCCACCAGGAAAATATATTCTAGTAAATGGACTAGGTTCTCTACTTGGGCCAAAGATCAGAACATAGACCCTTTCTCTATGCCTATTCAAAAGATCCTACAATACCTGATGACTTTTGTACATGCAGGAGCCTCGGTATCGACAATCACTGTACATATTTGATAATTCTTCTGTTATGTCACACCGCCTGTGCAAAACGTTTTTGAAAGGAGTATTACACATTAAACCTCCTGTCAAGTCCCCCATAGAACCATAGGACTTGACCTTGGTACTTCATTCATTAACAGGCCCTCCTTTCAAGCCTTTTGATTCTTGTGATATAAAATTTTTATCATGGAAGACTCTACTTTAGTAGCACTTACCTCAGCAAGAAGAGTATCTGAGTTGCAGGCCTTGAGTGTCGAGAGACCTTACTTGAACTTCCACAAGGATAGAGTAGCCCTTCGTACTGACCCTTCTTTCTTGCCCAAGGTCATTTCTGAATTTTCTATTAACCAGTCTATTGACCTACTGGTTTTCTTCCCTCAGCATTCAAACAGGGGGGAGTATTTGTTGCACACCCTTGATGTTCATAGGCAGCTCCGTTGTTATTTGGACAGGACTAAATCTTTCAGGAAAAGGGATCAATTGTTTGTGGCCTTTGCAGGACCCAGATTGGGTAAACCTGTCTCCAAAGTGACTCTATCCTCCTGGCTTAGAAACGTCATTACCTTTATCTACCATCAGAATAATATATCCTTACCTTCTAGAATAAAGGCTCATTCTACTAGATCGATGGCTACTTCTGTGGCCTTTCATTCCAGAGCCACTATGGATGATATCTGCGCAGCAGCCACTTGGGCAAGACCTCATACCTTTATCACTCATTACAAATTTGATTTGGCCTCCAGGGGACGAGCATCTTTTGGTTCTATGGTGCTAGGGCCATCCAGGACTTAAGTAGCTGGGGACTCTGTCCTATCAGTAAGGAATGAATAAAGATTTACGACATCAGATAAAGAAGTTATGTCTTATCATAATGTTCCATCTGTGATGTAGATCTTTATTCATGCATTCATTAATTCCCGCCCTCCTTCCCTCTGCCTCGACTCCTGGTGGACTTAGGAATTCCTGGTTAGGGTATTTGCTCAGACAGAGCCTCCTACTATTTTCTCTTACTATCCCTATAATATAGGGGTGGGCAAACTCGATCTAGAGAGACTATGAGAGGGGCATTATGAGTAGGTCTTAGTTAAGAGTTTTTGGCAGGCGCAAGCTTGGAAATGGCCGTATCGGAACCAAAGTCCCATCAGTAATGAATGAATAAAGATCTACAATACAGATGGAATGTTATGGCAAGACATAACTTCTTTTTTTGATAACTGAGAGCTCTTTAGTATAAGGCAGAGGATACTAAGGGAAAACTAACAGCATTTAAAAGTTGTCAAGTGGAATATGCTAGGTTATTGAATATAAAACAGTGTGAAACTATTAGACATATAAACAACAAAAAGTACAACTTTAAATTAGTAAGAACCCCAACTCATAAGCAAAATAGTCACTGTTTATGTGGTCCATAGACTTTGAAGACCCGATACTTTACTGATATTTAAACTTGCTTTAGACCTCTGGATGTGTTATAGTCATTTTTGATTCCATAATTAGTAGTAGTTTGTTGAAGGCCATTAGGTCTTGAACATGGGTGTCTCCCCATCTCTAAACCTATGAATTAGTTAATGGGTTGGCATAATGGTTAAGATGTTTACCTCATAGACACGAGGTATAGAATTTGATTCTCACCTTTGAAAGGGATATTGGCTAGGTCTAAAATGGCCCACAAGGGTAGCTAGCCTAATATTTACCTATGATTCGATGAACCTATTAAGTGTGTAACAGTGATGTGTTTTAGTGCCAGCTCCCATCTTGATGAATTTTGAATATCCACCTAATAATCATGACACTGTCACAGAAATAGTGATTACCACATATACCTTTGTGTGTAAAATTAACAGCTGACATTTTACTCTAACACAGATGTCTTATTTGACAAAATGATGGATAACCGAAGTCATTTATGGAGGGAGGTAACTAACCAGATTTACGCAAGATAGATGACCCACACCAGATCATTTTCGAGACAGGAATGCATGATTGAATTCATTCCACACCACTGCAAAGCCAAGAGGTTGGCATACCACAGCAGACCAGGTGACAATTCTAAGCCCCCTGGACCACAGAAATATTATCTTGAGCACTTCAGGATGCCTGCTTAGAGGATGAATTTATGCAGGGAAGAAAGTACTTACTCGCTCATTCAAAAGAACTCTCAGTTTAATCATTTCTGATAATCTGAAACACTTCTAAGCAATATTTTCTCTATTGTATGTTACCATTTTTAGAAGTAAAAATAATATTAATACTCAGAATGACAAGAAGAGGGTTCAGTGATATTGTTTCAGAAACATTAATGCCAACCCCAGCAAAGCTTTTTATGGACATGAGGAAGTATTATGAAATTCAAAATACTGAGTAATGCTTTAGTTCTGTTATTTGCTAACATAAAAAGGTGAGAATGCAGTGTGTGTGTGTGTGTGTGTGTGTGTGTGTGTGTGTGTGTGTGTGTGTGTACATTTGTATTTTTAAATACGGATTGGTAATGCCATTTGTATCCCTTTAGTAATATATAAAGAATGCATGGATCACAGTTCTGAATGCATGCATGTTTTTACTTATGTTTTATACAGTGAAATGTATATCTGACAAAAAGAATAATGTGCAGTGAAGAGCAACTTTTATTTTTGGGTTTTAATAGCTGAACTATCCTTTCTCATTCCAAGACATTTTAAATGCACAAGTTTTCATGGATATGAATTAAGGAATAGCTAGTAATCTGTTGTTCCCTTCAGTTTCTGTTAAGTGTGTTCATTAGGTAAGTGCTTGTTAAGATTCTTAAACAGATTACAGGAGGTACAAGGGGGGGCTGTGCTTGGTGCAAGCCCTGTCATGACAGTTTGTGAGCCACACACAAGGAATGGTTCACTGAGGCAACAAAAATACAATCTGCCAACAAGCAGGGCCTCATCAGTGAAGGTGATGTGCAGGTACCCTGAAGATTACCAGTGTTCTCAGCTCTGTATGATTCATGAAGGTAGAAGGAAGAATCCTGCAGGCACATTATATGGTCTGATCACTCAGTTTTTGGGGTTTCCTGCACTTCTTGATGGAATTTTAAAGGGACTGTCATAATGAGTAACTGCTGCCATCCGCCACAGTCCTATCTGTTACATACCACACAACTGTCTGCCAGGTAGCACACTTTCTTATGCTGTTTAACACCGTTGTGCTACCTCTTTGCATGTAAGCTGGCTGCATAAGTAGCTTTGTTAATGACTTGCTTGGTTATATCTTATGCAACTGAGCAGTTCAGTTTAAGGGTCAGAACAGTCTTTTCCATCATATGTCTCAGTTGTCCAGATTTTTGCAGAATGTTCATATTTTGGTCTCCTATTTTTAGTCTGTTCCTCATACAGTTTGTGGTTTTGGGGCACATCTTTGAAGACTGATGTCACTAAATAATGATATACATCTGAGTTTCAGACTTCAAATCCTTAATAAAATGCATGTTAAAAACCTAACTGCATAAGAGTAATATTTAACATCTGTCCCTGATTTTAGACCTTTGTCCCCCCATTATTTTTGACTTTGCCCAGAATTCTTGCACTAAGAGGATGAGGGGTATGATTTCCACTTCTGCTAATCTTTCCATGTAGCAAGGGACTGTGAACTTCTAAGTTATTATTCAGTCTCTACTATAGGGTTTTCCATTGGCTGCCTCCCTTTCTTTGTAGTAGAGGCTTCTACTGTGTTAGCAGAGAGGCTTCTACTGTTTTAGCAGGGGACACTGTCTGCATCATGGTCTGCACTGTGTGCGAAATCTTCTGAGAGTTATTTTTCTTAGTGGAGGACACTATTGTATGTCAGGGCTTTATTTACTAATCATTCATAGTGCATTTTATGAGGTGGCCTTCATCGCATCCGTCTTGTACAGTAATGCCTTCCATGATACTGCCAGGGATTTCCTGTGAGCCTTAGTGAATTTCTTTACCTAAACTTCTACAATGCCGATGAATGCTTTGCTTAACTTTAATATGATGAATAAATACATTTGCAGTGGTACAGAATGGCACTTCTGATTTCTGACAGAAGTAATTCCATTTCAATTAACATCTCAGAGAGTGGATCAGGAGGGTCAAGAGTTTAGAATAGTTGAAGGCTTGCTGACCTTCCATAGGAAGGAGACTTAAAAAATAATTCTGCTTCTCTATTCCATGGGGGCAATGCACACAGCAGGCAGCAGTAAAAAAAAAAAAAAAGAAAAGTCATGTGCAGAATGAGCCCATTAGCACAAACATTTTTGCAACACTTGTCTCTTTACATAACTTGTCTGCACATCCTGACACCTTGATTTTACATGATGGAACCTCTGTGAACAGGTCACATGGACTTAAGAAGATGGTAGAATAAAGGAGTGAGGGAGAATACTGTGAAAGGTAGAAGCACTGTATGTACAATAAATTAAATTAGACCTTTTTGTATAGTATATCTTCTAAGAGTTCTGTTACTTATGATCTATTCAATTTTTGCGGAAACACAAAGTTCTGAACATAATGGCTTTTCATCCATTATAGCTGAATCTAGTTATCTGAAGTAGTTAAACATTTGATCATAAACCTGTGGGTTCTGGATCCGATTCGGATCTGAGCCGGCAGCTTACCAAGCTAAAGATCTGAGCTCCAAGCTCCTCCCCCTTACCCATACTACACTGCAACCTCCTTCCAATCCTCAGGTCTCGTTTGCTGCTGGTTTGCCAAGATGGGATTCTTGAGCTCCAGGCAGATAAAGCGGGTTTGTTTCTTCAAACTTTAGCTCTATGTTGGTGTGTGTGTGTGTGAGTGTGTGTGTAGTTAGTTAAATTATTTCCGTTTTTAACCTCTGGTTTTCATTAAAAAAAAAAAAAAAAAAAAAAAAAAAAAAGAGATAATAGAGAAAAGAAAGTTTTAAGTTCTAAACTTCCCTCCAGTGTAGGCCTCCCCTTCCCACCCTTGGCGTGTGTGTGTGCGCGTTTGGCTAGTTAGCCAAGTTTAGTGTAGGTGGCTATGACGGAGTCACAAAAAAACAACTTTTTCTAAATGCACAGAGTGTGGCCATAAGCTGTCGCCAGCTGATGGTCACACTCTGTGCGTGGTTTGTTTAGGAGTTCCACACCTTACCTCTGGCTGCAATATATGTGCAGCCTTCAACCCTCGGGCCCTGCGGGATCGCAGGGCCAAGCTGATTCTGTCTGGTCTTCTTCCAGCAGAACCAGCGACCCCTTCTTCTTCTTAATCTTCTTCAGCCACGGCTGTGGCTGTTCAGGCTTCTGGCTCTTCGCCCCTGTCTGGGACTCTCACTCCCACTTCCAAACAGGGTGACAGAAAGACCAGGAAGGAGAAACATAAAAGGATAGAGAGAGAGAAAGAGAGAGACAAGGAGAGGGGTTGCAAGAGGCAAGCAGACTCTGACCATCACCCCCCCCCCCGCTAAAGTGGTCTTTACACTGGAGAAAGTTGCTAGGCTGTCTTCCCCTCGGCTCTGTTCTCAAGATTCTCTCTGGAGCCGGAGGAGGAGGCTCGGCCCTCTTCCAGGTCATCCTCGCATCGGCTCTCCCGCCTGGTGTCGGTGGCGTCCTCAAGATCCACGAGGAGCCTCTCTGAAGCTGACATGGACCAGATGATGATAAGGTTCTTGCAGACTCATTTGCAGATGGGAGTGTTGCTGGCTCCCCCTCCAGCTGGAGCAGGGAGTTTAGCTCCGTTTACCCCAATAGCTCCTTCTCCGATCCATCCTTGAGTTTTGGAGTCCCTGGATCCGAGGAGCCCCAGAGTCAGGGGGTCGGCGCCAATGGTTCCTCCAGCCTTGACGCCGGCCATGCCCTTGAGTCTGTTGGATCCCATGTCTGATCCGATCTCTCGAGCCGAGATCTGGACGTCGGATCTGAGGTGATGAGTGTGTCATTGGCCCCGTTGTGGTCAGGGCATACCAGCCCTCTTGGTCTGACTGTTCCAGGCTTGGCTCCGATCCCCTTGTCGGATCCGAGGGGCTGTTCCAGGCTCGGCTCCGATCCCCTTGTCGGATCCGAGGGGCACGGCTACCTACCCCACCAGTTTCAGGGAAGCCTGTTCCCCTTCGGCGTTGTGGAGAGGATACTCTCAGGTGGATCGAGACCCCTCACTCTTTCCTCGGAGTCCGCCCCTGCTCCCTTGCAATTCAGTATGTCTTCTATCATCCAGTTCTCCAAGGGACAGCTTGTGTCTGATACGCCCCAGACGGTTCCCCTTGAGGAATATGAGACTGTTTGTGAGCCCTCCCTGGAGAGAGCCCTCCAAGGAGGTTGCTCGCAAATGCCAGTGCAAGAGGAGGCACATGGACTCCCCCAAGTCCCTCACTGAGGATACCAACTTGGAGGAAGGGGAAGGCTCCCCCAGATCACCCCCCGAAGACATCTCCTTCAGAGACCTAATGGAAATTCTCTGCCTGGGGGGGGGGAGCTGGTCCGCCCAAAAGCCTTCCTCGGACAATTCGGTATTTCTGGAGGCGTTTGCAGGCCCATCTACCTCTTGGGTGTCTCCCCCCCCCAGCTGATCCTTTGGTGGACCTCATTACCACCAGAGCTTGGAAGGAACCGGACACTGTAGAGCCAATACCCAAATGGCCAGATAAAGTATTGAGCCCTCCTGCTGACAAGTCCACATGGAGTAAGGGTTCCCCAGTTGATGCCATGTTGGTGGCGGCTGCCACCAAAAAGGAACCGGACCAGGAAAGTTGCTCAGTCCATCCTCTGGACAAGGAGTCTAGGGTGATGGGTCATCTTGGAAAGCAGATGTTTGCTTCAGCTACCTTTGCTATAAGGGCGCTGAACTACATGGCCCACGTGATTAGACTCCAGCGCGACCTTGTGAAAGAGTATGCGGAGTCTCCCCCAGAGCCCATTTCGGCTGAGGATAAACAGTCATTCTCGGCTTGTGTGGCCACTCTTAAATCTGTTTCAAATATGTCCATTCGTTTACTCTCTCACACCACCGAGGGAGCCACTAGGGTGTCCGGGTCTGGTATTGCCATGAAGCGTCATGCCCGGCTCCGGCTTTGCTATTTTTTGGAACCCTTCAAGGCATCCTTCGCGAATGCCCCTTTTGACGGTTCAACAAGACCGTCCGTGACATGCTAGTCCATAGTGAGAAGGATAGGAAAACGCTGTCAGGATCCTCTTCTCCAACCCTCAAAGTCCTTTTGCAGGAAACAGTGAGGGCAGAAGAAGTTGTGGTTCCAGAAGTCTCAGCATTCCCGGAACGCTCAGGACTCCTTCTCCGCTAGAGGCAGAGGGGGACAAGGTGGACACCGGCCCAGTGCCAGAGGGGGACCAAAGAACTTCAGGTCAGAGGAACCTTTTTCCGATCGACCTGTGCAGCAGCCCTGAGGGGTTGCCCAACTGCTCCACTCTGGAAGCAGTCGGGGGGCGTTTTTTGAGGCACTTAGCTCAGTGGGAGTCCATAACATCAGATCGCTGGGTGCTTCGAATAATATCCAAAGGTTATTCCATTCCCTTTGTAAACAGTCCCCTATCCACAAGGTGCCTCCCGGGCATCCCATCCACTCAAAGAGAGGCAGTAGCTTTGGAGACAGAAAAACTGCTAGGCAGAAGAGCAATCCAGTCGTTGCCCCCAGACAGTCCAGATCAGGCATCTATTCAAGGTTTTTTTTTATGCCAAAAAAGACGGGGGACTTGAGGCCGATTCTCAACCAAGCCAAGATTAACCTGTCCGTTGCCAAGGAGAAGTTCCGGATGGTCACATTACAGTCCATCCTGCCGTTCTTGCAGGAGGAAGACTGGATGTGCTCAGTAGACCTCAAGGATGTGTACTACCATATCCTAATGGACAGACAATCCAGGAGGTTCCTCTGCTTTTGGCTAGGAGCCAGTCACTACCAGTTCAGGGTCCTACTCTTCGGTCTCACCACAGCCCCCAGGGTGTTTACCAAGGTCATGGCAGTTGTAGCGACCCACCTGAGGCTTCAGGGCATTCAGGTCTTCTTTCACCACCCCCACCAGGCATCACCTTGTACTAGCCAGAAATTCCTTTCTTCAGTTGTCGAACCTGCTGGGTATTACAATAAACCTCAAAAAGTCCTCTCTTCAGCCTGTTCAGATTTTGGAATTCAGAGGGGCAAGAATAGATTCTCTTCAGGCCAGGATATTTTTGACCCCAGACAGACTTCGAAGCCTGACCCTTCATGTCTTGATGCTTCTTTAGACTCCTTCACCTCCAGCAGAGTTGGTCCTAAGAGCCCTAGGGTCCATGGCAGCAGCTATAAATCTGGTTCCTTGTGTACATCTGCATATGAGAGTGTTACAGTGGAAGTTACAAGTTCACTGGACTCTGTTATATCACCCCTTAGACTTCCCGATTCCTCTAAGCAAAGTGGGCATTATTCTCTCATGTGGTGGCTTCAATCCCAGGATCTGTGAGAAGGACGCCCCTTTATTACACCTCCGCCTCAAGCCACGGTGACCACGGATGCCTCCCGCTTAGGGTGTGGGGGCATTGCTCGGGCAGGACTGTCCAAGGCACGTGGACCCCAAGCGAGACCGTTCTGCATATCAATCTTCTAGAGATGAGAGCAGTCCTTTTAGTGTTGCAGGCCCTTCATGCTTCTCTTCCTCTGGGAACTATTGCGATTCAGTCAGACAATATGTCAGTGGTCTGGTATATCAACAAACTGGGGGGAACCAGGTCCCATCCCCTTTGTTGAGAGGCCATGAGAGTGTGGGAATGGGCGATCTCCACCAACCGTTTTCTGATAGCAACGCACATCCCGGGTCAGTCCAACATTTTGGCAGACTGAGCAGGACTATCCTTTTGCCTTATGAGTGGTCTCTAAACCCTTATGTAGTGGAACAGATCTTCAAGTGGGGTCAGCCTTGTTGCAATCTCTTCGCATCGCCGTCCAACGTGAAGTGCAGCGAGTTTTTTGCCCTCATTCCCCCAAGGGGGGAAGCCCCCAGAGACTCTCTTGTCCATGCTTGGCCACCTGGTCTTCTTTATGCGTACCCCCCGCTTCCTCTCATGACAAAATTCTTACAGACAGCATGGCGGTTGGAGAGCAGGATTATCCTCATAGCCCCATTCTGGCCTCGTCAGATCTGGTTTCCCTGCCTATGGTCTCATCAAGTAGCTATGCCCTGGATATTGGATTCCATTCCGCATCTCATTTGTCATCCCTCGGGAATTCCTCCTCCGAATCTGGACAGCCTCAAGTTTACTGCTTGGTTGCTCCAGTTCCATTAATTACCAGGAGTCTCGGTCTCTCTTCCCCTGTTAAGTCCATTCTGGTAGCGGCACACAAGTCCTCTACCAGGAAGGTATACCATAGTAAATGCCAGCGTTTTTCCATTTGGGCTTCTCAGAGAAATTTGGATCCCTTTACTGCTCCTGTTCCAGTGGTGTTAGATTTTTTGTCTCAAATTTTCCAGCAAGGGGACAGCTCTTCCACTTTGAAAGTCCAGTTGGCAGCTCTATCCCATTTTCATGTAGGAGAGAATTCAGGCTCTCTAGCTGCTGCCAGAATGTGTAAGACCTGTATCAAAGTTACTTTTTTACTGAGACCTCCTATCAAACATTTTTTTCCTCTGAGGGATTTGACTTTGGTTCTTCAGGCCTTAGTTGCACCTCCATTCGATCCTGCAACATCAGTTGATTTGAAATTCTTGTCATGGAAGATAGCCTTTCTGGTAGCTATCACTTCAGCCAGAAGAGTGTTGGAGCTTCAAGCCTTATGTATGAAACCCCCGTATCTAGTTTTTCATAAGTATAGGGTGTCTCTCAGGACTAACCCTTCTTTTCTTCCTAAAGTTGCTTCGGAGTTGAACATTAATCAGTCTATTAATCTACCTGCATTTTTCCCTAACTTTCAAAATAAAGGGGACTACAAACTTCATTTGCTGGACGTTCACAGACAGTTACGCTTTTACTTACATAGGTCTGAACCATTCTGTAAGTCTTTTCAGCTTTTTGTTTCCTTTGCTAAACCCTTTTTATGGAAACCAGTTTCAAAGGTGACTCTTGCTAGATGGATCTCACTTTGTATTTTACAGGCGTACAAAGAACATGGACTACCGGAACCAGAAGGGGTTCATGCTCATTCTACTCATTCTATGGCTACTTCTGCTGCATTCTAGTCTAAAGTTTCCCTGGATGACACTTGTTCAGCGGCTACCTGGGCTTCCTCTCACACTTTTATTACTCATTATAAGCTGGATATGGTGTCTAGATGAAGGGCTTCCTTTGGTTTTGCAGTGCTCCGGAATATCCTTCCTTAAGAGGCTCCCAAGATTATTGGCAGCTGGGGACTCTGTCCCACAGGTTGTTGATCAGATGAAGTTAACTATTCAGATAAAGAAGTTATCTACTCAACATAATGTTCCATCTGAGTAGTTAGACTTCATTTGTCAGCAACTTTCCCTTGCTCCTTCCCCTGACCTTGTTGGTTTATGTTTGTGTTTCGGGCTCAGTGTCCTGGGTCTGGTGAGCCTAGTTTATATCTTCTGGTCAGGTTTTTATATCTTAGGTTATTGTGTGTCATGCAGTGGGTGGCAAACTCGATCTGAAGATTGGAAGGAGGTTGCAGTGTAGTATTGGTAAAGGGGAGGAGCTTGGAGCTCGGATCTTTAGCTTGGTAAGCTGCCGGCTCGGATCCGGAACCCACAGGTTGCTGACAAATGAAGTCTTAACTACTCAGATGTAACGTTATGGTGAGGTAGATAACTTTTTTATACTAGACAAAAGAACAAAAAATGGAGCAGACTTAAAAAAAACAACATTTCAGTGAAGAAATAGAAAATAGAATTTGCAGGGGTGAAGCCCCCCGTATTCCCTCCCAGACATCTCCTGCTTTTATATATGTGTGTGTATATGTATATATCTGTGTGTGTGTGTGTGTGTGTGTGTGTGTGTGTGTGTGTGTGTGTATATATATATATATATATATATATATAGTTGTTAATACTACCATCCGCGGTGGTACAGCGGTAGCGTTGTTGCCTCACAGCAAGAGGTTCTCCCGTTTGATTCTTGGCTGAAGTGCGGGGAGTGCCTTCTGTGTGGAGTCTGCATGTCCTCCCCGCGATTGGATGGGCATTCGAAAGACATGCGTAAATGGGCGTGCCTTCGTTGAAACTTGGACGTCGAACTGGCACCTCGTCTACTGCCAATCATTAGTGGATCGGAGTTCAGCTGTGGCGACCCCTAACTGGGAAAAGCCAAAAGACAAACAACAACATATAGTTGTTAACACTGATGTTAATCATCCTTGAAGAAAGGGTATGAAACAGCTGTTGTCTCCATCTTCATTCAATACTGTGAAACCTTAGAGGTAGAATAAATATACTAGTGGGGGAGGTTCAGGTGGCTTGCCCACCACCCCAAGGACATTTAAAAGGGGATGTGCCTTTGTTAATGCTGAATATTTTTGAACTGTATAGTAATACATATGACGCTTATTATTTTCAGTGTTTGCCTTAAAGATAACATGCACTCTGATTTTCAACAAAAAAGTGTTTGTGTGCATCTTCATGCTTGTGAACGCTTGTTGAAAAACAAAGGTTTTTGTGAAGTATTATTAAAAAAATGCACTTTGACAACTCCCTCTGTGTTTTCACCTGTCCTGCAATAATAATATGATACTGGCCAGCTGTAATTACATTATTGTTTGGCCAAGAGGTAATTGATTTAATTGTAAGGTGTAAATGATAAGGATCAGAAAGCATATTGTTAATTGCCAACCTTTTAAATTAAAGAAAAAAAAGGTTGTTTGTTTATATACACACAGGTGTGTGTGTGTGTGTGTGTGTGTGTGTGTGTGTGTGTGTGTGTGTGTGTGTGTGTGAATCTATGTCAGAAGATTGAAGTTTCAGAAAGTTGAACTTCATGTGGTTGAGACCATATGATCGTCTTTTTTCAAAACTTCGAGCAAGACAAAACAACAAAAATATACATTTTGCCTCACCCCCCACCCCTTGCATTTTATATATACTAATTCCGAGATCTTACTACAGTGAGAAAAGAGTAGATTCCCCATTCCCCACTGTTTTGCAATCTCCATAAAAAAGATTCAGCATTTCGGAAAGTCAATCATATGGTCTTGACCATATGAAGTTCGACTTTCTGAAACTTCAGTCTTCGAAATATACACCCCCCCCCACATACACACGCACACACACACACACACACACACACACACACACACACACACACACACACACACACACACACACACACAGACATACACGTGTGTGTGTGTGTACATGTATATTTATGCTTAACTTAATTTAACAGGTTAACAAACAAATTCATATGACAAGGATGTGGTTGAATTTCCAAGACACATCTGAAGCAGATAGTGGAATTTCAGCAGTGTTGAAGTTGGTTAGCCACAGTGCTGAAGTTACATCTGATATGAGGGGAAGTGATTCTAAGGCAGATTTGTCAATAGCCATATGTCACTGATGATTAGATGATTGACTAGTGATACGGTGAGTGATCCCATTTTTCTTGAGCGTGCACTTGATGTGGGTAACTGGTAATCCGCAGTCACTAGCATGTAAACCTTACTCCATTTCACCATAATAGAAATCTGTTGCCAGCATAAAATAACCAATCTTCAACAGCCCACTATCATTTTCTGTTAAGCATGTATTGCTCTAAGCAGTAGCTGAAGCATGTCAGAAAATGTGAGATTTGTTAAAGACTTTGTGTTACCGAAGCTACTGACTGCTGCCAAGAATGTAGAAACCATGTAGATTTGGCAAAATTATGTCTGAACAAAATGGTACCTGCTACTAAATCCGCCTGATATTGTGTTAGATCATAATGAGATGAAAGATAATGTTCACAGAGACCTATGTGATATAACAGAAGTAAACAGGATATATTACTGTACTGATAAAGTTCTATCACAACAACATAGAGTAGTGGGGGAAAGGAAGGGGAGCAATCGAATACCATCATGGAAGTATCGAATAGAGAAAACTATAAATCACTTAAGATGAGAAGTGACACTCTTCTTAGAAGGCCATAGAAGAGGAATACATCAACAAAAATATTAAGAAAGATAGATATGATAAAAGCAATGCACAGTATTAGAATAGACCAGGATCTATCATGCACTATCGCAAGTAACAAACTAAAAATTTCAGCACAGGTGGAAAAACTTAGAAGATACATAGATAAATAAAGGAAAAGTACAAAATAAGCAATTTATTGATGACCCAAAAAAGATTTATAGAGAATTGGGAAATAAGGTAAAAGGAATTGAAAGACTGCCAAAAAAAAGGAAGTAGATACATTTTGGAGAAGTATCTATGAAGATCCTGTGGAACATAACAAAGATGCTAAATGCAGAGAAGAAGTAAAAGAAAGAATAAGAAGTGTAAAGGTGCAGGATATGAAATGGGATGAAGTAACAGCCAGGGAGATTGAAACAAAGTTAAGAAAAGCCTGTAACTGGAAAAACTCAGGCCCAGATGCAGTACCTAACTTTTGGTTAAAAGTATTAACATCTTTGCACGAGGATTTAGCCATGAGTAAGAACTATTTATATTTGCACCCCGAACAGACCAACCTAGCTAACAACAGGTGAAACAATGCTCTTAAGAGTGAACCTGCAAACTACCCTAAAAATTATAGACCAATAACTTGCCTTCCGACGACGTATAAACTATACACAGGAGTTGATGTTGACAGGGTTTATAGTCATAGAAAACTCAATTATCGCAGTAGAACGAAAGGGCAATAAAATAAAGTCATATGGAACAAAGGACCATTTGTTGTTAAAGTTATACTGGATAACTGTAAAAAGGGGAAGAATTTAAGTATGGCATGGATTGACTATAAAAAAGCATTTGATAGTATCCCACATTCATGAATGAAAGAGTGCTTAAAAATGTATAATATACATACTACACTGATTGACTACATTACAGTGAGCATGAAACAGTGGCAGACCACTTTGCAATTAAGCCATGATAAAGGACAAATTATTATCCCAGGGATAAAAATTCAAAGGGGGATATTCCAGGGTGACTCTCTGTCACCGTTGCTATTCTGTCTTGCCATTAACCCATTAAGCTGTTTACTTAACAGTTTAGGCCATGGCTACAATCTGGCTCCTAAAAAAACAACAGTGTGTAAAGACTTCTCATCTTCTTTGGCAATGATTTAAAACTGTATAGCTCATCAGATGAAGAACTGAAAACACAGCTGCAGGTTGTCAGAACTTTTTCAGATGATATAAGAATGTCATTTGGCCTTGATTAAGTGTGCTAAAGCAACCTTTAAAGCAGGAAAACTGCAGCACCAGGAAAACATCAGTGTGGGACAAGAATGTGATATAAAAGAACTTGAGCAAGAGGGAGTGTACAAACATTTGGAGTTTGATGAAGGATCAACAATAAAACATGAACAAATGCGAATAAAACTTAGGAATACTTTAGAAGACTTAAATTAATTCTGAAAGCAATGTTAACATTTAGGAACAAAATCCAAGCTATAAAGCAGTTTGCTCTTCCTGTCCTAACTTACAGTTTTGGAGTGATTGATTGGCCCCAAAACATGTTGATAGATTAGAAAGAAAAACAAGAAGGATGCTTCATGCTCACCAAATGATTTATAAAAGTCATTGTATACCAAGATTATATATTCCCTGTTCCGAAGGAGGGATGGGTCCCCTTGAAATTGATTATATGTATAGATCTATAATTGTGGGACTCCACACACATCTGCTGACTTCACAAGACCCAAATGTAGTGAAAGTTTTGAAATATGAGGAGAATAAATGTAAGCTGACGACTTTGCTTAATTTAGCAGAAGCATATCAGCGTCAAGCAGGAACAGAAATCAAACCAGAAGTAGATAAAAATCGGGCAGCAACTGAATGTACCAAAAAAAAAAACAAAGCAAGAATATAAGGTGAAGGACCAGATGAGAAGGCAAGAAATGTAGAAAAAGCATAAATATAGTTCCAAGTATAGAAACCTTCTGGAAGAACCTCATGTTGATTTGGAACGAATGCAGGAATGGTTAAGGAGAGGCAAATTCAAACCAAGAGATGAAAGGTTAATATTGGCAGCCCAAGACAGTGGGCTATGTACACGTTGGTTTACAAAGTCCATTGAACATGTGGGAGAAACAAACAAATGTAGGTTTTGTAAAACCGAATTGGAAATAGTTGCACACCTTGTTGCTGGTTGCGAAATACTAATAGCAGAAGAACTGTATACTGAAAGGCATAATAATGTGGCAAGATTGTTGCACTGGGGATTGTGCAAACATTATGGTACTGAAGTGGTTGAAAAACACTGGAAACATGAGCCACAAAGCATCATAGAAAATGATGGTTTGTATCATATGGGTTCACCCATTACCAAAAGTTCAAAAGATAGATGCTATAAAAACGGATATAGTAGTCCAAAAAAAGAAGACAAAGAGTAGCATTGAAATCACCACACCCAGTGATTACAGTGTCTTGCATACAGAGAGACATAAAGTCATAAAATATCAGGATCTGTAGGCAGAAACGAGAGCAATGTCGAAGAAAGATACCCAGACATTTCCAGTAGTAGTAGGAGCAAAATAATCTACAGTCATATTTAGATATGTTACCAATCCATGTAACTCTGTTCGAATTGCAGAAGGAGTCATTACTGGGCACATTGCAGGTGCTGCAAAAAGGACTTTTGGCTGATATCATAGGTTCATAGGTAGGTACTAGGCTATTGGCCCTAGGGCCTATATAAGCCTAGCCAAAGGTACCCTGGCTTTCGCCACCCAAGAAAATTATTTTCCTGTGCCACTGTCGAGCAGAGCCACAGAAGTGATCCCCGGGGTGAATTTCCTATCTCCCATCCAATCATCAAGATTTTTCTTGAACAGTGCTAATGAGGAGCTTTGTTTGATATAGATAGGTAGTTTGTTCCAGAGTATGGGAAGTCTCTGGGACAGGAATCTATCCCTCCAGCATGTTCTGTTTATTGTGGTGACGAGGTTTAGGTCCCTAGAGCATGTAGCTCGTAGGGATTGGGATTTCTTTAAGTGGAGCATGTCTAAAAGCTGTGGGTTTGACATAGCTTTGTGTGTAGGCAGAGATCTGAGTAGGCGATATGCAATGGAGTAAAGCTGCAGTTTTTTGAAACGGTCTGCATAGGGCATCTCTTTGAGGCCGGTAATCCTCTTTGTGAGGTATTTCTGTGGCCTTTCCAGTTGTAGATGTCTTGTGAGGTACATACCAAAAGGGGCATTGTACTCTATAATGGGTCTAATGAGTGACGAGTAGAGGGGGACAATGACCTCTTTTTTCCTGGATGAGAAACCTTTTGTGATGAGGTGTGCCACATAGAAGGATTTCCTGACTACTGTGGCGATGTGATTATCAAAGGAGAGACTACTGTCCACCTGTGTCCTAAGGTCTCTTATCACACTTTCGGTGTTAAGTAGACTACCACCTATGTGGTAGTTCATGGGTACTGAGTTTTTACCAAAAGGAATGACAATGCACTTTTTGGCATTGAGCTTGAGTCCATGGCTTTGACATCAGGCATCTATCTCAGCATGGCCCTTTTGTAGGATGTCCACATCTTTTGAAGTTTGGATTATGGCTCCTAGTTTGCAGTCATCTGTGAACTTCGTTAGCCAAAGACCTTCTGTGTTGGCCTGTACTTCAGAAAAGTAGATACCAAACAGGAGAGGACCCAGGACTGAACCCTGTGTTACTCCACTTGTCACTGGTCTGAAGCTGGATTTGGAGTCTGCTACTTTCACAGTGTGGGTTCTGTCAGTGAGCCAGTTGGCAACCCATCTTGTGACATAGGGATTTATACCTAGTTTAGTGAGTTTATCTATAATTCCAGAGTGGGGGATGGTGTCAAAAGCCTTGGCGAGATCTAGATAGGCTGTGTGAATCACCTTACCCTCATCTGCGGCTTTGGTGACTGCTTCAAAGAAGTCTGTCAGGTTTAGGAGACATGATCTGCCTTTTACAAACCAGAACTGGGTGGGGTCCTGAGTTTGGAGATTACCAATGTCATTGTTTATAAGTTCCATGATGATATGCTCCATAGCCTTGCAGACCAGGCTCGTTAGGCTAATGGGGCGGTAGTTTCCGGGGCCTGTGGTGGCTCCCCCTTTGTGGAGTGGGATAACTGTCACTGTGCGCCATTCAGTGGGCACATAGCCTGAGGTGAGGCTATGATTGAACATGGTACTTAGGTGGGGTGCCAGTTCATTCTGTAATTCATATAGAACACAGCCTGGGATGTCGTCAGGTCCCATGGATGCTGTGTTCTTGGCTTTCGACAGTGTGTTTTTTACCTGTGCAGCCGTGATTACAGGAACTTTGTATTCTTCTGGTATAGAGATGGGCCCTTTAGGGGATGACAGAGGGGTAAAGTTAGCACTGAACCTATCTGCCAGGATGTTGGCAATATCCGTTGGTTCTGTATATTTAGTGCCATTGTGCTGTAACTCAGAGCAGATCTGAGTGTTGCCATTGAGATTCTTGACATAGCTATAGAATGCTTTGTGGTTGTCTTTACAGTCAGTGGCGATTTTGTTTTCATAACTAGCTTTGGAGGATTTTATGAGGGATCTCAGCTTCTTACTGAAGCTGACCAGGGAGTTTCTCCAATCATGGGATTTTACTCTTTTTTGCAACAGTTTCTTTCTTCTGTTGTAGAGGTTGTTTATGGCAGGGGACCACCAGATTGGCTTCCTTTTTTTGGAGGATAGCATCTTGGTTCTGTTAGGGATTGCACGATCCATGCACTCATGTAAGTGCTTATAAAGTGCATCTGTGTAGGATTCAGCAGTCATACCTCTATTGTCCGTCAGCATGGGTGTCATGAAGTTTATCACTTCTGTCTTAAGAAGCGTGAAGTTGGCTTTGGAGAAATTTTTTACTGTGGTTTCCCTAATGGGGGGTGGGGAAGGGATGTGGATGTCTAGGGTGATTAGCTTATGGTCGGATCTGACCAACGAGGAATTGACCTCTGGTGTGGAGTACCAGTTGCCCATGTTGGTAATAACCAGGTCTAGGATATTGCTGCCCCTGGTGGGGGTGTGGATAAGCTGATCCATGGCATGGGAATTTATGAATTCCAGAAAACGTTGAGCACAAGAGTTGGTACATGAATAGTTTTCCCAGTTAATGGTAGGGTAGTTGAAATCGCCCATTATTAGGGTGTTAGGTTGTACCCTAATATTTTCCAGTGTATTAAGAAATGAGGAGTGGGAATCCTGGGGCATGGTGGGAGATCTGTAGCAAGCTACAATTTGGATTGCGGTCTTGCCCAGAGTTAGTTGCACTTGGATAATCTCGGATGCATTATGCTGAGCAACTAGCCTGGAGGTGTGGATATCCTTAATGAATATGGACACGTCTCTGCCTTTAGTGTTTCGGTCCAGGTTAGGTGGCCGTAAGGTGTGGTATGAATTATAGCCTGGTAATGCAGGGGTACTGTCTGGAGCCTTGAACCAGGTCTCTGTCACTGCACAGATGTCGATGTTCTCCATTTTAAGGAGTGCCTCGAGAGAGTGCATTTTGAGGTTTAGACTTATAGCATTGAGTAGCAATACCCCCAGATTCTTCTTGCCTGTACCTGTTAGGGTGGTGAATTTGTCATTTGAACCTTGCCTAAAAAAGGCACTATAGGGGTGGCTAGAGCCTTAGCCAGTATCCAGAATCCCAGGGGCGACAGATGCAGGCCATCTCTGGCAAAGCATCGTGGCTTGTCGATCATGTCATCCCAGGCAGACAGATATTGTATCCCCTTAGAATGACACCAGAAGCTTAGCCAATTGTTGAAGTCAGTCATTTTGTCCTTGTATTGTGGTATCATTCTGGGTGATGGCAGGATGCTACTCAGGGCTAGGGTCATACCTGCCTGGGCTACAAGATCGGACAGCTCCTCTAAGTCCCTCTTCATGTAGACCAAGGATGTACGTCTCAGGTCATTCACACCAACATGGACAATGACAGAGTCATATTTGTACTTGTTGTGGAGTGACCTGAGTGCATGCATTATGTGGCGGATCCTGGCACCCGACAGGCAGCTGACAGTAACTTTCTCCTTGTTTAGCCTGGTGAGTGGAACATCAGTGTGCCTGACTATAGAGTCACCTATGACTAGAGTGTTGGATACGTTGTTATGCGTTATGGGCTGTGGTTGAGTGGCACACTGAGTTTGTGGGCTATGTGTCATTTGGTCTGTGTTGGGGGGTGGAGATTGCAAAGATTGAAACAATACTAATTTCATGAACTTTAATTGTACTTTGACTTAGGAATGAGGTCCATTCCCGTCATGGTATTAGAAACCCAAAAGATTTGGAGAAACTAAAAAAAAAAATAATGAGACGAATGCAGCTCTATGGTGCATATTTGCTAGCAATATATTTTTACAGTGCTGTGGTGTTTTCCGGATAACAGTAACTATCCATATTTCTGCAAATGGTGGGGCATGTCCAGTGCATGGAGAGTTCAACATTCTCTGTTTTGTGGCTGCTGAGATGATTAATAATTGCGCCACTGATGCATGTGGGTACTGAAAGATAAATGAGTTCTATCCCAGATGATGCTTTCATTCGTTATCTTTTTTAATGTGTTTTTTTTCCTCTGTGCCTTCTGACCACCTAGCCTTCTCTTACTGGCTTAAAACTCATTTGTTCATCATACTGGGTGTTCCTGGCATGAAGTTGAAAGCTTACCAAAATTCCCTCACCTAGACAGCCATGGTGGCGAGTTGTTCTCTTGTTCGCATACCAGCAAACACAACATTTCTATTGAGCACCTAACACCTCCCCCTAGTGGCTGACATGAGCATGTACATCACATCAGAAGTCTCCTACATGTGTGCTAAATTCTAATGAAGGTTTTTACCACTGGTGTGGAACAACAAGGCTCAGATCTCCAATCATGGGCTTTTTTCTGACATTATGCAGTCCTCCACTTTTATGGTGGCAATTGGCTAAACCAGTGGGAGCTACTTATTTCTGTTTCCCTTGCTAAGCATTTTCAGCACCCAAGCTGCTGTTGAACTCTGCTCATCTAGGTCATATTTATGGCTTTATTCATGTGTATCATAGGGTGGGTTTTTGCCTAGTGATCATGATGAGTTCTCTTTCAGAATGGGCATGAAGAAATGTACACTTGTTGATGGTATGTATGGTGTGTAGCTGCCAGAGGTAATGGTATTGCTATTGAATAATGGACTCCTATGAAAGTCTTAGGGTCAGAAGGCGCTGCGTTGAGATGTATAATAGTAATCAGTTAAATGGGGAATATTGTCTGATTGTCATGTTGGTATAGCAGGTGTTTGTTCTCATTGAGTTTGCTTGTTTTCATTTGAGAAACATAACCAGTCTTAAACACCTCTTCCCACCTGTTTCGCACTCTTATACTCATCATGCCTGTACTAATGTAACTATGAAAATGTCCTTCTGAAGCTTGTACAGAAATCTGCTGTCCAGTTACTAGCTGGTCCATCATAATGCTATCATATCACACCTGATGTTCTTAGTGTTTCACTGTTGCAGTCATCACATTTGGGTTATCTGCTTGCAGGTAGCCCTCAGTCGGCCTGATTATCAAAGTCTTTGGTCCTGCGTCGGTTGCTGACTCATCTTCCATGAAAGAATAAAGGCTTACTCATTGCTTCTGTTGCCTTACTTTGTTTTGTTTCATCTTCCATGACGTCAGGTAGTCAGGGGTATAAAGCATGCAGCTCAGTCTTTCTTGCCGTGTGGTGCCCGAAGCGGAAGCAGTTTGCAAGTGTCGGTCAGCTAACTCCTGAAATTTTCATTTTCGAGTTTCAGATCCGAAGTCTTCAACTAAGCTAAGTACTCCGTTGGGGATCCTTTTTCTGGCTTTAAACCAATGTCAGTAAAAGTTAACAATTGTATTTTTTGTGGAAAACAAATACCTCATAAAGATTTTAATTCGTACTGCATTCCTTGCTTAGGCCCAGACCACGACGTACCTCGCTGTCGGTTTTGTGCCTTATTCAAACCTCGTACTATTCATCGTCGGTTCATTTTTGCATCTAAATATTTTGGTACTTGGTTCAATTATCCAGAAATGGCTTTGGTAAGCCACCCGACTACCAAAATTCTGAAAAAACGCAAAGATAAAGACAGAGACCGCATAGGTCCAAAACGGCTGACGACGCTTCTCCTAAGCTAGTTGCCAGTTCGCCGGTACTCAGTGAGGTGCTTTTGCCACCTCTGATACCTGCTACTTCAGATTCACAGGCCTCTACTGAGATCCATTCGGAGTCCGGTATACCGCGAAATGCTTCTTCGACTGTGGAACCTGTGGATGTCTCTACCTTGGATGGGTCTGGAGCAGCTGTGGAGGCACCGGCTTCTGAGGGTGTATTCAGGCCTACTGACTTTTTATTTATTTATTTATTTATTTGCAGTTGATTTACCAGGATAGTCCATTGGGCCAAAAAGAACCCGTTTTCAATGGAGTCCTGGGGAGAAAAGCTCCAGTACAGAAAATTGGGTACATACAAAAGATTGCTAAATAATTATACAAAATGGTAGATAATAGTCATAGGGAGAAAAGTTCCAACACACACAGAATTAGGTTCATACAAGATTGCTAATATTTATAGAAAAGTGGTAGATAAAACATTTAAATTCACAGTTCATAAACATTCAGAACAATACAAACAAAGAGGATTAATGTGAAGTAAATGAGCTTGGAAATAATGTGAAATACATAGCAAGGAGTTTTGCAGAAGGAATATAAAAGTACCTTAAAGGGTGGAAACAGAGGGAACACAAGCTTTGTTAGATAAAAGTTTGGTCCCGTAAGCATATTGGTGGAAGGATGTGATGTATTTATGAGGGGTGGGAGCAAGAGCAATCCCATTGGGAAATTAGATGTGAGTGAAGCTGTTTTTTGAACATGTATTGGTTAGAGGTGGTACGAATGGATGGTGGGAGTGAGTTCCAGAGACGGGAAAGGTTACAGGATAGTAAGTGTTTACCTGGGGGATAAGATGGTTTATGAATTTCCAGTAGGTTTTGATTGTTGGACCTTAAGACTCTGTTTGGTAGGTGCATTTTAAAGGCAGAAGATAGGGAGGGACAAAGAGAGGGGTTGAGAATGAGCTTATGAGCTAAGGTCAGCTGTATATAGATGAGATGATTAGATAGTTCGAGCCAATTTAGTTTTCGGAGAGAGAGACAGTGGTGGGTGGAGGATCTATGGCTATTTGCGAATTTGGCAATTTTGTTATAGCAGGAGGAGAGTTGGTTTTTTAGTGAGATCTGAATGTTAGACAATAATGGAGCCCCATAGAGAAGAGAGGGATAAGAAAGGAGGAAGCGAGAGTGATTTTGGAGGAGCTAGTAAGATACTGATTCTGACGGTAAAGCATACCTAGTTTTTGATGAGTTTTTTTAATATTAAGTTGTAGATGAGAGTTGAAATTAAGCGGTTGTCGATTAGAACACCTAGTAGCTTAGCTTCAAATACCAGTTCCAAGGGTGAGTTGTCTTGGCTGGTAATAGAGAAAGAGTTTATGTCGAAGGAAGTAGATTTGGAGGGGGTAAATACCATTAGTTTTGTTTTGGAGGCATTGAGTGCTAAGTGATTTGTTTTCATCCAATCTTCAGTAATTGAGAAAGCTTCTTGTGTGAGTTTTTGGAGTGAAGAGGAAGAGGTGGCAGAGCAGATAATGGTAGAATCATCTGCGTATTGGATGATATTAGCAAATGGAATAGATTTGTGGAAATCATTGATGAATATGTTAAAGAGGAGGGGACCAAGAATAGATCCTTGGGGAACTCCAGTGGGGGTACTAAGGAACGAGGAAGTGGCCTTCTTCCAAATTACAGCTTGGTGTCTGTTAGATAAATAGCTGGAAAACCAATCTATGGAGGAGGGAGAGAGGTTAAGTTGTGACAGTTTGAATAAGAGTAGGCTATGTGAGATAGTGTCGAAGGCTTTGGAGAGGTCAAGTAATAGGGTAGAGACAATGTGGCTGTGATCGCGAGCTCTGTTTACAGTCTCAAGAAAGGACAGGAGGGCTGTCATGGTACTATGATGAGGCCTGAATCCATGTTGTGTAGGGGTTAAAAGGTTATTTTCTAACAGATGTGGAAGGAGTTGAAGCTGGATGCACTTTTCTAGAATTTTAGATATGGGGGACAAGATAGCAATAGGGCGGAAGTTGTTGATGTTACAATTGTTACCTCCTTTATGGAGGGGGATGATGAAAGCTTGCTTCCACAATTGGGGCACTGTGCATTCATGGATGGAGCGGTTAATTAGAATGCTAATGGGATAGGCAATTGCTTCTGCAGCTATACTTAGGAAGTAAGAGGGGATATTGTCCGGAGCGTTGGTGCATGGCTTCAGTTTCTGAAGAAGTTTTTTTATGGTGGAAGTGGGTATAGGTTTAAATGAGAATGGAGAAGAGTGGGGAGAGAGAGGATTTGAGGAAGATATGGGCGAAGAGGGGTTTTGAGTAGTGGATGAGGTGGAAGATGGACAGTGAGATGAAGAGAATGAGGAGACAGAGGAAGTAAGGGGAGGGTTATTTGTGGAAGAGGGTGGGGATGAATTAGGTGTAGAGGTGGGGCATGTGAAAGAGGATGTGAGTTTGCTGATAGAGTCAATGAAAAAGGAGTTGAACTGTGTAGCTAGATCTAAGTCTGGGCTATTTGGGTCTGGGTTTGGGGTGTGTGGCTTACTGGGGTTAAGGAGGGTAGAGATCCCCTTCCAGAATCTTTGAGGGTTAGTTTTGTTGTTGTTTTGGAGTGTGAAGAAATATTTCTGTCTATCAGAGATTATCAGCTTTTTTACTTTATTACGGAGGGTTTTGTATGCATTATGTTGTTCTGGGGTTTTATTTCTAAGATAGAGTCCCCAAGCTTTATTTCTAAGGCGCATACTTGATAGGGTGGTCTTGGTTAGCCAGGGGGCTGAATTCGTTTTTATTCTTTTTGTTCTTAGAGGGGCTTGAGAATTGAGTATTTCTAAGAAGGCATATTAAACCAACACCATCTTCCTCTTCAAGGAATAAAACTCGATCCATGCCCAGAAAACCGACGCCCAGACCGCATGCTGAGGCCCCTCTGCCTAAAAAAACAAATGATAAGAATGGCTGAAGACCTTATTACTCTAATCAGGGGAAGCCACCCTTCTCCCTTTAAGAGACCTAGGACTTATTTTCCTTCTGATTCTTCTGATCAGGATTCTGAAATTAATGTTTTCTCTGATGACCAGGATTTGCCCTTACCTACCTATGAGGATTCTGATGCAGAGGACTCCATTTCCTCTGCTTCCCCTCCAGAGGATTTCTCTTTTGTTGAAATCTTGCATACTCTTAGGGAGCATTTCCGGTGGGAAAGCCAGGATTACTCTGACTCCAAAAAGAGGCTTAGACAATTCTTACTCAACACAGGCCTTTAGCTATCCCTCCTGTACTAGACATTGTAGATGATTCCTCCTCGGAATCTAGCCTGGCCCCTGGCACATCCCAATAAGGGACTATTGCAGAAGATACCTATGCTTCAGAGCAAGCTAAATGCACTGCCCTTTGGCTTATCTACTGTGCCCAGGGTATTCACAAAGTGCCTAGCTCCAGTCATTGCATTTTGCAGGCAAAGAAATATTCAAATATACCCATACCTGGACGATTGTCTAATTCAGGCAGAACGCCAGGACATATGCTATTAAATCATCTGGCATTTGTAAAGAAATTACTAACTTCTCTGGGTACACCATAAACGAAAAGAAATCACATATTGTACCCTGCCAACAAATTGTATTCCTGGGAGCAAGCTTGAATACAACTTCCCAGATGGCCTACCTCACACCAGAGAAACAAGTTCATTTGACAACCTACTTAAAACTACTGGCCACAAAGACCCAGCTATCTGCAAGGAAAATACTGCAAGCCCTGGAGTTCATGGCCTCTTGGATTCTACTAATTCCATATGCAAGACTGCATATGAGGAAACTACAATGGTATCTAAAAAGCTTATGGTGTCAACATTCTCAGGATCTAGAATCAATGATTCCTATCATACCTTGTCTAAAGATAGAGTTCCTTTGGTGGACAGAGGCCTGCCATTCACTCTACACCCTGCCGCCCAAACCCTAACAACAGATGCATCAGACTATGCATGGGGGGCTCACTTGGCAGGGCAGTGCATTCAGGGCAAATGGAACCCAAGTCAAATGCACCTGCATATCAATCAGAAAGAAATGTTAGCTGTACAGAATGCTCTGACAGCCTTCAAGGATCACATTTTTCCAGGACAATTATTGGTAAAGATGGACAACACCACAGTTATATGGGGGGAACCCACTCATACCCTCTTTGCAGACTAGCCATGGCTGTGTGGAACACAGCCGTGAGCTACCAAGTGCACCTACATGCTCAGTTCCTGCCAGGAAAGCTAAATACACTGGCAGACGACCTAAGCAGAAATCTCATGGACCCACACGAGTGGAAACTGGAACCAAAGATATTCAACATGTTGAGAAACAAATGTGGGAGCCCAGAGATAGACCTGTTTGCCTCCCCTCAGAACTACTAGTTGGACAAATTCTGCACAAGGACTCCTCACAAACAAGCTTGGCAAGTGGACGCCCTGCCTTTCCCCCTCTGCCTGTCCTCTCCAAAGTGCTACTAAAGATCAAACAGGACAAACCAAGGACAATACTGATTGCACCAGACTGGCCACACCAACACTGGTACCCCGCAGTGTTTTACTGCTGGCACCATGGCACCTGCCTCAGACCCCTGCCCTGCTGTCCCAGCAGGAGGGCCAGATTCTGCACCCACAACTTCAAACCCTGAACCTTGCAGCCTGGCTATTTACATGATCTCTCCGTTACTATCCCTCAGTGAGCAAGTGATGGATGTCATTCTGGAGGCAAGGAGGCCTAGTACTAGAAAATCCTACACTGAAAAATGGAAAAGATTCTGATCCTGGAGCCAAACTCAGGGGATGGGCACAGCTGTGCCCAATTTACCTCATATTCTTCAATACTTAACCGAGATGCTTCACACGGGCCCTTCCTTTTCTTCCATCAAAAGTCATGCCTCAGCCATTTCAGCACATTACAATACAGAGCCATCCTCTTCTCTCATCCACTGCTGAAGAAATTCCTCAGAGGGGCCAAAAACCTAAGACCACCTAGGAGAGCCCCTACTCCAGCCTGGGACCTTAATTTTGTATTGGAAAAGCTCACTCTACCTCCCTCTGAGCCAGCTGCAAATGCAGAGTTGAAATTCCTTTCTTGGAAAACAGCCTTCCTTCTAGCCATCACTTCAGCAGGAAGGGTGCCTGAATTACAAGCCCTCATGGCAGTGGAGCATTTCATCATCTTTCATGCGAACAGGGTGTCCCTCAGGACCAATCCTTCCTATATGCCCAAGGTGGTATCCAGTGTGGCCCTTAATCAGTCCATTCATTTGCCAACCTTCTTTTCTAATCAACAGAACAAAGGGAAATGAATACTGTACTCCTTGGATGTGCACAACCAACTTAGATTCTACTTGGAAATCTGAACAGCTACTGGTTGCATTTGCTGCAGGGGCAGAGGGTAAGGCCATTTCAAAGCAAACTATTTCTAATTGGATAGGCCATTGCATTAATTTCTGCTATAAGCACCATGGAAAACCTACCCCACAGGGGATAAGACACATTCAACCAGGGCTGCATCTACCTCTACAGCCTTTCTCAGAGGTGTCCCTACCAGGGACATCCTAGAAGCTGCTACCTGGAGTTCTGTACATACCTTCACCAAGCATTACCACTTGCCAATTTGTTCTAAATCCAGAGTTGGCTTTGCCACTGCAGTCTTGCAGGGTCTTATAGCTGGTCCTAATGCTATCTAATTACCTCCTTCCACCCTTAGCTTTGGGAATCTACCCAAATGTGATGACTGCAACAGTGAAACATGAAGAACATAGTACAGTTGTGTAGACCTACCGTAAATGTAGATGTTCGAGTGTATTCACTGTTGCAGCCCTGGTTACCCTCCCTCCAGCCCCCAGACTTCTATTGACTATACCTCTATTCTTGTTTACTATGCTTAAAGCTTAATGGTGTATTTGCTTTTTTTGTTGGAGGTGTAACCTTGTATATAATTGCTTCACATTATGGGGGCACCTGACATCTGGGGCAAGAAAAACTGATGTAATGGTGTCGGCTGCATGCTTTATACCCCTGACTACCTGACGTCATGGAAGATGAGACGGCAATCAACGCAGGACCCAAGACTTTGATAATAGGTTCATAGGTTCATACTAGGCTATCTGCCCTTGGGCATTAACAAGCCTAGCCAGTGTGTGTTTGGCTTTCGCCACCCATTTTAAATGAATTTTGCTATGCCCTTTTTCGAGGTTAGTATACTGTGCCTCTTGTCTAACAGTGACACAGAAGTGATACCCGGAGTAAATCTACGATCTCCCATTCACTCATCAAGATTCCTTGAAGAGAGTCAATGAGGGACTCTGCCTAACCTGGACTGGGATTTTATTCCAGAGTGAAGGGAGCCTCTGGGTTATGAATCTGTCCCTCCAGTATGTCCTATTTATTTCAGTGCTGAGGTTCAAGTCTCTCGAGCGCGTAGCTCAATGGTATTTGGATTTTCTGAGGTGCAGCATGTCCATTAATTCCGGGTTGGACATGTTTTATACTTCAGGCACAGATCGCCTCTGAGCAGGCGGTATGCCACTGAGTAGAGCTGGAGTTTCTTTAACCGGGCAGTATATGGCATCTGTTTGAGCCCTTTGATCCTCTTGGTGAGGTACTTTTGGGGTCTTTCCAGTTGCTGCAGGTGTCTGGTAAGGTACATCCCAAAAGGGGCATTGTGTTCAATTATGGGCCTGATGAGGGATGAGTAAAGAGGCACAATGACCTCCCCTGATCTAGATGTGAATCCCTTCATGATTAGGTGGGCTATATAAAATGTTTTTTAACCACTTTGGCCACGTGGTTGTCGAATGAGAGATTGCTATCAACTTGGGTCCCCAGATCCCTAATTACTTCTTCCGTACTTAATGGATTACCAGCTATGTGGTAATTTGTGGACACTTTGCTTTTGCCGAAGGGGATGACTATACACTTTTTGGCGTTTAGCTTGAGGCCATGGCTCTGGCACCAGTTGTCTGTTTCTATGAGGCCCTTTTGTAGGATGCTTGTGTCGGCTGGAGAGTCGATTATGGTGCCCAGTTTGCAGTCATCTGCGAACTTGGTCAGCCACAGTCCTTCCGTGTTGGCCTGTACCTCCGAGAAATATATACCGAACAAGAGAGGTCCCAGGACTGAGCCTTGTGGGACGCCACTTGTAACTGGTTTGGAGTCTGACATGGCTCCAGCAATTCTAACCATGTGGGTTCTGTCCTTGAGCCAGTTTGCAACCCATCTAGTGACATAGGGGTTTATATTTAAGCTGGTGAGCTTATCTATAATGCCAGAGTGGGGTATTGTATCGAAGGCTTTTGCGAGGTCCAGGTAGGCTGTGTGGACCACCTTCTCCTCATCAGTGGCCTTGGTGACTGTTTCAAAGAAATCGACCAGGTTTAAGAGGCAGGATCTGCCCTTAACAAAGCCGAACTGGGTAAGATCCAGTGTCTGTAGGTCCCCAATACCTTTATTTATGAGGTCCATGATGATCCTTTCCATAGCTTTGCAGACCAAGCTAGTCAGGTTTATGGGGCGATAGTTTCCAGGATCCGTTGAGGCACCACCTTTGTGGAGAGGGACCACTATTGCTGTACGCCACTCTTTGGGTATATATCCTGTAGTAAGGCTGAGATTGAACAGTAGTTTTATGTTTGGGTTTAGTTCTTCTTGGAGTTCATGTAGGACGCAGCCCGGGACACTGTCTGGTCCCATTGATGCTGTGTTTTTTGCTTTGGAGAGGGCGGCTCTTACCTGAGCATCTGAGATGTCACGGGGGCAGCACTCTGCTGGGATAGATATTTGCCCTTCTGGTGGGGAAGGGGGGGAGAAGTTTGCGCTGAACCTGTCAGCTAGGATGTTGGCAATGTCTGTGGGTTCGGTGTATTTTTTGTCATTTTGGACTAATTCTGAGCATATCTGGGAATTCCCACCCAGGTTCCTAACATAACTAAAGAAAGCCTTGTGATTATCCTTAGTGTCCTGTGCAATTTTTCTCTCGAAGCTGGCCTTAGACGATTTTATGAGTGCCCGTAGTTTTTTGCTAATACTGATCAGAGATGCCTTCCCTTTTTGGGATTTTGCTCTATCCTGTAGTAGCTTCCTCCTTCTATTGTATAGTTTGTTTATGGCTGGGGTCCACCAGACAGGACGCCTGCCTTTGGAGGACTGGGTCTTGGTTTTGTTTGGGATTGCATGATCCATGCATTCCTGACGGTGTTCATAGAATGCGTTTATAAAGGATTCTGCAGTCTGGGCCGTATTTTCCACAGGCCCGGGGGCTTTGAAGTATTCCACCTTAGTTTTGAGGAGTGTGAAATTTGCTTTAGAGAAGTTTTTCACTGTGGTTTTCTGGGCAGGGGCTGGGGTTGGGATGTGAATATCTAGTGAGATTAGTTTATGGTCTGATCTTACCAGTGAGGGATACACTTCTGGTCTGGAGCATAGAGTCCCCATGTTGGTGATGATCAGGTCCAGTATGTTTTCCCCTCTTGTGGGAGTGATAACAAGTTGTTCCATAGCATTTGAGTTTATAAATTCTAGGAACCTTTGGGCTAGGGTGTTGGAGCTAGAGTAATGCTCCCAGTCTATGTTTGGGCAGTTGAAGTCACCCAATATAATGGTGTTTGGAGAGACCTTCATATTTTCCAGTGTTCTTAGGAAGGCCGAGTGGGGTTCCTGGGTTTGGGAGGGTGGTCTGTAGCAGGCTATAAACTGGAAGGCAGTTTTACCCACTGTTAGTTGCACATGGATAGTCTCTGATGCTTCGTGCTGTGCCACCAACCTGGAGGTGTGGGTATCTTTGACGAATATTGATACTCTCCCTCCTTTTGTGGTTCGGTCCAAGTTTTGGGGCCGAAAAACATGGTATGAGGTATAACCTGGTAGTGCTGGAGTGCTCTCGGGAGCCTTGAACCAGGTTTCTGTTACTGCACAGATATCGATGTTCTCCATGCTAAGGAGAGTTTCGAGTGCGTGCATCTTGATGTTTAGACTTCTGGCATTGAGTAGCATTACTCTTAGTTTCTTATCCTTTGTGATACCTATGGAGGTGGGTTTGTCTTTTGAGCCTTGCCTAAAAAAGGCACTATGGGGGTGGCAAGAGCTTTTGCCAATATCCGAAAGCCCAGGGGTGACAGGTGCAAGCCGTCCCTAGCAAAGCATCGTGGCTTGTCGAACATGTCATCCCAGGCTGACAGGCATTGGATCCCCTTTGAATGACACCAATACTTAAGCCAATTGTTGAAATTGATCATCTTGTCTTCATATTGTGGCATCATTCTTGGTGAGGGTAAGATGCTACTCAAGGTCAGGGTCATACTGGACTGGGCTACATGCTCAGAGAGCTCCTCTATGTCTCTTTTCATGTAGTCCAGGGAGGTACATCTCAGGTCATTCACACCAGCATGGACAATGACTGAGTCATATTTGTACTTGCCTTGGAGTGACCTGAGTGCTTGTGTTATGTGGCGGATCCTAGCGCCCGACAGGCAGCTCACCGTGACTTTCTCCTTGTTCAGCCTGGTAAGCTGGATGTCAGTGTGCCTGATGATAGAGTCACCTATTACAAGTGTATCAGGTGTGTTGTTTAGCCTTAAGGGCTGTGACTGTTCGGCACACTGGCTTTGTGAGCTATGTGTTGCACGTGTTTTGTTTTGGGGTAGCGGTTGCTTGGGTGTCTGCTTTGGAGATCTCTGTTGCTTAAGCAGATTTTTATTTAGAGCCTCCAAGTATGTTTTTGTGTGTTTGGTTTGCTGTCGTGGTAGGTCTATGTGAGACTGGAATTGTAGTGAGTGTGGTTTCCTTCTCCTCCTGACTGGTTACACCAGTACTGAGTTGAGAGAGCTTAGCCTCCAGTTTGGCTATATGGTTGCATCTCTCACATGTGTTGGAATTTGTTGGGAGGAGGAGAGGGTTGTCTGTGTACATGAGGCAGTTGTAACATTGCCTCAAGATTCCCAGATTCACCAGCTGGACCGGAGAGGAGATTGACAACTGACCTTTGGACATGCTAGAATAGTATTGGGAATTCCTTTATAATTGAAAAAAGGGCCAATGGGGAACAAGGTACTCAAGGGGAGTTTGTTTGGGTGTAGTGCTTTTAATTCTTTAGTGCTGACTTATATAATTGCTTTAGTGAGCAAGTGCCAGGCTTTAGAGTAGGAATAGGGTGTTTATTATGAGAACTAGATCAGTTCTAAGGGAAAAAGTGTAGAGCAGACTTTGTGGATCTGAGAATGGTTTACACCCAATTAAGCGGCGTTGCCCGATGCTGTGCTATGCACAAAATCGCGCAAAGCCGCGCTAAATCGGGTTTTATACAGGGGGACTCGAAAGAGCTGGAAATTGGCCCAAAACGGCCAATAGACTACCAGATTCTTGTGCTGGGAACACTCCTCCAGGGATAGATAGGCTGCTCTAAGCTCCCCACTGCCACTGGTGAAGAAAGAAGCCTCCCTTTATCCAAGAAAGGAAATGGGCAACACAGGAACTTTCCAAAAGTGCAGAATACAGCAAAGCCTGTATTTGGACTACTCTAGGTCAGGAAAGACGGGAAACAAGGATAATTTTTTTTTTCTTTTTTGCAACAAACAGCAGGAAAATGCAATAAATATATAACACAGGCTAGCACACTTGAGTGTGTAGCCTCAACAGGTAAATGCAACAAACAGGGCAAACAGGTAAATGCAACAAACAGGGCAAACAGGATAATCAGGCTGACTGAGGGCTACCTGCAAGCAGATAACCCAAATGTGATGACTGCAACAGTGAATACACTTGAACATCTACATTTATGGTAAGTGTAAACAACTGTACTTCCTCTGAAGCTTTCATCAGGTACTGGATCAGTTTATTAGCATCTTCTGAGTTTGACTTCTTGTTTATTTGGGTCTACATTACATGGCTGTCCCCTGCCTAAAATGGCTGTTTGTACCTGTCCTAAGTTTCTCCTTTTGTAGTCATTACTCTACTTTGGTTGATTTTTTTTTGTTTGCACTCTTAAATTTGCCAGAAGAGCATTTATTTTTAAAGTATATTTGCTTTCTTCTCTGTATAGTTGTTAGCCATGCTTTCTTTAGGAGAACTTCTATTTGTAGAAAAAAATGGAACTGAATTATATACCTTAAAGAGTAGTTTACTCTTTCTCTGAATACAGGTGGTCTTGTCCTTTGAAAAAAAAGAATGTGCATAATTCTGTTCAATATTTTTTTCAAAGTTGTATAGGTGATTTTAATTACAGGAATTAATAATTTGAAAAATATATGCTGTTTCTGTGCTTTAAAAAAAGCTGTAAATAAAATATAGCATCTTGTTAAAACAAACCGTGCCCGCATTGTGGCTGGCTCCCCAGGGGAGGGAGAAGGGGAGGAGGTATCCCACTTATCCTGACCATTCAGGTAAAGCAACGTCACTGTTTGGACTTGAGCTTTGTGAGTTCAGGGAGTGGAGACTTCACAATGTTCAAAAGGTAGGCACAAAGCAGTGGCAGTCACAGGACTGATGGTTTTCAACAGTATGATGCACTTTTTTTTTAATAAGAAGTATACATCTGTAATATCTGGATTTACTGATTGACTGTAACTTCATGGGCATTCTGCAGAATTCTGGACAGTTGAGAGGAATGATGGGATATAGAAACAATGAGGTGAGTATTCTTATTTCTTATTTTTATTTTCTTTTACAGTGTGGCTGGCAATTATCAACCAGATATTTTCTGCAATATTTATGGCTTTGTTATTTGTGTGAAACAACTTGGAATACTTTAATGTATGGCATCTTCTCTGTGTGGAGCAAAGGTACAATATGTTTTTCACAACCATCAGATGTCACATCCATAACTGCTGGGCTACGTTGGGCATATCTCTAAACTGTCCCTGATTTTGGCTCAACATTTTTCTCTTTCCCCTTTAATCCCAACCAAAACTGGTACTTGTGGGAGAAAGGGTGTGGGTGGTGGCGTACACCTAATAAATAACGATAGTGATTATAGACTTCTTTTGCTTCAGAAAATGCAGGTTATTTCACATTCTTTTATTCAGTCAGTTTTTCATGTTAATAGTACTATGATTTTAAAAAGTGACCCATTTGTCCCTGATTATTTTTTTTATTTGTCCCTGATTCTGGAGTTAGGAGGTTGAGCACTATACATTTGAGGTTGGCTGGATGAAAGTAACTGAACTTCTTGCTGTTTGCTCAGTTTTAAGCAGTCACTATCTCTCTTTGTAGGGCTAGTGTGCTTTTGTGAGAAGTACGATGGAGTACTTAACTTAACTGGACACATTATATGCACCAACAGAGTAGGTATAATTGTTGTGTATATGTCTGTGTAGGAAAGTGACTAACTGCCTGTGGTTGTTTGCTTATTATTATGGCTTTGCAGGACTAGTGTGATTTGTGTGAAACAACTTGTAATATTTTAATGTGTGACAACTGTTTATTTTGGATGAATATGAAATGTATTACATAGCAGTCCTGTTTTATTACAATCTGAAATCTAAATTGTACATAGATTTGGCTATAACTGCTTAGTGGGTTTATCTGGATAAAAAAAAGTAACTGACCTTCTTGTAACTTGCTCAGTTTCCAGTCATCTCTCAAAAAATACAAAGGAAAAAATACATATTGGAATACCCAGATCTTCAGAGCTTCTTGGTGGCTGCTGGCCCCAACACAACAAGGCTGTATAAATGGATTTTGATGTGGGCTTAGTAGTGACCTCTGTCCTGAACCTCACTTAGCCTAAAACCAGCCCTGCTCATTGGTGTACACAGAAAGTTACTGTAGCTTGTGTGAGGCGCTTGGGACAGTGTCATTATTTCTTTAACTTTCCCCCCAAACCTCAGAGGTCACAACCTTGTGCTGGGCTAGGGACAGTGCTGTTCACAGCTCTCAGTTGTCCTGAATTCCATGGGTGCACCCATTTTAAGCTTAAATAAGCTTAATCTCCTGATTGCCCAATTTGGGTGCTTTTTCCCCAGAGATTTCCGGTAAAGCGACTTCTGTTCTGGCTGTAGATGTCTTAGCCAATCAGAGCATCGCTTTACAGCATCTCATTTGCATGCTGCTTCATATGTTCATAGGTAGGTACTAGGCTAGTGGCCCAAGGGCCCAAGTAAGCCTAGATAACAAGGTTCTCTGGTTTACGCCACCTAAGAAAGTTTTTTTCCCTGTTGTTTACATGTGGAAATGCAGACCTGATGTAAGTTTGGTCTTCAATTAGGTCCTCAGCGTCTGCTCAGTCTGCATATAAACAGCAGAAATGGAGCTTATAGTTAGTTGATTTTATTCGTTTTGAAGGGCAAGGCTGGGGAAGACCAGGATGTAACAGAATAGAGGATCTGAAGGACAAAGAGAAGCTTGAGGAAGAATCCCTATTCCAGCCAGCTCCATTTGAAACTTGAGTAGATTGTTTTTAAAAGTGTTTTTTTTTTTGGAGGCAGCAGGGGAGCTGGAGGAATGTGGCAGTCTGCGTCGAATTGGGAGCACTGTTTTGGCACAAAAAGGTCTGATGTTTGCCATCTCTCATCAGGACTTGTCTTGTGGTTTCCTTTGGATTTATCCTGCTGAATTTTAATGATCAACTGTAGTGCCAGGTAAGTTTGCATTTTGTTTGGACTTTTCTGGATTGCAGGCTGAGAGGACCAAAGTCACTAATTTTCCTTAGTTTTCGGAAAACGCATTCTGACATATATCCTGTTATTGTAGTATGCTTCTAAGTTTATAGGTGCTACATTTAAAATCTGTCTCTATTTGGGCCTTTGTCCCCCTTGTTATTTTATAATTTGTCCAGATTTCTTGTGAGGCATATTCATTGAACATCTGCGCCAGTTAATGCATATATTATGTTAATTAGATGCCTCTGATTCGGAGGCGCTGGAAGCTGCTGTAGGCTGGGAGAGGGGTGGAGGGAGAGAAGGGGCACTTGGTGATCTAAAAGGGCAATTTTTTAAAACTATTTATTACCACAAGCTTTGTTGCCTCACAGCAAGAGGTTCTCCCATTCGATTCTCGGCTGGAGTCTGGGGAGTGCCTTCTCTGTGGAGTCTGCATGTCCTCCCCGTGGTTGGACGGGCATTCGAAAGACATGCGTAAATGGGCATGCCTTCGTTGAAGGTTGAACGTCAAGCTGGCACCTCGACGTTCATGAAAATCTACTGCCAATCATTAGCGGATCGGAGTTCCGCTGTGGCGACCTCTAGCCGGGAAAAGCTGAAAGACAACAACAACTACCACAACATAGGTTCACTTGGAGGACATTTTAAGCTTGCCAGTTTCCCTTTGGGTGCTTGAATTAATATTTCCTGATTGGTCTTGTCTATCCAATGGCCGATAATTGTACATTAGCCCTAGTGAGAATAACTGTGATCATACCATAGATAATTTGAGGAGTTCCATGTAAGGGATGCAGCATTTAGGAATTGTGGAACAAGGGACAATCCTGCAGTACATTTCCTATTACCCACCCTTAGATCCAAGTTGCATTTGAATATGGACAGGAATGAGCTTTGTTTTACTTGAATGGATAGTCTGTTCTGGAACAGTGGTAGCCTCTGTGATATATATCCATCTCTCCATAACATTCACTTTTGATACCTGGACTGAATATTTCTGATGCCGTTTGACTTGCTGATGGTCAGTAGGTCCATCAGTATTAGGTTGGAGGATGCCTTGTATGCCAGACACAGGTCACCTCTAAGCACTCTGTAGGATACTGAGTATAGTGATAAATCTTTGAGGTGGTCCACGCAAGACCTATTGTTCAGGACTTGTATCCTTTTAGTAGGATATCAGTGTGGGTATTCCAGTTGTTTTTATGGGTCTGGACAGATGCATGCCCAAGCGGGAATTATACAAAATGATTGCCCTAATGAGGGCTTTGTAAAGGAGGACAATAACATCTCAAGATGTAGTCGCAATAAATTTGTTTGTACGTTGTGCAATGTAGAAAGACTATGGCTCTGTATATGTTGGTCAGAAGTTAAGTCACTGTACACACAAGTTCCCAAATGCCAAATAACTGGGTCATTTCTCAGGGGGTATTGTGAATTTGGCAGTTCCCTGAAGTAGGTGACTTCCCAAAGTATACAATAATGTATTTTTTTTTAGTTTAGTTTCAATTCATGATTTTGGCACCAGTTATTGTTTGGGACAAAGACAGGATAATAGATTGGGCCCCCCAGACCAGCCCCTTCTGCAGCAACCTTCTACCACTCCAGCAGCAGCCCCCCTTCCCCAGCCACTCCAGTGTTCCATTACTTGACTAGTTCTCCTCAGTTACCATAAATGTTGTTCAAACCTGTCACATGCATACTATTTTCTTATTTACTTCTACAATGATTATAGATATTGAAATAAAATGGCACAAACACTGATAGCCATTTGCTAAACAAACAAAAAGTCTTGCAATGAAAACAGGCTTAACACGAACAGTAAACTTTTCTGCCCTTAGAACTCACATTCATTGAAACGGCATGAAAATCCACATTCATTTTGCATCTGGCAAGTAGAGGACTAAGTTTACTTCTAGGCTGTTTTCAAACCATAGGCTCCTTAAAGATTTTTGGGGCCATGCATACATGTATGCATTCTCTGATTCACCTTCCTGATTGTATTAAATTATATTCCTTGTGTAATACAGCACGCTTGTAAGAGCATGTTTTAAATTTATTGTTTTGAACATTTTTCCAGTAAGCAGTGAAAAAATTTGGGAACCAAAAATGACAAAACTGCCCAATTCAGAACATTTCAATCATAAACGTCTACTCAAAGTTCTGTCATTACAATCCATCAATATCAGTAAATATGCGCAATCTCTGCAGAAGTAAAAATCATCTAAATAATTCCACATTGAAGGGATCTGTGACTAATGAAGAGGTTGCTGCTAGCAAACAAATTTATATTTCATTGTTTCATCTACAAATAAAGTGCCTGTTGCCCTTGAAGAATTTCCTATGTTGCATTAAAAAATGATAAGCTAGTAATATTGCAATAGGGAATGGATGGCAAACTGATAACAGGTTCATAGTTATTAGGTAACCTCTCCAAAGGAGGAGATTCACAGGACTGCAGTATCCACTCCTATTAAAGTACAACACAGTACAGTATCAGCAATCCATCTGCATACTGTGGGAGTAGAACCCATAGCCTTCTGCCTCAAAAGCAATTATACTACCTGTTGTGCTACTAACAGTGCAAACAAACTTAGCATAATCAGCACTAAACTTCTCTTCCCCAGAGGCTCTCAGCTCCTTGTAAAATCAACTTGACACTCAACTAAATCTCTCAGCTTTGCAGCACAAGAAATCTGGAAAAAGCCAAAATTTATTTTGGGAGAGGGGCAAAGGCCCAAAACCAGGTACCTATTTTAAACGTTGCTTGTATAATCTTAGAAAGTTGCTAGAATAAAGTGTGATTACACTACCAAAAAAGCACTTTCAGGTTTGCACCAATGATTACTTGGAGAAAAAGGAACTTGAATGGCATAGTTGCCTGTTAACATGCAACCCCTAGGACTAAACAGAACTACCTCAATTAACTATCTTCAACCTAAGGAAACTGTACCACCACTCACATTATTAAACATCTGGGCTACCAAATGACACTACAGACTCACCTCTTCACATCAAAATTGGACTTATCCACCCAACAGGTAACATAACAGTGACCTGGACCACAATGGACTAAGATCTATCTCAATGGTAGGAATTTAACTGCCCCCTATGAAACGTACCATGATTCATTCTTAATCTGCTTTTTGCGTTGTGCCTGGTCTGTTTTTTTTTTTTTATCTTGAGATTAGTTTTATAGTTTTATTTTTATTGTTTTTATTTTTATTCTTATTTTGATTCATATTCTTGTGGTTTTAGCCCTTTATGCATCATTCCTCTAAATTGGCTTCCCTGAGCCATGAGTCTGTGCATCATCATTTTATTGCCTAGTCCTTGATATCTCTTCAACACTGTAACAGATATCTCTTCAAAATGGTCTTGAGATTCCCTACCACATCAAAATTACAGGGCTTGGGCTTAATTGTTTATCCAAAACCCTGCAAGTGACCCCCAAACAAGTTCCCAGACACCCAGACCTTTATCCACTCCCTCCCAGGCAGCTTTTCACCCTCTTGTCTCTATCTCCCTCACCTCGCATTAATGACTCACACTCCTTTTCACAGCTACAGTATATACGCTGAAAAATCAACTGGCTTTCCCACCAGACCTAATTATCTCCACAGCACTTTTCTTTTTCATCCTCTACACTTAGATTACCATTCAGGCATCCAGATCCATAGGGTCATAGGTTGGTACTAGGCTATCAGCCCTAGGGCCTATACAAGCCTAGCCATAACAATTCCCTGGCTATTTCTTCCCACACTATTTACTTCCCTGGACCCCTGTCTAGCAGGGGGACTGACGTGATCCCCGGGGTGAATTTCCTTTCTCCCATCCAATCATCAAGGTTCCTTTTGAAGAGGGCCAAAGAGGTGCTCTGCTTGACATGTATGGGCAGTCTATTCCAGAGTTTGGGGAGTCTCTGGGTTAGGAACCTATCCCTCCAGCATGTTTTGTTTATTGTGATGACAAGATTTAGATCCCTGGAGTGTGTGGCTCTGAGGGATTGGGATTTCTTTACGTGTAGCATGTCCAGCAGCTCTGGGTTTGACATGGCCTTGTATGTTAAGCAGAGATCACCTTGGAGTAGACAATATGTGACAAAGCATAGCTGGAGTTTTTTAAGGTGGTCAGCATAGGGCATCTGCTTTAGGCCTGTAATTCTTTTAGTGAGATATTTCTGTGGCCTTTCCAGTTGTTGCAGATGTCTTGAGAGGTACATAGCAAATGGGGCGTTGTATTCTGTAATGGGTCTAATAAGGGATGAGTACAGTGGGACAATGACCTCCTTTTTTCTGGATGAAAAGCCCTTAGTGATGAGGTGTGCCACATAGGATTTCCTGACTGTTGGGGCAATGTGGTTATTGAAGGTGAGACCACTGTCCACCTGTGTCCCTAAGTCTCTTATCACACTTTCAGTGTTTAATGTACTGCCACCTATGTGATAATTCACGGGTACGTGTTTTTTCCAAAGGGGATAACTATACATTTCTTGTCATTGAGCTTGAGCCCATGGCTCTGGCACCAAGCATCTGTTTCTGTAAGGCCCTTTTGTAGAGTATCCACATCATTTGGGGATTCAATAATGGCTCCCAGTTTGTAGTCATCTGTGAACTTTGTTAGCTAGAGTCCCTTAGTGTTGGCCTGTACTTCAGAGAAGTAGATGCCAAACAAGAGAGGTCCCAGGACTGAACCCTGAGGTACTCCACTTGTCACTTGTCTGGAACTGGATTTGGAATCAGCTACTTTTATAGTGTGGGTTCTGTCAGTAAGCCAGTAGGCAACCCATCGAGTGATGTAGGGATTAATGCCCAGCTTAGTAAGTTTATCTATAATTCCAGAGTGGGGGATGGTGTCAAAGGCCTTGGCGAGGTCCAGATAGGATGTGTGGACTGCCTTACCCTCGTCCACGGCTCTGGAGACTGATTCGAAGAAGTCAGTAAGGTTCAGGAGACAAGATCGCCCCTTCACGAACCCAAACTGGGTGGGGTTCAGTGTTTTAAGGTTGCCAATGTCTTTGTTTATAAGTTCCATGATAATACGTTCCATGGCCTTGCAGATCAGGCTCGTCAGACTGATGGGGCGGTAGTTCCCAGGATCCAAGGTGGATTCCCCCCCCTTGTGGAGTAACTTAACTGTAGCTGTGCGCCACTCAGTGGGCATGAAGCTTGAGGTGAGGGTATGATTAAATATGACACTTAGGTGAGGTGCCAGTTCATTTTGTAGTTCATGTAGTACACAGCCCGGGATGTCATCTGGTCCCATGGATGTTGTATTCTTAGCATTGGAGAGTGCGTTTTTTACCTGTGTGGCCGTTATTACCAGAATTTGGCAATCTTCCAGTATTGAGATGGGCCATTTAGGGGTGAAGTTGGCACTGAATCGATCTGCCAGGATATTGGCAATATCCTTGGGATCAGTATATTTAATGCCATTCTGTTGTAGCTCAGAGCAGATCTGAACATTGCCATTTAGATTCTTGACAAAGTTATAGAATGCCTTGCAGTTGTCTTTGGAATCTTTGGCAATTTTATTTTCGTAACTAGCTTTGGAGGATTTTATGAGGGATCTCAGCTTCTTACTGAGGCTGGTAAGGGAGTTTTTTGCATCCTGGGATTTTCCCACTCTTTCGTTAACTCTAATAAGCCAATTTTAAGTTATGTAGGAAGCAAGACAACAGCTTGAAACATTTAAGCCATTTTTACTATTCCTCTGTTTAGAGCGAGGCAGGAGCTTGGTTCATTTAAACCAATTATAATCTATTATAAAACAGTACACGAGCTTGGCACTTCTGAGCTGGCCTAACTTTATATTATTTTATTTTAAAACAAGACACAAGCTTGGTACTTTGAAGTAAATGATAATATACTTTAAAGTAAAACTCAAACTTGGTAGAAACATACTAAAAAAATGTGTAACAACATCTATAATATGTACCAAGCAAGTTCAGTTACAGAGCCAGGAACCCCCCCCCCCCCCACACACACACACACTATATGTGAGCCTTCTAACCTCTCTGTTGCTCCAGATTTTTATACTCATCATCCAGTCCTCCCACAATAGGCTACATTTTGGAACAGAGGCAGGACTGTAGAAGAAAAACAATTGTCATTTTATGGGGAAAAAACAAGTGTAGTTTGGAAAGAAGCAGTGCTGAAAAACAATATCACTTGGTATGGCTGCCCACACAATACCATATTTTGGGAAAAACTAATTAAAAGTATTAGCAGAGAGTCAGGTAGAATAATGCTGCGAGTTTAGTTCTGCACAGGAGACACAGGACTTCACAGTGTGATCCAATATAAAAGCACACTCATGCACCCATATACTTAATTCAGTTTCTGCCTGTACAAATTCTGGAAAGCGCAAGCAGTGCCTTATTGTCTGGGATCCGGTTGTTAGGAAATGTCATGGATGAAGCTGTCAAACGTTATCTAGTTATGTTGAATGCCTATTTTATATAATATCTGCATTGCACTTCTTAGGAACAATATAAACACTGCAACTGTAACACACTGAACACACAAATACATCAATAATGGTTTGGTATGTTGAAGAAACATGGTTGTAAATAACTTCACACCAGTCACATCATTTTTTTTGTGGCATTTACATCACATCCTGCTATCAGACAAGCTCTGAAGCCAGACTCTGTTATTCCCTATTTGTAATGTCCCCTTCTTTCTGATAAACTGCTTCTCGATTTTGGAATCTAAATAAAATGTTCAAATGGTTGTCTTGTTTAATCTTCTTGCATCTGATAATAAGTAAGTAATCTTAAGACTAAGGGGTGGAATAAGGGGTTATGACTGTTTTAGTAATGGAGAGCAAGTTTCCCTTTATAGGCTTAGTTGAGAAAACATTCAAAGAGAATGTTGTAAAAATGAAAGAATGTAAAAATGAAAGCCCTGCACAAGAATGTGGCAGGATTCAATGTGTTACCATAGGATTTGATAGAAATATTATTACCCTAAATTAATTGTACGATGCTCTACAAATTCGGTAATGCGGTTGTTCAGAAATAGAACTGATGCAGTTGTTCTTAGAACCCATTTCACTTTACTTTTTCTGGTAATTGAGTAAATGGCGAGCACAGGTATAATAAGTATTATCACTCCGATGTCATGTTTAAAAACTGAATAGACATAACCAAGTTAGTTAACTTTTCTATCAAAAGTGTGAAAAATCAAATGCATTTATTGATAACAGATCAAGAAACTGCAACATGCAAAAAAAAGGGTCTTGATCGTGTGCGCTAATTTACTTATAATTTTCTTTGTATTAAATAGACTGACTTAAGGACATGAACATTTAAATATGAATGAGACATTTATTTTTGCAGCAAAGCTTAAGCTTCACTACATCACATCAGTATTTACGTTGCTGTTAAGATATATATTGTGACTGTGGGGCAATAAGGGAACACTGGGGAGCAGCAGAAAACTCTCATCTCAGGAGAAGCAAAGTAAAACTCTCCTCACCATAAGAAAGTGTTATGTGTAGCATGACTCTGGCAGCAATGATCAGCATTTGGGGAAGGGGGGGGGGGTAGCATGAATCTTGGCCACAAATGTTGAATCTGGCAGCAATGAATCAGGCAGTTATACACACTTCGGAACATAGTTTAACTTCTGCATGCTTTTGTGTTCCACTTTAGCATGCAATGCGGGGCCTCCTTAAAGAAAAAGTCCACCATGGAGTTTTTGCCTATATCGCAATAGGTCTTGCCACTGTAAAAGTGTGGGGGGGTGCTCCCTCCCCCTCGCTCTATGGTTCCAGCACCGTGCCCTGATTATCCCTGATTTTAAGGTCCTTTGTCCTTGATTCTCTCATCTGGAGGTTGAGAGGAATGGTGCTGTCATTTATTTCTTTAAATTTCCTCACAGACTTCAGAGGGGTGTACAGAATGTCACTAAGCTTATACAGGATCAGTGTACTGTCTAAATGTTAAAAGCTGGAACCATTATTTGTAATTATTATTTTTATTTCATTTTCCTCACAAACATCAGATGCATACAAAGATGGCTATCTTTTGAAAGAGGGTAAAGAAGCATTTTGTTTATATGTCTGGCAGCAAATATGTTCTGTTTGTTTGTTCAGTTTTATCTGAAATCAGAATGGTACAAAAGAGATGGTTGCCTTTTGCGGTTTGGGTTGAGGAGGCATTCTATATATTCATATGACAGCAGCAATAACTTGAAATATAAAATGATGGCCATTTCTCCCTTAATTTTCATCCCTATTTAACACCAGGCAGGGACGCACAGAACATAACTACCTTTTTAAGGTGGAGTGTAGAAGCAGGTACTATTTCTAGATATGATCTATGTATCATCACTAGTATTTATGCCCTGTTTTTGTTATGCACTGCTATTTTAACTTTCAGCGTTAAGCCTTGGATACAACTAATGTCTTCCTTGAAATTAAAAAAGTATGATTGAATTTCTTTCTTTATGCATGATTTTTATTCAGGACGTCATTGGATCAAAGGGTTGGAAAAAAAAACTCTAAAGTGCACCTCAGAGCATCTATAAACCCATGGGTTCTGGGTGCCTAGTGACCTCTAGACCCCCAACTTAGTTATTAAAATATAGTCGTGGTCAGTTAGGGTATGTTGAAAGGATTCAGGGAAAACCAAAGGTGAGAGCAAGACTGAATTTCTTCCTTTAATCATCATTTTTTTTCAGGCCATCATTGGATGCAAAACTTGCTAAAAATGTAAAATGCACTTTAGAAGGATCAAGAGCTCCCAGCATAATTCAGTTTCTTTCTTATACAATTATTACAGAACAGTATTATCTACTTAAAATGTGTTGAATGAATGAGTAAATACAGTAAAAACTAAAGAGTAAGACAAACTTAGGAAGAAAAAATAATCTGGGTGGTATGGTTAGGATGACTGGGGGGTGTTACTGTATGATGTGTGTGTAGGGACACTGTGGAGCCCTTTTAACCCATGGCACTAGTTGACTTAAAGCCTTGCACCTTCCATTTAACACACCTACTGTTATGACTTGACCTGTTATAAGGGAAGCCTGTCCTCTTTGTGTCCTCTTCACTGCCTCCCATTGGCTATTGGTGATTTTGATATTGTGCCTTGAGTCTTCCACATATCATTCTTTTGCATTTTTTGTTACACACCTTTGTCTTTTTTTTTGATGGAGGGGGAGGGGGGGTTGTGGACTGAGTGGCTTCAAAAAGTCCCTTAACTTGTATGTAATTTATTTGGTCTTTGACTTATTGCCCTGCCTCTAGTCTATGCATGTTCTTAAGTTCTGTTCTGCTGTATGACTTGTTTACTTGCACCACTGCTTAGTTTTAAGCAGTATATTAAAGCTGAACTTGTGGCCACATTCTTAGACTTGATGGAAGCATTTGGTAAAGTAGATGGAGTCAAATTATGACAACAGTTAAGCCATCACAAGTAATGCAAGGACAATGAAATTCTTAATAATCCTTGGCACTTCAAACCCAACACCACAGTAGAAAAAAACACACATGTAAATTGTGTAGAAACAGCAAAGTAAATGAACAATTATTAAAGCAAAGAACCCCAACAGTATTGTTTTTTCCATAACGCTTCCCCTCTGCCACCCCCATATAGGGGTGCTTTAACCCCACACTTCCCTAACTTCATAGTTTTACAACTGTGAAGAAGTCAGCAACTCTACAGACACCTACTTGCAAATTGTATAGTTCATTTGGTATGAAAAATAGTTCCGCCTTTCCATTACATTGGTTTTTCATTGCTTATATTGCGCATAAGACAAATTTCATGACGCAGCTTTGGAAACCACTACATTCTCTTCAGTGGATTACAACACAAAACAGCTGTAGCTCGTAACAACTGTGCACTGTTTACGTAGTTACTAACTATGGATGATTGGTGACTGGATAGATTCTGAGTCCAGGTATTCTGCTTGCGTAATCGCTACTACTACTACTGTTTTGAAGTACACTTTTGGTGGCATTATTTCTTATGACAAGATGGGCAGTCCACTTTTTGAATCCACTTTGCATTACATTTACTTGATGGCAGAAGGAGACCATGAGTTTATGTAGTGTAATATTTAAGTGTACTTTAGCATCATACCTGTCCTTATCACTATTTTAATCTGCACCTTTTCTTTACCTGTCCCTTATCCTCTTGGATTTCTCTGAGAATTCCCTTTCCACCACCTATTTTATTTGTCCAACCTGTCACAGCCTTTCCTGTCAAAAAGAGGTTTCACAGGTCCAAGAAGTAGTTGGTCCCTTCAGTCTGCTGTCTGTGTCTCCTTCACCCCCTCACTCTTTCATGTTTAGGACAAACCCCTACAGATCATATTTCTGTGGCATAATGTTGCAAAGCTATGCCTTGTTCTCTCTCCCCATCTTTTGTTGTCTCTGTTAAGAAGAGCTAGGAGATGTATGTCCCCTAGTTTCTGCTCATAACCACTCCCCTCCATCCAGTTAACCTTTCTGATGGCTTTCCTCTGGACTCCATCCAACATTTGATGTCCTCTCCTTCCATGGCCTCTAAAATGGCACATAGTACTCAAGGTGTGACTTGGCAGGGGTCCAGTAGAGTGGAATCATTGCTTGTTTACTCCTAGAGTCTGCCCCCTGAGAACACCCCCAGCATCTTGTTGGTGGGTGCCATAGCCCTCTCACTCTGGTCTTGGAGTTATTCCTGTTGTTGACTCTCTCACCACATCTTTCTCTGTCCTACTATTCAACCATGTGACAGCACAGTCCAGATGTTCATCGTGTTTCACTGTTGCAGTCATGACTGTAGGGTTCTCCCCTGCCGGCAGGCAGTCCTCGGTCGGCCAGAATCCCAAAGTCTGGGTCCGGCGTCGGCTGCTCAGCCATGCTCCCTGACATCAGAGCGCCAGGAGTACAAAGCTGACAGCCGACACCATGTTCTCCAGTCTTTCTTGCCATGCGGTGATAGCAGTTCACAAGTGCCGGTCAGCTGACTCCTGACAATTTTTTATAAACGTACTTCAGTCCGAAGACTTTCTTCTCCTACTCAAAGCTAAGTACCCCGTTGGGGAAACTTTTTTCTTGCTCCAGTCCAATGTCAGAAAAAGTTAATAATTGTATTTCATGTGGAAAGCAAATACCTCATAAGGATTTTCATTCTTACTGTATTCCTTGCTTAGGCCCTGACCACGACGTAGCTAGTTGTCGGTTTTGTGCTAGATTCAATCAACGTACGATTAAATGAAGGTACGATTTTGCATTTCATTAATTCGGTAGGCGTTTTAATTACAAAATGTCGTCGGATACGGTTCCGGCTACCGGAGTTCACAAACGACGCAAGGATAAAGACAGGCCTCTGAGGTCCAAATCAGACGATGTTGTACAAGCAGAGCCAGCATCAGGTTCGGCCGTCGTCAGTGAGGTGCTTTTGCAGCCCCTGTCGTCGGCCATTTCGGAACCAATGGCTGAAACGGACTCCCACGAGGAGCCGACTAGGCCTTTGAATATTTCTTTTGCAGGACCTTCGGACAATGCTCCTTCGGATGGGTCCGGAGCCGCTGTGTAGGTACCGGCTTCCGAAGGGGTTTTCAGGCCTACTCAGCTTCTAATAAAGGCAAAGCCAAAGACAAAGGCAAAGACTCCTTCCAAATCAAAGACTGCAGCCCAGGCCTCTTCTGATCCGGCACCCAAGTCTCAGAAACAGTTACTTAAGATGGCGGAGGACTGACTTACTATGATTAGGGGTTCACATCCCCCTCCAGATAAAAGGCCAAGGCAGGAAGTGTATTATGACTCCTCTGATCAGGCTTCTGTTTCTTCAGTCTCTTCTTCTGACCAGGAATATTCTTTCCCTCCTTATGAGGATTCTGATGCAGAGGAATCCATTCCTTCAGCTTCTCCCCCTGAGGATTTCTCTTTTGGGGAAACTTTGCATGAAATGAGGGAACATTTTCACTGGGAAGGACAGGAGTACTCAGAATCTAAGAAAAGACTAAAGGATTTTCTTCTTCTTCCCCAACATAGACCCCTGGCTATTCCTCCTATTTTGGATATTGTGGATGATGCTTTTTCGGAGACTAACTTAACTCCTGACTCTTTTCCTCCAGCTCCTGTTAAGCCTGACAGATATTACAGGGTTCCTGATTCCCACCAGTTTTTATACAAGAACCCTACTGCTGATCCTGAAACCATTTCTCAGGGCCCTAAGGGGGTTAAGGCCGCTTCTGCTAAAAACCCCATTCCCACTGAGAAGGATTCCAGATCTTTAGAAAGATGGGGCAAAAAAGTGTACAGTTCAGCTACTTTATCTATTAGGGCTTTAAACTGTCAATTTCATATGCTGAAATACCAGCAATTCCTTCTGTCTGTTTTGAAACAAAAGCTTACTTCCATTTCCGCCTGTGCAGATGATAAGAAATTACATGACTTAATGCATGCCACTGAACAAGTTGGGAAGCATGGTTTACACTGTGGATTTGATGCCTTGGAGGCTTCTTGTAGGGCTGCTGCCTTTGGCACAGTCATTAGAAGGCATGCTTGGTTAAAGGAACAAAACTTGCCAGATCAAGTAAAAGCTAAGTTATTGGATGCTCCTGTTCAGCATAATGTTTTGTTTGGATCTAAGGCTGAAGAGGTGATAAAGAAGATGGAGGACAAGGCAAAATCCATGCAAACGGTTAAGGATTTCTTACAAGTACAGCCACCCAGATTTAGTAGGAATTGGCCTACAAAAAATTGGTCCTTTCCCAATTCAGACAGGCCTCAGAGGGGTAGATACAGACGCTCCAGAGGAAGGCCTCAAACGCAAGCCTCTTATAGACCAAGACAGTGGACTGCTTCCACCCCTAGGGGAGGAGAGGACAGGCCGCAAGCTCATAGAAAATAGGCTCAATGACACCCTCTGTTGGGCTGCAGGAACATCTTGCCTGGAAGCCCCTCTCGGAGGAAAACTTTCTCTTTTTCACCTAAATTGTAGTCATATAACCCAAGACAAGTGGGTTCTGGATGTGGTTTCAAGAGGTTACAAATTCTATTTTCATACCCTACCAAGACCAAGCGGATGGTCAGATCTACCAAAACATCAATGGTTAGAGGCCTTAAACCAGGTGGAAGCCCTCTTGGCTATGAAAGCCATAGAACTGGTTCCACTTTCAGAAATGGGACAAGGTTTTTACTCAAGGCTCTTTCTAGTCCCCAGAAAGCAAAATTTATGGAGACCCATTCTGGATCTGTCTTAAACACTTTTCTCGAAATACCAAAATTCAAGATGCTTACTCTACAGCAGCTACTCCCAATGCTGACCAAAAATGCATAGATGGTAACTTTGGATTTAAAGGAGGCTTATTTACACATTCCCATCAGGCTTATTTACACATTCCCATCAGGCAGGAGTGCAGAAAATACCTCAGGTTCAAGGCCGGATCGAGGCATTATCATAGGTTCATAGGTTCATAGGTTCATACTAGGCTATCTGCCCTAGGGCATTTATAAGCCTAGCCCAGAGTTTTGTGGCTTTCGCCACTCCTTTAGTTTGAAGGATACTATGCCCATTATTTTGCTGTGCCTCTGTCAAGCAGTGACACTGAGGTTATCCCTGGGGTATACCTGCGATCTCCCATCCATTGGTCAAGATTTCTCTTGAACAAGGCCAGCGAGGTGCTCTGCTTCACATGAACCGGGATTTTGTTCCACAGCATAGGGAGTCTCTGGGTGATGAATCTGTCCCTCCAGCACGTCCTATTAATAGCCGTGTCGAGGTTTAAGTCTCTTGCCCTTGTAGTTCTGATGGATTTAGATTTTCTGAGGTAAAGCATGTTCATTAATTCCGGGTTGGACATGGCCTTGTATGTCAGGCACAGGTCACCTCTGAGCAGTCGGTAAGCGACTGAATAGAGCTGGAGTTCCTTCAGTCGGGCAGCATAAGACATATTTTTGAGACCCTTTATCCTTTTAGTGAGGAACTTTTGGGGCCTTTCCAATTGCTGCAGGTGTCGGGTCAGATACATTCCGAATGGGGCATTGTACTCAATCATTGGTCTGATGAGTGATGAGTACAGGGGAACGATGACCTCCCTTGATCTAGATGTGAATCCCTTCATGATCAGGTGGGCAATGTAGAAGGTCTTCCTAACTACTTTGGCAACGTGAGTGTCAAACGAAAGGTTACTGTCAACCTGGGTCCCCAGATCCCTGATAACCTAGTAGTAAAAATAAACTGCAAGGATACACCACGAGAAAAGATGAGTAAAATCTTGCTTTATTCCAGTAAAAACGTGAAGTAGGATAAGCGCTTTCGCGTGCGCTATGCACGCTTCATCAGATCAATTAAATTAAATTAAAACAGTTCTTATATAGTAAAATTCATCCAATAAAATTCATCCAATAAAATTGTTAGCTTCAAATTGAACTAATTAATCAATTAGAACCTTATAACATTAAATTTCTAAAGCTGAAACCAAACAGATAAATTTTACTAAGCTTCCTGCATCGTATAAATTCACATTCAGTGATCGCAAAACAAGCCTTTTCTTATTCTATTATTAAGAGAACACATATAATTTTCTTTCAATAAGTGACATTAATCATACATTTATATAATATATTTGTAGAAATCATGTTAAATATTCAAGTTGTTTAGAACTCAGATGGATGTGCATTTAAAGCACCAGTTCCCATTAATTACAGTTTGTTGAGAAGTCTTCCTTCATCCCGTAATGGACAGTCTCAGTAAAATCACTTCAATATGCATAAACAAATTTTACATGATGTCATTTGTTAAACCATTTCGCCAATGCATAAGGTATGCCAATAATATGTCAGGCTTATACATTAATAATTAATTTCCACTAATTTTTTTGAGAATTTCTGAGAAAGACAAATGTCTAAAGGTCATAAACTATATACATCAAATCTTTTCCAATAAGAATGGATCAAACTAACAGACCATAATAGTCAAATGTCACTTCATTTATATGTACCATATCTCTTAGTTCTATATTCTATATTTCATCATTCATTAAAGAGGCAAATAAAATTAAGACTGGCATCATGACAATTGATGTATTAACAATAAATATAATAAAAATAACAGACAGGCTAAATATGATAAATATGGTGTGATAAATATAAATATAATCAAGCTAATGAATAATGCATAATACAACATTGATCTATCATGTCTAAAAAGACTGTGTGTCTAAAAAGACTGTGTGATTTTCCTTGCTATTTTCCTCTAAATAAGAGGCATTTCAATAGTGAACATGATAAAAATATTAAATTAAAATATTAAAATAATATTGAAAGTATATTACAGTAACAATATATAAAAAAATCTAAAATATATATTGATTAATTTATCTATTTACAGAATATTAAGCCATTAATTCTGAATAAGGACATCTTACCTAAAAGATAACCATATATATTCAAAGTAAATGAAACAACACGCAGAGAGTAAGAATATTGAAATATATAAATGAATATCGCCCTATGCTCTGCAAAACATTTATAGAATGTTACCCCTTCCTTCTATAACAACATCACTAATAATGATATACATTCTAGTTACATTATTATGACTCCCACAATAAAATAAAATAAAACAAAAAAGTAAACTATAAATATAGTACAAAACCTTATTTTATTTTATTTCTATTTCATTCTTATCTTATTGTAGCATATCAAACTTCAGTACTTTTACTCTTATCAGATTTTGGTGTAAATATTCCTATTTCCATAAAACACTAGAGTCAAAAGATCCTAGTAGTAATCATCAGCACTATGGTACTATCTCTTTTCAAGAATAGGCTTCAAGGACACATAATTATTGATTCCTGGTTCCTTATGTGCTCCGGATTTAAAAATCCAGCCTAACTCTATTTTCAGTAGATGGTTAACATTGTCACCCAATCTATTGCTCATTCTCACTACTTGCAATACCCTGAATTTAAACTCATGTGTAGGATTGAAATTAATATGTTTCGCCAGTGCATTTAATTCATTCCTTTTGCGAATGTCGTATGTGTGATTGTAAATACGTTCTTTTAATTTTCTTTTTGTTAATCCAATATAGAAAGCTTCACAAGAAGTACAATTCGCCATATAAATCAAATTAGCGCTGTTACAGTCAGCATGTGTTCTTGGTTTAAATTCAAAAAAACCATGTGGATGTCGATAATCTTGTGTAGTATTTATAAATTTACACATGTTACAGCGCTTACAGGGGAAAGTCCCCCATAGTGCATCATTACTATGTTCACTCATATCACTAAAGCTTCTCGAAAAAATATCTTTCAGGTTGTCACATGTCTTAAACATAAAAGTAGGTTTCTGTCCCACTAAAATTCTAATATCATCCATCATAGTCAGAATATTCCAGTTCTTGGTTATTACTTTCCTAATGTGTGCATTGTCATTCGTATATTTCATTAAGTAAGCTATTTTATTGCTATTTTTATCCCTTTCACTATATTCTGTTATATATTTAAATCTATCATAGCCTGTTTCCATATTTCTCTTTACTGTGTCTTTTTGATTCATATCTTTTCGGTTCAAAAATGAAAATATAATATCATCTCTTATCTCCTTAATCAAATTGTAATTATAACCTCTTTCTGTAAATATTTGTACCATATTATCGGCTTCCTTTTTTAATATTAGTGGATCCTTACATAATTTAGTCAGTCTTAAAATTGACCTTTCATTATCCCTGTAAAAGTATGTCTGGGATGCATACTGCTTTGTTCTAACATATTATTCTTCCAGCATTTCTTTCTAAAGATCTTCAAGGTCAAATTGCCTTCTTTATTAAAATATAAGTTCACATCCAAGTAATTAATACTTTCTCTAGAATATTCAAATGTAAATTTCAGAAATTCTGTGGTGGATTCCAAATATGTAATAAATTGCTGTAATTCTACGACTGTCCCATTCCAAAATAACACCACGTCATCAACAAATCTTCTATAAAAACATATTTTTTCCATCCAAATACTATCAAATAAACATGATTTTTCCCAGAAATATAGGACCAGATTCGCGTAAGAATTAAGACATGGGTGCCCATGGCAACACCCCATGTTTGAAGATAATATTTATTATTAAATAAAAATACATTATTATATAACACCAAATCAAGCAATTGGCTTATCAATATTTGTCTATCTGCAGAAAAATCACTTTCATTCATCATGATTTCACGAATGGCTTGCAGCCCATATTCATTTGGTATGCAAGTGAACAAATTACATATATCTAATGTCACTAATATTAATTTACCTGAAATCATTTGGTCTTGTGGGATTAAATCTATCCCTTGTAAAAGATTTTGTGTGTCTCTTAGAATAGTATCTATTTTGTCAACAATAGGTCTAAGCATTTTTTCTAAAAATATTGAAAGGTTGTAAGTGGCCCAGTTTCTCCCAGAAACTATAGGTCTCATTGGTATAGGTTTAACCTCCTTATGTATTTTGGGCAAACCTTTTAAAGTTGGTATCAGTGGCTCCTGAATGTACAAAAAATCATACATTTCACTGCTGATTTGGCGACACATGAGTAAATCATACAAGTTATTTTTTATATTACTAATTATTTTAATAACTTGCCCTAGGACCAACTCACTATAACTGTTTGTGGAGTTAAGAGATGTATCAATGTTTTTAATATATTCTTCTCTATTCAATATTACTACTCCGCCACCTTTATCAGCGGAGGTAATCAAGATGTTATTATTTCTCCTCAATTCCTGAAGTGAATAATACTCATTTCTGTCTAAGTTACAAAACTTGTTGCTAACATGCTTTAAAGAATAAAATTTATACAGGTCATTCTCACATGACTTTACAAAACATTCTACCATGGCTGGTAGTTGAGGAGAGAAAGTACTCTTATTTTTAAAAACATCTGCATTAACATTTTTAGCAGCTTCAGACAAACTCTTCTTGTCACTAAAAAACAACTTTAGAGCAATGTTCCTTGCAAACATTCTGAGATCGGTGAAAGTTTCTGCCAAAACACTCGGTTGTGACGGAATGAACTTTAACCCTTTATTTAACAGAGACAAGTCAGAATCAGACAAAATATAATTAGAATAATTAAACACCAAGCCAGTCAGTTTAGAGTTCTTTTCTGTTGCCGTACCTGTCCTGTGAATACTTTCGTTTTCTCGGTCCCCGGCTTATTGATCTCCCTCTGTTGAATCGATCCTTCTTGATTGGAAAAGGGCCATCAGTAGGTTTGTTGAAAATAATGGTGTTGCGGCTAATCGTGCCTGTCCTTTCAGGGTCGCCAGCGTACCAACGCCTGTTGATTCGGGGGTGGAGTGCTGTAGTTCTGACTCTCTATGTGTTGTTGCCTTCTCACATCGCTTGGTTCAGTAGTACAGGAAACGGCTCCAGACAATGGCGCCAAATTTAAATCAGTAGTTCTTCCTGCTTCCGGTTCTCCGCTTTGTGAATGAATGTTACGATCAATTCTAGTATTATTGGCCTCATTTACTCTGGGCCAAACAAAGATGTTACCCATTCTGAAGTCTTGAACATCTCTGGCTAATTTTCTTTCTTTTATATTCTTTAGTTTATCGCTGTAAATATTAATCTGTGCACAGATGTTATTGAGCTTCCTTATGCATGTCTCTGATTTAAAACGGTCAGTTATATCTTTATACAAACTGTCTATTCTCTTTTATAGCTCAGCTTCAATAGGTTCAAAATGTTCTAATAATAGATTAATGTACTTGAAACCAAGCTCTAAGTTAATTTCTTGCCATTTTTTAAGCAAAGCAGGGTATAATTGACCATAAGTAGGCATGCACAGAACGCGCATGCCTCTCGGTATAACCTTAAAGTGGTTACACGCTTGTAAATGTTTCCTTTGCCAAGACAGTCTCTGGAGTTTATAAAAATTATTCTCTAACTCTTTAGTTAGTTCATGAAACTCAGTCATATTCTCATCACCAACATTAGTTGTTATTATTGTGCTCACCGTTTCTGAGAAGTTCAGATTCAGCAAAGGATTGTTTTTTTGTGGTAGAAAAGCATCAATGTTAAGCATATTCAATTTCACCTCCGGGTTGTAGTCCAATTCCACTTCAGTATTCTCCATAGCGTGGAGGTAACGATACAAAACAGCAAACACCAAAAAAGTAGAATAATATCGTTAGCTCCCAAAGTATCCTTCAGCAAAAATTCTGGAAACAACGTAGTAAAAATAAACTGCAAGGATACACCACGAGAAAAGATGAGTAAAATCTTGCTTTATTCCAGTAAAACGTGAAGTAGGATAAGCGCTCGTGCGCTATGCACGCTTCATCAGATCAATTAAATTAAATTAAAACAGTTCTTATATAGTAAAATTCATCCAATAAAATTCATCCAATAAAATTGTTAGCTTCAAATTGAACTAATTAATCAATTAGAACCTTATAACATTAAATTTCTAAAGCTGAAACCAAACAGATAAATTTTACTAAGCTTCCTGCATCGTATAAATTCACATTCAGTGATCGCAAAACAAGCCTTTTCTTATTCTATTATTAAGAGAACACATATAATTTTCTTTCAATAAGTGACATTAATCATACATTTATATAATATATTTGCGTAGAAATCATGTTAAATATTCAAGTTGTTTAGAACTCAGATGGATGTGCATTTAAAGCACCAGTTCCCATTAATTACAGTTTGTTGAGAAGTCTTCCTTCATCCCGTAATGGACAGTCTCAGTAAAATCACTTCAATATGCATAAACAAATTTTACATGATGTCATTTGTTAAACCATTTATTTCGCCAATGCATAAGGTATGCCAATAATATGTCAGGCTTATACATTAATAATTAATTTCCACTAATTTTTTTGAGAATTTCTGAGAAAGACAAATGTCTAAAGGTCATAAACTATATACATCAAATCTTTTCCAATAAGAATGGATCAAACTAACAGACCATAATAGTCAAATGACACTTCATTCATATGTACCATATCTCTTAGTTCTATATTCTATATTTCATCATTCATTAAAGAGGCAAATAAAATTAAGACTGGCATCATGACAATTGATGTATTAACAATAAATATAATAAAAATAACAGACAGGCTAAATATGATAAATATGGTGTGATAAATATAAATATAATCAAGCTAATGAATAATGCATAATACAACATTGATCTATCATGTCTAAAAGACTGTGTGTCTAAAAAGACTGTGTGATTTTCCTTGCTATTTTCCTCTAAATAAGAGGCATTTCAATAGTGAACATGATAAAATATTAAATTAAAATATTAAAATAATATTGAAAGTATATTACAGTAACAATATATAAAAAAATCTAAAAATATATATTGATTAATTTATCTATTTACAGAATATTAAGCCATTAATTCTGAATAAGGACATCTTACCTAAAAGATAACCATATATATTCAAAGTAAATGAAACAACACGCAGAGAGTAAGAATATTGAAATATATAAATGAATATCGCCCTATGCTCTGCAAAACATTTATAGAATGTTACCCTTCCTTCTATAACAACATCACTAATAATGATATACATTCTAGTTACATTATTATGACTCCCACAATAAAATAAAATAAAACAAAAAAGTAAACTATAAATATAGTACAAAACCTTATTTTATTTTATTTCTATTTCATTCTTATCTTATTGTAGCATATCAAACTTCAGTACTTTTACTCTTATCAGATTTTGGTGTAAATATTCCTATTTCCATAAAACACTAGAGTCAAAAGATCCTAGTAGTAATCATCAGCACTATGGTACTATCTCTTTTCAAGAATAGGCTTCAAGGACACATAATTATTGATTCCTGGTTCCTTATGTGCTCCGGATTTAAAAATCCAGCCTAACTCTATTTTCAGTAGATGGTTAACATTGTCACCCAATCTATTGCTCATTCTCACTACTTGCAATACCCTGAATTTAAACTCATGTGTAGGATTGAAATTAATATGTTTCGCCAGTGCATTTAATTCATTCCTTTTGCGAATGTCGTATGTGTGATTGTAAATACGTTCTTTTAATTTTCTTTTTGTTAATCCAATATAGAAAGCTTCACAAGAAGTACAATTCGCCATATAAATCAAATTAGCGCTGTTACAGTCAGCATGTGTTCTTGGTTTAAATTCAAAAAAACCATGTGGATGTCGATAATCTTGTGTAGTATTTATAAATTTACACATGTTACAGCGCTTACAGGGAAAGTCCCCATAGTGCATCATTACTATGTTCACTCATATCACTAAAGCTTCTCGAAAAAATATCTTTCAGGTTGTCACATGTCTTAAACATAAAAGTAGGTTTCTGTCCCACTAAAATTCTAATATCATCCATCATAGTCAGAATATTCCAGTTCTTGGTTATTACTTTCCTAATGTGTGCATTGTCATTCGTATATTTCATTAAGTAAGCTATTTTATTGCTATTTTTATCCCTTTCACTATATTCTGTTATATATTTAAATCTATCATAGCCTGTTTCCATATTTCTCTTTACTGTGTCTTTTTGATTCATATCTTTTCGGTTCAAAAATGAAAATATAATATCATCTCTTATCTCCTTAATCAAATTGTAATTATAACCTCTTTCTGTAAATATTTGTACCATATTATCGGCTTCCTTTTTTAATATTAGTGGATCCTTACATAATTTAGTCAGTCTTAAAAATTGACCTTTCATTATCCCTGTAAAAGTATGTCTGGGATGCATACTGCTTTGTTCTAACATATTATTCTTCCAGCATTTCTTTCTAAAGATCTTCGAGGTCAAATTGCCTTCTTTATTAAAATATAAGTTCACATCCAAGTAATTAATACTTTCTCTAGAATATTCAAATGTAAATTTCAGAAATTCTGTGGTGGATTCCAAATATGTAATAAATTGCTGTAATTCTACGACTGTCCCATTCCAAAATAACACCACGTCATCAACAAATCTTCTATAAAAACATATTTTTTCCATCCAAATACTATCAAATAAACATGATTTTTCCCAGAAATATAGGACCAGATTCACAGAATTAAGACATGGGGTGCCCATGGCAACACCCCATGTTTGAAGATAATATTTATTATTAAATAAAAATACATTATTATATAACACCAAATCAAGCAATTGGCTTATCAATATTTGTCTATCTGCAGAAAAATCACTTTCATTCATCATGATTTCACGAATGGCTTGCAGCCCATATTCATTTGGTATGCAAGTGAACAAATTACATATATCTAATGTCACTAATATTAATTTACCTGAAATCATTTGGTCTTGTGGGATTAAATCTATCCCTTGTAAAAGATTTTGTGTGTCTCTTAGAATAGTATCTATTTTGTCAACAATAGGTCTAAGCATTTTTTCTAAAAATATTGAAAGGTTGTAAGTGGCCCAGTTTCTCCCAGAAACTATAGGTCTCATTGGTATAGGTTTAACCTCCTTATGTATTTTGGGCAAACCTTTTAAAGTTGGTATCAGTGGCTCCTGAATGTACAAAAAATCATACATTTCACTGCTGATTTGGCGACACATGAGTAAATCATACAAGTTATTTTTTATATTACTAATTATTTTAATAACTTGCCCTAGGACCAACTCACTATAACTGTTTGTGGAGTTAAGAGATGTATCAATGTTTTTAATATATTCTTCTCTATTCAATATTACTACTCCACACCTTTATCAGCGGAGGTAATCAAGATGTTATTATTTCTCCTCAATTCCTGAAGTGAATAATACTCATTTCTGTCTAAGTTACAAAACTTGTTGCTAACATGCTTTAAAGAATAAAATTTATACAGGTCATTCTCACATGACTTTACAAAACATTCTACCATGGCTGGTAGTTGAGGAGAGAAAGTACTCTTATTTTTAAAAACATCTGCATTAACATTTTAGCAGCTTCAGACAAACTCTTCTTGTCACTAAAAAACAACTTTAGAGCAATGTTCCTTGCAAACATTCTGAGATCGGTGAAAGTTTCTGCCAAAACACTCGGTTGTGACGGAATGAACTTTAACCCTTTATTTAACAGAGACAAGTCAGAATCAGACAAAATATAATTAGAATAATTAAACACCAAGCCAGTCAGTTTAGAGTTCTTTTCTGTTGCCATTACCTGTCCTGTGAATACTTTCGTTTCCTCGGTCCCCGGCTTATTGATCTCCCTCTGTTGAATCGATCCTTCTTGATTGGAAAAGGGCCATCAGTAGGTTTGTTGAAAATAATGGTGTTGCGTCTAATCGTGCCTGTCCTTTCAGGGTCGTCAGCGTACCAACGCCTGTTGATTCGGGGGTGGAGTGCTGTAGTTCTGACTCTCTATGTGTTGTTGCCTTCTCACATCGCTTGGTTCAGTAGTACAGGAAACGGCTCCAGACAATGGCGCCAAATTTAAATCAGTAGTTCTTCCTGCTTCCGGTTCTCCGCTTTGTGAATGAATGTTACGATCAATTCTAGTATTATTGGCCTCATTTACTCTGGGCCAAACAAAGATGTTACCCATTCTGAAGTCTTGAACATCTCTGGCTAATTTTCTTTCTTTTATATTCTTTAGTTTATCGCTGTAAATATTAATCTGTGCACAGATGTTATTGAGCTTCCTTATGCATGTCTCTGATTTAAAACGGTCAGTTATATCTTTATACAAACTGTCTATTCTCTTTTATAGCTCAGCTTCAATAGGTTCAAAATGTTCTAATAATAGATTAATGTACTTGAAACCAAGCTCTAAGTTAATTTCTTGCCATTTTTTAAGCAAAGCAGGGTATAATTGACCATAAGTAGGCATGCACAGAACGCATGCCTCTCGGTATAACCTTAAAGTGGTTACACGCTTGTAAATGTTTCCTTTGCCAAGACAGTCTCTGGAGTTTATAAAATTATTCTCTAACTCTTTAGTTAGTTCATGAAACTCAGTCATATTCTCATCACCAACATTAGTTGTTATTATTGTGCTCACCGTTTCTGAGAAGTTCAGATTCAGCAAAGGATTGTTTTTTTGTGGTAGAAAAGCATCAATGTTAAGCATATTCAATTTCACCTCCTCCGGGTTGTAGTCCAATTCCACTTCAGTATTCTCCATAGCGTGGAGGTAACGATACAAAACAGCAAACACCAAAAAAGTAGAATAATATCGTTAGCTCCCAAAGTATCCTTCAGCAAAAATTCTGGAAACAACGTAGTAAAAATAAACTGCAAGGATACACCACGAGAAAAGATGAGTAAAATCTTGCTTTATTCCAGTAAAAGCATGAAGTAGGATAAAGCTTTTCGCTTATGCACGCTTCATCAGATCAATTAAATTAAATTAAAACAGTTCTTATATAGTAAAATTCATCCAATAAAATTCATCCAATAAAATTGTTAGCTTCAAATTGAACTAATTAATCAATTAGAACCTTATAACATTAAATTTCTAAAGCTGAAACCAAACAGATAAATTTTACTAAGCTTCCTGCATCGTATAAATTCACATTCAGTGATCGCAAAACAAGCCTTTTCTTATTCTATTATTAAGAGAACACATATAATTTTCTTTCAATAAGTGACATTAATCATACATTTATATAATATATTTGCGTAGAAATCATGTTAAATATTCAAGTTGTTTAGAACTCAGATGGATGTGCATTTAAAGCACCAGTTCCCATTAATTACAGTTTGTTGAGAAGTCTTCCTTCATCCCGTAATGGACAGTCTCAGTAAAATCACTTCAATATGCATAAACAAATTTTACATGATGTCATTTGTTAAACCATTTCCAATGCATAAGGTATGCCAATAATATGTCAGGCTTATACATTAATAATTAATTTCCACTAATTTTTTTGAGAATTTCTGAGAAAGACAAATGTCTAAAGGTCATAAACTATATACATCAAATCTTTTCCAATAAGAATGGATCAAACTAACAGACCATAATAGTCAAATGTCACTTCATTCATATGTACCATATCTCTTAGTTCTATATTCTATATTTCATCATTCATTAAAGAGGCAAATAAAATTAAGACTGGCATCATGACAATTGATGTATTAACAATAAATATAATAAAAATAACAGACAGGCTAAATATGATAAATATGGTGTGATAAATATAAATATAATCAAGCTAATGAATAATGCATAATACAACATTGATCTATCATGTCTAAAAAGACTGTGTGTCTAAAAAGACTGTGTGATTTTCCTTGCTATTTTCCTCTAAATAAGAGGCATTTCAATAGTGAACATGATAAAAATATTAAATTAAAATATTAAAATAATATTGAAAGTATATTACAGTAACAATATATAAAAAAATCTAAAAATATATATTGATTAATTTATCTATTTACAGAATATTAAGCCATTAATTCTGAATAAGGACATCTTACCTAAAAGATAACCATATATATTCAAAGTAAATGAAACAACACGCAGAGAGTAAGAATATTGAAATATATAAATGAATATCGCCCTATGCTCTGCAAAACATTTATAGAATGTTACCCCTTCCTTCTATAACAACATCACTAATAATGATATACATTCTAGTTAGATTATTATGACTCCCACAATAAAATAAAATAAAACAAAAAAGTAAACTATAAATATAGTACAAAACCTTATTTTATTTTATTTCTATTTCATTCTTATCTTATTGTAGCATATCAAACTTCAGTACTTTTACTCATCAGATTTTGGTGTAAATATTCCTATTTCCATAAAACACTAGAGTCAAAAGATCCTAGTAGTAATCATCAGCACTATGGTACTATCTCTTTTCAAGAATAGGCTTCAAGGACACATAATTATTGATTCCTGGTTCCTTATGTGCTCCGGATTTAAAAATCCAGCCTAACTCTATTTTCAGTAGATGGTTAACATTGTCACCCAATCTATTGCTCATTCTCACTACTTGCAATACCCTGAATTTAAACTCATGTGTAGGATTGAAATTAATATGTTTCGCCAGTGCATTTAATTCATTCCTTTTGAATGTCGTATGTGTGATTGTAAATACGTTCTTTTAATTTTCTTTTGTTAATCCAATATAGAAAGCTTCACAAGAAGTACAATTAAGCCATATAAATCAAATTAGCGATGTTACAGTCAGCATGTGTTCTTGGTTTAAATTCAAAAAAACCATGTGGATGTCGATAATCTTGTGTAGTATTTATAAATTTACACATGTTACAGCTTACAGGGGAAAGTCCCCCATAGTGCATCATTACTATGTTCACTCATATCACTAAAGCTTCTCGAAAAAATATCTTTCAGGTTGTCACATGTCTTAAACATAAAAGTAGGTTTCTGTCCCACTAAAATTCTAATATCATCCATCATAGTCAGAATATTCCAGTTCTTGGTTATTACTTTCCTAATGTGTGCATTGTCATTCGTATATTTCATTAAGTAAGCTATTTTATTGCTATTTTTATCCCTTTCACTATATTCTGTTATATATTTAAATCTATCATAGCCTGTTTCCATATTTCTCTTTACTGTGTCTTTTTGATTCATATCTTTTCGGTTCAAAAATGAAAATATAATATCATCTCTTATCTCCTTAATCAAATTGTAATTATAACCTCTTTCTGTAAATATTTGTACCATATTATCGGCTTCCTTTTTTAATATTAGTGGATCCTTACATAATTTAGTCAGTCTTAAAATTGACCTTTCATTATCCCTGTAAAAGTATGTCTGGGATGCATACTGCTTTGTTCTAACATATTATTCTTCCAGCATTTCTTTCTAAAGATCTTCGAGGTCAAATTGCCTTCTTTATTAAAATATAAGTTCACATCCAAGTAATTAATACTTTCTCTAGAATATTCAAATGTAAATTTCAGAAATTCTGTGGTGGATTCCAAATATGTAATAAATTGCTGTAATTCTACGACTGTCCCATTCCAAAATAACACCATGTCATCAACAAATCTTCTATAAAAACATATTTTTTCCATCCAAATACTATCAAATAAACATGATTTTTCCCAGAAATATAGGACCAGATTCGTGAATACGCACATGGGGTGCCCATGGCAACACCCCATGTTTGAAGATAATATTTATTATTAAATAAAAATACATTATTATATAACACCAAATCAAGCAATTGGCTTATCAATATTTGTCTATCTGCAGAAAAATCACTTTCATTCATCATGATTTCACGAATGGCTTGCAGCCCATATTCATTTGGTATGCAAGTGAACAAATTACATATATCTAATGTCACTAATATTAATTTACCTGAAATCATTTGGTCTTGTGGGATTAAATCTATCCCTTGTAAAAGATTTTGTGTGTCTCTTAGAATAGTATCTATTTTGTCAACAATAGGTCTAAGCATTTTTTCTAAAAATATTGAAAGGTTGTAAGTGGCCCAGTTTCTCCCAGAAACTATAGGTCTCATTGGTATAGGTTTAACCTCCTTATGTATTTTGGGCAAACCTTTTAAAGTTGGTATCAGTGGCTCCTGAATGTACAAAAAATCATACATTTCACTGCTGATTTGGCGACACATGAGTAAATCATACAAGTTATTTTTTATATTACTAATTATTTTAATAACTTGCCCTAGGACCAACTCACTATAACTGTTTGTGGAGTTAAGAGATGTATCAATGTTTTAATATATTCTTCTGTATTCAATATTACTACTCCGCCACCTTTATCAGCGGAGGTAATCAAGATGTTATTATTTCTCCTCAATTCCTGAAGTGAATAATACTCATTTCTGTCTAAGTTACAAAACTTGTTGCTAACATGCTTTAAAGAATAAAATTTATACAGGTCATTCTCACATGACTTTACAAAACATTCTACCATGGCTGGTAGTTGAGGAGAGAAAGTACTCTTATTTTTAAAAACATCTGCATTAACATTTTTAGCAGCTTCAGACAAACTCTTCTTGTCACTAAAAAACAACTTTAGAGCAATGTTCCTTGCAAACATTCTGAGATCGGTGAAAGTTTCTGCCAAAACACTCGGTTGTGACGGAATGAACTTTAACCCTTTATTTAACAGAGACAAGTCAGAATCAGACAAAATATAATTAGAATAATTAAACACCAAGCCAGTCAGTTTAGAGTTCTTTTCTGTTGCCCGTACCTGTCCTGTGAATACTTTCGTTTTCTCGGTCCCCGGCTTATTGATCTCCCTCTGTTGAATCGATCCTTCTTGATTGGAAAAGGGCCATCAGTAGGTTTGTTGAAAATAATGGTGTTGCGTCTAATCGTGCCTGTCCTTCCAGGGACGCCAGCGTGTACCAACGCCTGTTGATTCGGGGGTGGAGTGCTGTAGTTCTGACTCTCTATGTGTTGTTGCCTTCTCACATCGCTTGGTTCAGTAGTACAGGAAACGGCTCCAGACAATGGCGCCAAATTTAAATCAGTAGTTCTTCCTGCTTCCGGTTCTCCACTTTGTGAATGAATGTTACGATCAATTCTAGTATTATTGGCCTCATTTACTCTGGGCCAAACAAAGATGTTACCCATTCTGAAGTCTTGAACATCTCTGGCTAATTTTCTTTCTTTTATATTCTTTAGTTTATCGCTGTAAATATTAATCTGTGCACAGATGTTATTGAGCTTCCTTATGCATGTCTCTGATTTAAAACGGTCAGTTATATCTTTATACAAACTGTCTATTCTCTTTTGTAGCTCAGCTTCAATAGGTTCAAAATGTTCTAATAATAGATTAATGTACTTGAAACCAAGCTCTAAGTTCATTTCTTGCCATTTTTTAAGCAAAGCAGGGTATAATTGACCATAAGTAGGCATGCACAGAACGCGCATGCCTCTCGGTATAACCTTAAAGTGGTTACACGCTTGTAAATGTTTCCTTTGCCAAGACAGTCTCTGGAGTTTATAAAAATTATTCTCTAACTCTTTAGTTAGTTCATGAAACTCAGTCATATTCTCATCACCAACATTAGTTGTTATTATTGTGCTCACCGTTTCTGAGAAGTTCAGATTCAGCAAAGGATTGTTTTTTTGTGGTAGAAAAGCATCAATGTTAAGCATATTCAATTTCACCTCGGGTTGTAGTCCAATTCCACTTCAGTATTCTCCATAGCGTGGAGGTAACGATACAAAACAGCAAACACCAAAAAAGTAGAATAATATCGTTAGCTCCCAAAGTATCCTTCAGCAAAATTCTGGAAACAACGTAGTAAAAATAAACTGCAAGGATACACCACGAGAAAAGATGAGTAAAATCTTGCTTTATTCCAGTAAAACCGTGAAGTAGGATAAAGCGCTTTATGCTCGCTTCATCAGATCAATTAAATTAAATTAAAACAGTTCTTATATAGTAAAATTCATCCAATAAAATTCATCCAATAAAATTGTTAGCTTCAAATTGAACTAATTAATCAATTAGAACCTTATAACATTAAATTTCTAAAGCTGAAACCAAACAGATAAATTTTACTAAGCTTCCTGCATCGTATAAATTCACATTCAGTGATGTAAAACAAGCCTTTTCTTATTCTATTATTAAGAGAACACATATAATTTTCTTTCAATAAGTGACATTAATCATACATTTATATAATATATTTGCGTAGAAATCATGTTAAATATTCAAGTTGTTTAGAACTCAGATGGATGTGCATTTAAAGCACCAGTTCCCATTAATTACAGTTTGTTGAGAAGTCTTCCTTCATCCCGTAATGGACAGTCTCAGTAAAATCACTTCAATATGCATAAACAAATTTTACATGATGTCATTTGTTAAACCATTTCGCCAATGCATAAGGTATGCCAATAATATGTCAGGCTTATACATTAATAATTAATTTCCACTAATTTTTTTGAGAATTTCTGAGAAAGACAAATGTCTAAAGGTCATAAACTATATACATCAAATCTTTTCCAATAAGAATGGATCAAACTAACAGACCATAATAGTCAAATGTCACTTCATTCATATGTACCACATCTCTTAGTTCTATATTCTATATTTCATCATTCATTAAAGAGGCAAATAAAATTAAGACTGGCATCATGACAATTGATGTATTAACAATAAATATAATAAAAATAACAGACAGGCTAAATATGATAAATATGGTGTGATAAATATAAATATAATCAAGCTAATGAATAATGCATAATACAACATTGATCTATCATGTCTAAAAAGACTGTGTGTCTAAAAGACTGTGTGATTTTCCTTGCTATTTTCCTCTAAATAAGAGGCATTTCAATAGTGAACATGATAAAAATATTAAATTAAAATATTAAAATAATATTGAAAGTATATTACAGTAACAATATATAAAAAAATCTAAAATATATATTGATTAATTTATCTATTTACAGAATATTAAGCCATTAATTCTGAATAAGGACATCTTACCTAAAAGATAACCATATATATTCAAAGTAAATGAAACAACACGCAGAGAGTAAGAATATTGAAATATATAAATGAATATCCCTATGCTCTGCAAAACATTTATAGAATGTTACCCCTTCCTTCTATAACAACATCACTAATAATGATATACATTCTAGTTACATTATTATGACTCCCACAATAAAATAAAATAAAACAAAAAAGTAAACTATAAATATAGTAAAAACCTTATTTTATTTTATTTCTATTTCATTCTTATCTTATTGTAGCATATCAAACTTCAGTACTTTTACTCTTATCAGATTTTGGTGTAAATATTCCTATTTCCATAAAACACTAGAGTCAAAAGATCCTAGTAGTAATCATCAGCACTATGGTACTATCTCTTTTCAAGAATAGGCTTCAAGGACACATAATTATTGATTCCTGGTTCCTTATGTGCTCGGATTTAAAAATCCAGCCTAACTCTATTTTCAGTAGATGGTTAACATTGTCACCCAATCTATTGCTCATTCTCACTACTTGCAATACCCTGAATTTAAACTCATGTGTAGGATTGAAATTAATATGTTTACAGTGCATTTAATTCATTCCTTTTCTTGAATGTCGTATGTGTGATTGTAAATACGTTCTTTTAATTTTCTTTTGTTAATCCAATATAGAAAGCTTCACAAGAAGTACAATTAAGCCATATAAATCAAATTAGCGCTGTTACAGTCAGCATGTGTTCTTGGTTTAAATTCAAAAAAACCATGTGGATGTCGATAATCTTGTGTAGTATTTATAAATTTACACATGTTACAGCGCTTACAGGGGAAAGTCCCCCATAGTGCATCATTACTATGTTCACTCATATCACTAAAGCTTCTCGAAAAAATATCTTTCAGGTTGTCACATGTCTTAAACATAAAAGTAGGTTTCTGTCCCACTAAAATTCTAATATCATCCATCATAGTCAGAATATTCCAGTTCTTGGTTATTACTTTCCTAATGTGTGCATTGTCATTCGTATATTTCATTAAGTAAGCTATTTTATTGCTATTTTTATCCCTTTCACTATATTCTGTTATATATTTAAATCTATCATAGCCTGTTTCCATATTTCTCTTTACTGTGTCTTTTTGATTCATATCTTTTCGGTTCAAAAATGAAAATATAATATCATCTCTTATCTCCTTAATCAAATTGTAATTATAACCTCTTTCTGTAAATATTTGTACCATATTATCGGCTTCCTTTTTTAATATTAGTGGATCCTTACATAATTTAGTCAGTCTTAAAAATTGACCTTTCATTATCCCTGTAAAAGTATGTCTGGGATGCATACTGCTTTGTTCTAACATATTATTCTTCCAGCATTTCTTTCTAAAGATCTTCGAGGTCAAATTGCCTTCTTTATTAAAATATAAGTTCACATCCAAGTAATTAATACTTTCTCTAGAATATTCAAATGTAAATTTCAGAAATTCTGTGGTGGATTCCAAATATGTAATAAATTGCTGTAATTCTACGACTGTCCCATTCCAAAATAACACCACGTCATCAACAAATCTTCTATAAAAACATATTTTTTCCATCCAAATACTATCAAATAAACATGATTTTTCCCAGAAATATAGGACCAGATTCGCGTAAGAATTCGCACATGGGGTGCCCATGGCAACACCCCATGTTTGAAGATAATATTTATTATTAAATAAAAATACATTATTATATAACACCAAATCAAGCAATTGGCTTATCAATATTTGTCTATCTGCAGAAAAATCACTTTCATTCATCATGATTTCACGAATGGCTTGCAGCCCATATTCATTTGGTATGCAAGTGAACAAATTACATATATCTAATGTCACTAATATTAATTTACCTGAAATCATTTGGTCTTGTGGGATTAAATCTATCCCTTGTAAAAGATTTTGTGTGTCTCTTAGAATAGTATCTATTTTGTCAACAATAGGTCTAAGCATTTTTTCTAAAAATATTGAAAGGTTGTAAGTGGCCCAGTTTCTCCCAGAAACTATAGGTCTCATTGGTATAGGTTTAACCTCCTTATGTATTTTGGGCAAACCTTTTAAAGTTGGTATCAGTGGCTCCTGAATGTACAAAAAATCATACATTTCACTGCTGATTTGGCGACACATGAGTAAATCATACAAGTTATTTTTTATATTACTAATTATTTTAATAACTTGCCCTAGGACCAACTCACTATAACTGTTTGTGGAGTTAAGAGATGTATCAATGTTTTTAATATATTCTTCTGTATTCAATATTACTACTCCGCCACCTTTATCAGCGGAGGTAATCAAGATGTTATTATTTCTCCTCAATTCCTGAAGTGAATAATACTCATTTCTGTCTAAGTTACAAAACTTGTTGCTAACATGCTTTAAAGAATAAAATTTATACAGGTCATTCTCACATGACTTTACAAAACATTCTACCATGGCTGGTAGTTGAGGAGAGAAAGTACTCTTATTTTTAAAAACATCTGCATTAACATTTTTAGCAGCTTCAGACAAACTCTTCTTGTCACTAAAAAACAACTTTAGAGCAATGTTCCTTGCAAACATTCTGAGATCGGTGAAAGTTTCTGCCAAAACACTCGGTTGTGACGGAATGAACTTTAACCCTTTATTTAACAGAGACAAGTCAGAATCAGACAAAATATAATTAGAATAATTAAACACCAAGCCAGTCAGTTTAGAGTTCTTTTCTGTTGCCCGTACCTGTCCTGTGAATACTTTCGTTTTCTCGGTCCCCGGCTTATTGATCTCCCTCTGTTGAATCGATCCTTCTTGATTGGAAAAGGGCCATCAGTAGGTTTGTTGAAAATAATGGTGTTGCGTCTAATCGTGCCTGTCCTTTCAGGGTCGTCAGCGTGTACCAACGCCTGTTGATTCGGGGGTGGAGTGCTGTAGTTCTGACTCTCTATGTGTTGTTGCCTTCTCACATCGCTTGGTTCAGTAGTACAGGAAACGGCTCCAGACAATGGCGCCAAATTTAAATCAGTAGTTCTTCCTGCTTCCGGTTCTCCGCTTTGTGAATGAATGTTACGATCAATTCTAGTATTATTGGCCTCATTTACTCTGGGCCAAACAAAGATGTTACCCATTCTGAAGTCTTGAACATCTCTGGCTAATTTTCTTTCTTTTATATTCTTTAGTTTATCGCTGTAAATATTAATCTGTGCACAGATGTTATTGAGCTTCCTTATGCATGTCTCTGATTTAAAACGGTCAGTTATATCTTTATACAAACTGTCTATTCTCTTTTGTAGCTCAGCTTCAATAGGTTCAAAATGTTCTAATAATAGATTAATGTACTTGAAACCAAGCTCTAAGTTAATTTCTTGCCATTTTTTAAGCAAAGCAGGGTATAATTGACCATAAGTAGGCATGCACAGAACGCGCATGCCTCTCGGTATAACCTTAAAGTGGTTACACGCTTGTAAATGTTTCCTTTGCCAAGACAGTCTCTGGAGTTTATAAAAATTATTCTCTAACTCTTTAGTTAGTTCATGAAACTCAGTCATATTCTCATCACCAACATTAGTTGTTATTATTGTGCTCACCGTTTCTGAGAAGTTCAGATTCAGCAAAGGATTGTTTTTTTGTGGTAGAAAAGCATCAATGTTAAGCATATTCAATTTCACCTCCGGGTTGTAGTCCAATTCCACTTCAGTATTCTCCATAGCGTGGAGGTAACGATACAAAACAGCAAACACCAAAAAAGTAGAATAATATCGTTAGCTCCCAAAGTATCCTTCAGCAAAAATTCTGGAAACAACGTAGTAAAAATAAACTGCAAGGATACACCACGAGAAAAGATGAGTAAAATCTTGCTTTATTCCAGTAAAAACGTGAAGTAGGATAAGCGCTTTCGCGTGCGCTATGCACGCTTCATCAGATCAATTAAATTAAATTAAAACAGTTCTTATATAGTAAAATTCATCCAATAAAATTCATCCAATAAAATTGTTAGCTTCAAATTGAACTAATTAATCAATTAGAACCTTATAACATTAAATTTCTAAAGCTGAAACCAAACAGATAAATTTTACTAAGCTTCCTGCATCGTATAAATTCACATTCAGTGATCGCAAAACAAGCCTTTTCTTATTCTATTATTAAGAGAACACATATAATTTTCTTTCAATAAGTGACATTAATCATACATTTATATAATATATTTGCGTAGAAATCATGTTAAATATTCAAGTTGTTTAGAACTCAGATGGATGTGCATTTAAAGCACCAGTTCCCATTAATTACAGTTTGTTGGGAAGTCTTCCTTCATCCCGTAATGGACAGTCTCAGTAAAATCACTTCAATATGCATAAACAAATTTTACATGATGTCATTTGTTAAACCATTTCGCCAATGCATAAGGTATGCCAATAATATGTCAGGCTTATACATTAATAATTAATTTCCACTAATTTTTTTGAGAATTTCTGAGAAAGACAAATGTCTAAAGGTCATAAACTATATACATCAAATCTTTTCCAATAAGAATGGATCAAACTAACAGACCATAATAGTCAAATGTCACTTCATTCATATGTACCATATCTCTTAGTTCTATATTCTATATTTCATCATTCATTAAAGAGGCAAATAAAATTAAGACTGGCATCATGACAATTGATGTATTAACAATAAATATAATAAAAATAACAGACAGGCTAAATATGATAAATATGGTGTGATAAATATAAATATAATCCCCGATAACCTCTTCTGTGCTTAGTGGATTGCCACCTATATGGTAACTAGGGGTAACCTTGTTTTTCCCGAAGGGAATGACTATGCATTTTTTGGCGTTTAACTTTAGGCCATGGCTCTGGCACCAGTTATCCGTTTCTATGAGACCCTTCTGAAGGATGTCTGTGTCAGATGGGTTTTCAACTGTGGTGCCCAGTTTGCAGTCATCTGCAAACTTTGTCAGCCATAATCCTCCTGTGTTTGCCTGTACTTCTGAAAAGTAAATGCCGAACAAGAGTGGGCCCAGGACTGAGCCCTGTGGCACACCACTTGTGACAGGCTTGGAGTCTGACATGGCGCCAGCAACTCTGACCCTGTGGGTTCTGTCACTTAGCCAGTTTGCAACCCATCTTGTGATGTATGGGTTTACGTTTAAGCTGGTGAGTTTTTCAATGATACCTGAGTGGGGTATTGTGTCGAAAGCCTTTGCCAGGTCAAGGTAGGCTGTGTGGACTGCCTTGCCCTCGTCAATGGCCTTGGTGACTGTTTCGAAAAAGTCAACCAAGTTTAAAAGGCATGATCTGCCCCTGACAAAGCCAAACTGGGTTGGATCTAACGTCTGTAAGTCCCCTATGTCTTTTTTTATGAGTTCCATTATGATCCTCTCCATAGCTTTGCAGACCAGGCTTGTTAAGCTAATGGGACGGTAGTTTCCGGGGTCGGTGGAGGCACCTCCTTTGTGAAGTGGGACCACCGTTGCCGTACACCACTCCTTGGGTACGTATCCTGAGGTGAGACTAAGATTAAATAGTTGCCCTAACTGCGGGTTTAATTCCTCATTGAGTTCATGGAGCACACAACCAGGGACATCATCTGGTCCCATGGATGCTGTGTTTTTCGCCTTAGAGAGAGCAGTTCTCACCTGAGCATTTGAGATGTTTGGGGGACAACAGTCCTCTGGTATAGATATCTCTCCTTTTGGGGGGGGGGGAGAAATTTGCACTGAACCTGTCAGCCAGTATGTTGGCAATGTCTGTAGGTTCCGTGATTTTTACATCATTTTGCACTAATTCTGAGCATATCTGGGAGTTTCCTCCCAGGTTTCTAACATAGCTAAAAAAGGCCTCGTGATTGTCTTTTGAGTCCTTAGCGATTTTTCTCTCAAAATTTGCCTTGGATGCTTTTATGAGAGATCTCAGTTTTTTACTTATAATGATCAAGGGTGTCTTCCCTTTTACGGATTTTGCTCTATCTTGTAGTAGCTTTTTCCTTTTGTTGTAAAGCTCATCAATTCTCTGCGCTGCCCTTTGGATTGTCTACTGCGCCCAGGGTCTTCACCAAGTGCCTGGCTCCAGTAGTAGCTTATTGCAGACTCAAGGGAATTCAAATTTACCCTTATCTGGACAATTGTCTTATTCAGGCAGACAGCAAGGATGTCTTACTCCAGCATCTGGAATTTGTTCAGAAACTTCTCAAGTTCCTGGGATTCACTGTAAACATAAAAAAGTCAAATTTGACACCATCGCAACAGATAACTTTTCTGGATGCTCTTCTAAACACTACAACCCAGATGGCATTTCTGACATACGAAAAACAATTACAGCTGGCTTCAACTTTCAAAACCTTGGCAACATTAGCTATCTGCAAGGAAATTCCTGCAGGCTTTGGGTTACATGGCCTCCTGCATCCTTCTCGTACCATATGCAAGACTACATATGAGGAAAATACAGTGGTACCTAAAAAGTGTATGGTCTCAGCATTGCCACAGTTTAGACATACAGATCACCGTCCTGCCTTGTCTTCAAAAGGAATTCCTTTGGTGGTCCAAGGCATGTACTCTCAACAAAGGGAAACCCTTCAGTCTGCCTCCAGTCAGTCAGACACTAACCACGGACAACTCAGATTATGCATGGGGAGCCCATTTGCAGGGCAACTGTCTGCAGGGCCTTTGGACAAAGGATCAGAAGCACCTGCATATCAATTTAAAGGAAATGCTAGCCGTTCAGAACGCTCTATTGGCCTTCAGGAATCTTCTACAACCAGGGCAACTGCTGATACGGACAGACAACACCACAGTTATGTGGTACATAAACAAGCAAGGGGGGGTCACATTCCTATCCCCTTTGCAGACTAGCCATGAATCTATGGAACACAGCTCTAGCTTGCAAATTGGAACTTCAAGCTCAGTTTCTACCAGGGAAGCAAAACTTCCTGGCAGACAGTCTGAGCAGAAACCTGTCGGACCCACACGAATGGATGCTGGACACCGGAATATTCAAGATGATTACAGCATTCTGGGGATGTCCTCACATAGACCTCTTTGCATCCCACCTCAATCATCAACTACAGATTTTTTGCACCAGGACATTCCACGAACTAGCTTGGAAAGTGGATGCACTATCATTCAGTTGGAGAAACCTCTCGGGGTATGCCTTCCCGCCTCTACCTCTTCTTCCACGGGTGTTATTAAAGATCAAACAGGACAAGCCCAAGATGATAATTTTGCTGGCCTCAAATTGGCCTCGACAGTTTTGGTACCCAACACTGAAAAACCTTTCTCTGGAGCCCCCTTGGGTTTTACCACAGACTCCGAACCTTCTGTCCCAACACCAGGGTCAGGTTCTGCACTCCCATGTCAAAACCCTCAGCCTGGCGGCCTGGTTAATCCAGGGTCTATGATTCATTCTCTCCTACCCAAGCAGGTTATAGATGTCATTTTAGAAGCCAGACGGCCTAGCACTAGAAAATCTTATGCAGGAAAATGGAAAAGATTTTGCTCCTGGATGCAGGCTCAGGATTCGGATCCTCTTATTTTTGACATTCCTCTGATTTTACTTTACCTGGCAGACCTCTTATATAAGGGTCTCTCTTTTTCTTCCATAAAGATACATGCCTCTGCTATTTCTGCTCATTATAATACAGACCCTCCAATCTTTTCCCACCAGCTCATGAGACAGTTTCTCAGAGGAGCTAAGAACCTAACGCCCCCTAGATCTCCACCCATTCCTGCCTGAGATCTCAACTATGTTCTGGAAAAACTCACCTTACCTCCTTTTGAGCCTGCTGCCACATCTGACATCAAGTTTTTATCTTGGAAGACAGCCATCCTTTTAGCTCTGACCTCTGCCAGGAGAGTTTCGGAGTTGCAAGCTCCCATGGCTGTGGAACCTTATATTATTTTTCATCAAGACAGGGTGTCTTTAAGGACTAATCCTACTTTCATGCCTAAGGTGGTTTCCAAAGTGGCTTTAAATCAAACTATTCACTTGCCAACTTTTTTCCCCAGTCCTCAAAATAAGGGGGAAAGGATCTTGCATTCCTTGGATGTACACAGACAACTACGTTTTTACCTGGACAGAACCAAGGACATCAGGAAATCAGAACAATTGTTTGTTTCTTATGCTTCAAGTTCCCAAGGGAAAGCCATTTCAAAACAGACCATTTCAAAATGGATTGCTCATGGAATCAGATTTTGTTATTCACACCATGGAAAGCAAATCCCAGGGAGTATAAGGACTCACTCTACCAGAGCTGCTGCCACTTCAGCTGCCTTCCTCACGGGAGTTTCTACCAAGGACATTTTGGAAGCTGCAACTTGGAGTTCAGTGCATACTTTTTCTAAGCACTACAATCTACCTCTCTACTCTAAGTCTAGGGCAGGCTTTGCTTCTGCAGTCTTGCAGGGCCTTTTAGCCGCCCCCTCTACTTTATGACCACCTCCCTTTTATTCTGCTTTGGGATTCAACCCTACAGTCATGACTGCAACAGTGAAACATGATGAACATAGTACAGTTGTGTACATTTACCATAAATGTAGATGTTCGAGTGTCTTCACTGTTGCAGTCTGGGTTACCCTCCCTCCTGTCCCCTCTTATTTTTTCTTTTGTGTGGTTCCCTTCTTCACCCTTCTTCTGAGGTGTATTTGCAAAGGGTATGGGATCTTACTCATTTTGGACCACCTGATTTCTGGGGCAAGAAAAACTGGAGAACATGGCGTCGGCTGTCAGCTTTGTACTCCTGGCGCTCTGACGTCAGGGAAAATGGCTGAGCAGCCGACGCCGGACCCAGACTTTGGGATTCTGGCTGACCGAGGACTGCCTGCTGGCAGGGGAGAACCCTACAGTCATGACTGCAACAGTGAAGACATTTGAACATCTACATTTATGGTAAATGTACACAACTGTACTTTCCTTAGTCCTGATCCTATCCCATCCCTTTCACTGTTTCTAACCGATAACTGGTGTTGGATTAATTTGAACACCTTGGTGAAGTTCAGGTAGACCACATCAACAACACTGCTGTCATGATGTCCTATAATCCAGTCTTAAAGCTATATCAGGTTTGCCTGACAACTTTTTCTAGTTGTGAACCCACATTGGTTTTTGTCCTGTAGGAAAGCAGCCCGCCTTTTCCCTCAAGATCTTCCTTTTCCACTGCTGTTAGGCTAATACATTTATAGTTCCTTGAGTTTTTTACCCCCCCCCCATTTTTTTTACAAGGCTACCACAGTTGCAACTGCTGTCTTCAAGTCCTCGGGTACTTCCATAGTGTCTGTTGCTCTGTCAAAATCTCCATCAGTGGAATCTGATCTGGCAGCACATAGGCCTGATTCTTGAAGACTCTGGGAAACACTCTCTGTGGCCCTGTGATTGTTCATCCATTATTAAAGCTAGTTTCCTCTTATCATCTTTCTAGCCTGGTGTCTTTCCACTGTATTCTCCTCTGTATTCTGTCTCCCTTCTGGCATGGCACCAATCATTTGCTTTATAAAGACTGAGTGAAGCATTCATTTGTTCATTTAATCTGCTTTTTCAGTTGGTGGTCTCCCTACAATTTTTGCTTATTTTGGCCAGGTTAGTGTCTCATGTTCTTCTTTCTGTTTTATGTATAATGAAGACTTTATTCCGCCATCTTACAACTGTCCTTTAGCATTCTACTTTTCTATCCTCACCACCTCTGTTTGCTTCTTTGTATGGTGCACCCAGCTTTTCTCTTCCATCCCTCACATGCCCTTTATGCATAGCCCTGAATACTGCATTCTTGATCCATTCCCAGAACCTGTTTTACTCCCTTAATTTGTCCCCATTCCTTAACTTGTAACTCACATTTATCTTCCCATTTCAACAGCATCCACTTCCCTGAAATTCCACACTGCCACTACTGTAGTCTTTGTGTTGTGTTATCCTTTGTCTCCACTCTAAGTGGCTCTGTGGTATCATCATTGTCAGTTAGTGGCACATAGTGGCACTTTCACCTGGACATCCCTGATGCCCTCCACTTTGATTTGGATCACATAAAGAATTCTGTCCTTTCTGGTACCATCATGTACCAGTTGGCTGAACTCTCTTATGGTTCTGGACTACTTAATTTTACACTATTGATATTTTTAAACAAACAACTTTATTAATTCGTCACATTGTTAATTTGTAACATAAAGTTACAGTTCTACTCTCCATTGTTTTGTACATGCATTATACATACAATTTCCATCTTAGCTCTATTAATTTATTCTTGTGCATTGGAGTATACTCTTACAGTTTTCATTTCCTATCAACCTACTTATTTTAATCATTTGTTTGAGCATTATTTTGTATATGATGATAACCAAATGCACCATTTATTATGAAAAAGTACTTCCTCCATCTTTTAATGATCCCAACTCTAGGTCTTTTATTTTCTTTACAATATTCAGTACTTAATTTGCAACTGGTTTAACCTTTGATTTCTACTTTTGCGTTCATAGGTGCATAGTTCATTACTAGGCTAAATGCCTTTCCTTTTCAGGACATTTTAAGCCTACTCATTTATCCTATTTGAGAATCAAATCTTGTACGTTGTGTTTACAAGGTAAAACCAGTTAATAAAACCTTGCTATGTCTCAACGAATCTAAACCTAGGGATCAACTCAGTAGCATCATCTCCTTAATTAATATAATATGTTCCACCAACATCTGTGTCATGACATTCTGTAGGGAGTCTTTAAACTCTGAGAACTTCACACATTCCATAAAGTGTCCCCAGTTGCTTCTCTTATTCCCTTCATATTTCTAACATCTGCTCTGCACTTCAAGGCAAAGTCCTTTGAAGTATACTGGGAGTATAAAAGTACCTGTGTAAACATTTCCATTCAAATATCCTAAATCATTTGAATGTCATAGCATACCTAGAGGCCTTATACATTTCCTCTATTGCTGTTTTGTAATTTCTCATTCTAATCCTCCCTCCCAATCTTTTTTAATCTCCTCTGATTTTTTTTTATATAATCATTGTACAACATTTTGTTTGCCTTACTAATTATCCCTTTAGCAATAGCATCTTCTGTTCTTGATTCCATTAAGGTCTTTCAGCTGATGTTCTCCCCAATGCACACACTACTTTACTGTTTATCATGAACTGTTGATAGAATACACAGAAGACATTCTTTGAATTGCAGGTCAAACACATGCTCAATTTCTACCTGTTTTGTCCCTTTTCCTTTCCAACTTATTTGCTTCTGATAGGACCGCTCCTTTTTCAGTTTCCTCCAGTTTGTTACTGTCTTATCTTTTCTGATATGTATACCCTTATCTGTATGTATACCTATTAGCAAATCTCCTTTCTCCATGCCTCTTATTGGTTTAGCCTTTATAATGTTATCTGATATATAGCTTGCACCCTCTGTCTTTCTTTCTCTCTCTTAATAAATTATATATATATATATATATATATATATATATATATATATATATATATATATATGAGTCTTACTTCTATAGCTATAAAGTACCTCTTCAATCAGGTAATCCTCAACCACTATGCTCAACAGGAAGAATCAATTTATTCCCACCTTTGCTCTTGCCATCTTCCCTTCCCAAATAAATCCCTTCAACTCTTTATTAATTATTGTCAACAGTTTTTCCTCTGACTAATAAAAGTATGCCTGACCTATGTATGGGGCCAAAGGAAGGAGAAATATTTTCATTGCCAGTATCATATTGTGCATATCCATGGCTATTAGTTTCCAGTCTCTTATATTTTAGTAATATTCTGCTTTGTCTCTTCCCACTGATCCTTAGCTGTCACAGTGGAGTCCTTTTTAATCCATTCCACTAAATATTTCTTTGTTTTTTGTCCCCGTATATATGCGTAATGTAGAACTAATTCATTTGTTGACACATAATTTATTGCCATAGTCTTTTTACTTTCATGTAATATATACAGTGAAATATTTTAATCTGTCTTAAAATATTCCACAACATACCACTGTCTGATTCAAGATTTGTTGAGTATAAAGTAATATCATCCACAAACAAAGCTATATTTTCTTGGCTACAACACCAGTTATAGCCCTAAATTTTTGAGTATCTTATCCTTTCAGCTAAAAATTCCATGTATATAACAAATAAGAGAAAGGAAAGTGGACATGGTCACTCTATTTAAACTCATTGTTAGAAAGGACACATCTCATCTTAGTTTTTGCCTAGAATCCATCATGTATTATTTTAGCTTAATTATACTATTTGGAGATGCACATGTTAACATTGCCCTACTTGTATATTCCTAGCCAAGCCTATCAAATACTTTCTCTGCAGTCAAACAATTGAATGACAATGGAGTATTTAATATTCTGATTAGCTCTGAATCATCATCATATTAAAGTTATCAAATGTTTGTCTTCCTTCCACAAAACTACATTGATCCATATCTATCAGCTTTGGTAACATTTTTGTTGTTTAATTTACACAAAAAAACTCTGTAATCATGATTTAGAATCAAAATTCATTTTCTGCTACTTCTGTACCCTGGAGGTTGGAACCTTACTGTCTACTTCTAGAAGATTCAAATGACACCTGTTCTGTTTTACCACTCCTTCAGTCTCTCATCTACTTCCGTTAATGTGTTTTAGGACTAATGTATTGTATCAGTCTACCAATATTATAGGTTCATAGGTGTTTACTTGGTTAACGATCACAAGGGCCTTTTTAAGCCTAGCCATACATCCCAAATCTCTGACAAATTCTGATACCCTTGATAAGTGTAAGCATGGGCCTGGGAGATGAACCATTTACAGGTTACCTCTGTCCATTAGAGACATATGTGCCAAACCAGGGATGAATTTAGAGTTTCCCATCCAATTGTCCAAGTTGCACTTGAATTGAGTTAGGGAGGAACTCTGCTTCACATGGATGGGGAGCCTGCCCCATAGATGGGGTAGTCTTTGGGATACATGCCTGTTTCTCCAGGCGGTCCTATTTATATCACAGGCAAGGTTTATGTCTTTAGAATGGGTAATTCTGGTGCTGTTTGTTTTGTGGATATGCAGGAGGTCCATCAGAGTGGGGTATGAGAATGCCCTGTATGACATGCATAGATCTCCCCTCAAAAGCCTGTAGGAAACAGAATACAGAGATAGGGCCTTGCGGTGGTCTGCATAGGACATATTACTTACGCCCTATATTCTTTTAATGAGGAACCTCTGTGGATGTTCCAGTTGTTGGATATGCCTGCTTAGGTACATACCAAAGGGGACAATTGTACTCAATGATAGGTCTGATGAATGCCAAATACAGTGGAACAATGACTTCTTTGGACTTAGATGCCATACCTTTGTTTATAAGTTGCGCAACATAGAATGATTTTCTCACCACTGTAGACACGTGATGATCAAAGGCTAGATTACTATCTATGTGTGTCCCTAAGTCCCTGATTACTGGGTCAACTCTAAGGGGTGTGTTGTCAATATGATGGTTACCAGGGATGGATGACTTCCCAAAGGATACTGTTATGTATTTCTTGGCATTTAGTTTTAGTCCATTGCTGTGATACTGATTGTTTGTCTGTGTCAGCCCCTCCTGGAGAGCATTTTTGACAGTGTGAGATTCAATGACAGCTCCTAATTTGCAATCATCTGCAAATTTAGTTAGCCTCAGTCTCTTCAGCAGAGTGCTCACCATATCTTCTGAACCTGCTTACTCTCTGTGGCCCCCTTTATAGGCTGGTGGTCCTCCTGTTCTTTGACCTTAAATGTGATGTCCTGTTTTATGCAGATTGCTAATTTTCCTCCATTGGCTATCTTTCATGAACATCCTTTACCCAGGCACCTGCATGTCCTACTCTTTCTTTGTCACTGGCTCACTACCCCTGCTGCCGCCTCATTTTTCTGCCAAGACTCTTTGCACTGCATAGTAATACTAACCAGCCATTGTCCAAGACCCCCTTGTTTGTTTCTTTGCCGTGTTCTCTGTCCTTTCTTGGTTTTCATTCTACTGGTTGAGTACCTACCACCTCTGTGTCCCTTCTTGCCTTCTTTCTGCTAGCTGAGTACCTGCTGTCTTTTCTGTATCACTGATGCACCTTCTCTCTTTCACCTAAACATGGCAGTGAATCTGAAAGTTTGAAACAGATGTTGAGAGATACCTTTATTAGATGCCTTTGATTGATTAATTACAAAATTAAAGATGATCCAAACACCATAGACTTTAGTTGACCATGCAGATATGTTACTGTACTCTCCTTGTGTTCATTTATGTACAGTTGTGTAAAGCAGAGGTTTTTTTTTTGTTTGTTTGTTTTGGGGGGAGGGGCATCACAGGTACGGAAAAACATTAGCTTAGAATATAAATTTACAAGGCATTTTACTAAATATTTTTTTAACTAGGCCTACATAAATCAGCTTTCCAGCATTCTCTGTGGTATGTGGCATTACTTTAAAATATTTGATTATCTATTTTAATAAATGTATAATCTTTTTCCCTTTTCTATAGTATCTTTTCCATATTTTATGCCTCCAAGTTTAGTTTCTTATCATTGCTTTTTCATACTCTCTCTACCTTATTGCATTAACTTACTCTTCCTGTTCTTTACTACTGTCACTAAATCAGGCCCAGCCTTGTGCATAGGCAGACTAAGTAACAACCTAGGGCGCTCTGCTTGTAGGGCATCTCTTTTCCCATTTATTTCTTTATTTCACTATTTATTTCTTTATTTTTATACTAAATTCCTCACCAGGGGGAAACGTGTCCACAGCACAGCGAGTAGTCCAAAGTGGTCAGCATAGCTCTCAACTGAACAGAATTTCACAGAATGTCCAGATTTTTGTCTCATATTTTTGGTCTGTTCCTCATAAAATTTGTGGTTTTCTGGCAAATCACTGGGATGATCTGTCGATTGAAGTCACTAAATAATGGCATACATTTGAAATGTCCTTCTTCTCTCATGTTGCAGTATTCATAACCTTTGGGTTAACCTTCGTTTAGCCACCCAAATGTCCATCCAGTATACAAAAGCTTTGGTCACCGCAAGGTATGTGGGAAGTCTGATGTTGGCCGTAGGATACGTGGGCCATAACAGTGATGTCTGCATGTACTTTCCTCAGAACTTCTCTGCCGCCAGTCGAACGTCAGCTCATTCTGCCATCTCTACTGTCGGATCTTGCGATTTAAAGATAAGTACCCCATTGGGGCCTTTTTTCTTGTTCTTCTTTGGTGACTGCATGCCTGCCCAGGTTCATGTCACCCAGAAAAGGAAAGTGTAAGTGCAGATGTCACATCCCACATAAGGACGCCCACAACCTGTGTCTGTTCTGCCTAGGGCCCAACCATGACCATGTGGCCTGCACGATTTGTCAGGCTTATATCCCGAAGACTCTTTGCAGCCATGTGCATGCCCTTAATATCTGTCTAGAGAACCAGTGTCTCAAATGTTTCAATCTTGTGATGGAAGGGCTGTCCAGCCATACCTCCGAAACAGTGAAAAAGAAGGCCAAAGTTACCAGGCCTGAGCCTACTGCTGCACCTCTTTCACCCGACGTTCCTCCTGTGGCTGGGGTATGCCTGGAGGGACATACCGATCCAGATGACTTGGGTATAGTGGGTACCATTCAGTAGGCCACAAAACCAAGGTCTGAAAGCATGTCTGTTGAGGTAACGCACATGTCAGAAGCTGATGGCGAGGGGGAACCTCGTCTCGCTGAAGATGTTCAAACCGGTCCTTCCACCATTAGTGAGGCTTCTGAACCTAGGCCATCCTTAGGGCCTACACCCTCCAGGCCTGTATCTTCTTTAAGAAGGAAACTGAAAACCAGACGTGTCATCACCTCCTGAGAGCTTGCCTAATTGGCAAGCTTTCTCTCAGTTCTTGTTCAATGCCTTTATGACCCTTAGGCCTTCCATGGTTGCTTCTCCTCCAACTGCCTCTTCTTTAGAGGCTGAAGACTCTTCAGACTCCTCTTCAGAGGATTCTCTGTCTTATACCTCACAAATGCCTTCTCCTCTAGGGTATGCCTCCCCAGAGGAGGACTCAGCTAAGGCGGATTCCCCTGGGGAGGACCTTAACTTTGGAGAAACAGTCTCTCAGATGAGAGAGGTTTTTTTTTCAAATGGGACTTCACTGAAATGTCTGAAGTCCATAAGAGGTATTATGAGCTGCTACAAATAGATACCCCTTCTCCCTCTGCTATTCCCCCAGTCATACCAGCCTTCTTGGATGACTTTTCTGCAGCTTCTAAAAACCCTGAATCCCAACCCCTGCTCCTAGAAGGCCTGACAGATTTTTTAAGGTCCCAGAAAGGGAAAAATTCCTAATCAAATGTTCTGTTGCAAATCCTGGTACCATTTCTGTCTCTGCAGACAAACCTTCCAGACTGCTACCCTCTACCTCTGCCATTCCTACTAATAGGGGCAGCAAAACTATGGAGAGACTTGGCAAGAAGATGTACACCTCTGTCACTTTGGCATTTAAGGCTAGCAACTACCAGACTCTTATGTCTAAGTACTCCCTGGCACTTTTGACTCTGGCTTCAAAACTCCTGGCTGATCTCCCTGATTCGGCCACAGTTTCAAATCTCTAACCTGATCTCCTTGTCCCCACAAGTGACAAGACATTCAATCAAAAGCAGTTATGATGCTGTAGAGGCCTTGGTCAGATTTGCAGCTTCTGCTCAGTGCTCAGAAGGTACCTCTTAGGTGAGGCTCCCACCCTTACCTGATGATATCAGGGCTAAACTTCTAGATACCCCCCATGGATAATACTGCCTTGTTTGGGGCTCAAGTGGCAGAATTTTCAAAACCTTTCAACAGAAGGAGAAAGAACTACAGGACTTGAAACACATTTGTTTGTGTCACTTATTCCTAAATTCCACAGGACTTATCCTAACAAAACCAGTTCATTAGAAAACATTTTGCTCCTCCTCCTTCTACTAGGGCCAAAAAGAGTTCCAGAAAGCAGCTTCTGCCTTCCAGGCCTGCTCAAACTCCAACCCAGAAAACTCTATTTTAGGACAAGGCAGGTAGTCTGTGACTACCTGCCTCCTCCTTCTCCAGATCCTGTACCCCTTTCCAAGAGACTCTCTCACTGTCTCCCTTTCTGGAAAAGCATTACAAGTTGGCCTTATCGATCATAGAAAAAGGTTACTTAATCACTTGGGAAATTCCTCCACACTTCAGAGGCATCCCACAGTCAACAAAAGACCAGCTGCCCCTATTCCAACCAGTCTTGAACAGCTTCCTCTCTCAAAGGACTATCCAACCAGTCCCTGTGTAAGAAAAGGAAAGGGGCTTTTACTCCAGACTCTTCCTGGTCCCAAGAAAGGACTGTTCATGGTGACCCATCCTGGATCTCTCCCACCTCATCCTTTTTCTTCAGGTATCCACCTTCCACATGTTTAGGCTTCAGACCCGATTTCCACTGATAATGCCTCAGGGATTTTTGGACACCTTGGACATCAAAAATGCCTACCTGAATATCCCCATCGAATCCAGATACAGGAAGTATTTACACTTCTCTGTGGGTCCCTTGCATTTTCAATTTTCTGCTTTACCTTTTGGACTGTCTACTGCCACAAGGGTATTCACCAAGTGTTTGGGTCCAGTGGTAGCCTATTGTAAATTCCTAGGCATACAGATTTTAACATACTTGGACAATCTCCTGATCCAGACAGATTGTTACAGTACCCTCCAGAACCATCTCCAATCAGTCATTTCTGTTCTACAGTCTCTGGGTTTCTCCATCAACTTCCCCAAATCCAGCCTAAACCCTCTCCCAGGACCAAGTCTTCCTGGGGTGCAGAATCATGACAGATGCTATGATGGCATTCCTTCCATCCCAAAAGGTGGAAAGTCTGAAGGAATACCTGTTGTCTGTCACCCATGCCCCTGCAATGACAGTAAGGGAATACCTCAGCCTATTGGGACACATGGCTTGTACAATCCCCATGTTGCCACTGATGAGTCTCCACATGAGGCAGTGGTACCTGTGATCCACATCGACCTAACACTTCCACCCCTTGGACCACACCATTCCCTTCCTACCATGTTTAAGGAAGGAAATCCTTTGGTGGGTGGATCAAGTCTCTCTGAACCCAGGACTTCCCTTACAACCCCTAACCCCAGTCTCCAGGAAATGTACACAGATGCTTCAAACCCCTTCACAAGGGAGCACATCAACATCAGAGAGATGAGGAGTCTCATCTTTGCACTGAGAGCCTTCCAAGATATCCCGAAGCAAGGACCCCTAAAGTTATTCACTGACAACAACACTGTTCTTTGGTATGTGAACAAATGAGGGGGGGGTAGATCATACCTGCTATGCAGACTTGCACTCCAGGCCTGGGAACTGGCGGTCCATCATGGAGTTATTCCACAGGCTGTCTGTATCCCCTCAGCTAAGAACAATCAGGCAGACATCTTGAGTAGGTCCATGTCACAATCCCATGAATGGATGCTACAAAGGGATGTGTTCCTATACATAGTCCACAAGTGAGATACGCCATAAATAGATCTGTTTGTCCCCCCTGTGAACAGACAGCTTCCACAGTTTTGCATCAAGGCACCCCTAGAGAGAGTGATGGATGCCTTCTCTATCTCATGGAAAGGGATGTTTCTGTATGCATTCCCCCCTTCCCACTCTTACAAAATGTTCTACTGAAAATTCAGCAGGACAAACCAAAGTTCTTGTTGGTGACTCCCTTTTGGGCAAAACAGCACTGGTTCCCGCTCTTTCTGCATTTAGCCAGGGGCAATCATCACAAGTTACCTCACAGAGTGGACCTTCTCACACAGGACAAGGGATCCCTAATTCATCCCAACTTGGAATCTCAGTGCTTAACCCTGTGGGTATTAGAGTTTTGATCCCTTTCAGACACCTTTACTCTGAGGATATGCTAAATGTCCTGCAGGAGGCCAGGATACCCAGTATTAGGAGATCTCCATTTGGTGTCTAAAAAGACAGCTAGATCCATTTCACGGGGATGTCCCCTTATTGCTTTCTTGTCTGTGTGAATTGTTACAGGCAGGGTTGGCATATTCCTCGGTTAAGACACCTTGCTGCTGTTTCTACTTGTCTGCCTCTTGACCCTCCACTTGCTTCTAGACTTCAAGTTAAGTTATTTTTGAAAGGAGTACTAAATCTCAGCCCCCCCCCCCCCGGAAGCCAATTCCACCACCCTGGGACCTGAACTGTGCATTAGAAAAGCTCACCATTGCCCCATTTGAGCCAGCAGCTACAGCCTCTCTAAAGTACCGCACTTGGAAAACTGTGTTTTTGGTGGCCCTGATGTCAGTGAGGAGGGTGTCAGAGCTCCAGACCCTCATGGTCACCCCACTCTTTTTAATCTTCCACAAGGATAGGGTAACCTTACGGACTATCCCGTCCTTTATGCCTAAGGTGGTCAATGAGTTGTCTCTTAACCAATTTATCCACCTCCCCACCTTTTTCCCATGATCTCAGAATGACACTGAGAGAGTCCTGCACTCCCTTGATGTTCACAGACAATTAAGATTCTACCTAGACAAGACCAAATCCCATAGGAGATCAGAGCAATTGTTTGTCTCCTTTCACCCCAGGGCTCTGAGAAAAGCTGTGACACTTTCTACAAAGATTTCCAAAGCAATCTCCTTTTGTTATACCTACCATGGCAAACACCTGGACTCTTAACATAAAAGCCCATTCCACTAGGGCCATGGCCTCCTCTGGAGCATTTTTCAAGGGGCTGGACACTGCTTCTATTCTAGAAGCAGATACCTGGACATCTGCCCATATCTTCAACAAATACTACAAATTGGACCACATCTCCAGATCTAGAGCAGGTTTTGCTAGGGCAATCCTGCATGAATTTTTGGAAAATAGTTCCAAACCACCCTCTTCTTTCCTTTGAGCTATGGCACTCACCCAAAGGTTATGAATACTGCAACATGAGAATAGAAGGATGTAGAATAGTTGTGTAAAATCTTACTATAACCATAGATGTCCTTCTCTTCCATGTTGCAGTATTCTGTCTCACCCTCCTACCCCCTGGAAAAGGAAAAAGCTTTGCTGAATGATTTAGGACTTGTGCAGCTATTCTGGGACTGGGGTCAGACTGGGGCCATTCAGTTCTGAGGAAGATACGTGTAGACATCACTTTTATGACCCACATATCCTACGGCCGATGTCTGATGTCCCACATACCTTGCAGTGACTAAAGCATTTGTATACTGGCCGGACATTTGGGTTGCTAGGCCGAGGTTAACCCAAAGGTTATGGATACTGCAACATGGAAGAGAAGGACATCTATGGTTATGGTAAGATTTTACACAACTATTCTTTTCAGACTTCATATTCTTCAGAAAAATGCATGCGAACACAGATTCTGTGATTCTAACAACTTCCCAGTATCAGACTAGAGTCAAGCTCAACAGGGTCATCTTTCCCCACTGATTTTGCCAAGCCTGTTCCCTTGGCTGTACTTTCACTAGATAGTAGATAGGGACAGTGAGGATCTCATTCATCCATTCATGCATGTCACTAATTAGATGACGAGGCATTTGGCTACCTTAAGAGACTCATAGTTACTTCTGCAGTTTACCCGTGCTTCATTGAATTTCTTCACTTTGACATTCAGAGCACTGGGCAGAAATAGCATTGTGTCAACACCTGTCTCATGCCTTCGCGATGCTTTGTTTTAATTAAACAGTCAGTTGCCCCGGTCCGCACCAGTTCTAAGTCAGGTGCTAGCTGCCAGACAATGTGGGATGCTGGCCAGGACTGGCAAGTGCCACAGGTGGGGCGATCCACAGGAAGGGCCTGGCGAGTGGTAAGGGGGCGACGCCTCATCCAGTCATGGCGCGTGCCCAGCTTCGCTTCATGCCTGAGCCAGACCAACCCAGCCCTTAGAGCCAGTTTTTATGTCGAAGTTATAGATCTGGCTTGCCGACTTCTCTTACCTACATTATTCTAACATGCCAGAGGCTGTTCACCTTGGAGACCTGCTGCGGATATGGGTATAGCCTGGTGTGAGATTGACACCCTCTCTCCCGGATTTTCAAGGGCTGGAGAGAACTAACTTGATGCTCCTGGAACCGCGATGCTTTCCGGGGCGTGGGTCCTTCTCTCTGTGTGAACCCATTCCAGGGTGCCCTGCCCTTTGGAAAGAAAGGAGAACTCTCCCAGGGGCCCCCGCCAGCTTCTCTAGGATCGTTTGCATCACTGCACTGGATGCCGCAAGGTGCCCATCTCCGCTGCTCCAGATTCGGGGATCTGAACCTGACTCCTTTCGATCGGCCGAGGGCAACGGAGGCCATCACCTGTCCCTTCAGAATGGCACTCGCCTTTCTCTCAGGACCGACTGACCCATGTTCAACTGCTGTTCACATGGAAGCCTTCTCCACTTCGGCCTTCAAAGCTTTCATTTGAATATTTGCTACTACCATCAAGATCTGCACCCATGGCGTGCTCCACCTGGGCCCTTGCCATGGGCTTCAGTGCCACTGTGGCAGGCCTCCTACTTGTTGCAGTGTAGCTCCCTCAACTCCCAGTGGTGGCCGGGTGTGGGCCCGATGCTCCAGTGCCATCCATTTTCAAGGCTGGTTGATTCAGCAGGTGAGTTGTTACAAACTCGGGGGCACGGGGATCTTGCCTTGGCTGGCGCATGGTGGCCCTCACTTTCATTGTGTTGTGGGGTCTCCTGCCCACCTTTGGACCCATGCACCTGTTAGACAGAAAAATCAATATTCATGCATCCAAATACTTTAATTGTAGGACTAAGGGGGTGGTTTATATGGGGGTATGCATGTGTTGTATGAGTTTTTACATAGGGAAAACGGAAAGGCATTTGAATAGGAGAGTTTATGAACACATGTATGAGGTTAGTAAGGGTAAGGATACTAATTTTAAAACGCTGCTAATATTAATATTGTCGTTGAGCCCTGGAGCTCTCCCAGCATCTAATCTCATTTGCCAAAGCAACTCTTTGTACTCCAGTCTTGATTCCCAGCTACCACCTCGAGGATCAATCAGAACCTGTTCCAGTACCAAGAACTTAATATCCATATTCATACATGTCTGGGCATTAGTATCCTTACCCTTACTAACCTCATACATGTGTTCATAACCTCTCCTATTCAAATGCCTTTCCGTTTTCCCTATGTAAAAACTCATACAACACATGCATACCCCCATATAAACCACCCCCTTAGTCCTACAATTAAAGTATTTGGATGCATGAATATTGATTTTCCTGCACGGGATATACAGGGACCCTTGGTTTATCATGTAACAACAAGCGTTTTAAAATTAAGGGCTGCTAGATTATAACTGTTTTATTTATGTATTGTTTGTGTATTTTTGCAGTTCCACAGCTGTTGATAAACATATGTTTTAGTAGGTTGGTATATACAAGGTATACAACAAATAGTATGAATATATATTTGTGTAATGTTTTTAAACAAGATTTGTTTATTTCATTGGTGGGAGGGGGTTGTCACATGATGCAGTTTTGCTATTTAAGCTTCTCAAATACAAGTTTTTTTGTTCTGGTGAAGCCTGGTATTTGGACTGGGTGAAAGCGCTTAACAGATTTGTGTACCGTGGAAGACTGGTTGTGGAACTTTTATTAAAAAGTATTACTTTTGCTACTCTTCGCTGCTTGGATATCATTTGTGTGTCCATTGTCCTGTGAGCTGGGGTGTTTTTGTCTTGGTTTGGTGCTTCTTGTGTTCTCTTGGTGTAACTTGGAAGGGTGATGTTCTATTCAGTTGAGGTGTATGCCTTTTTTTCTTAAATCCATGTTCTAATTTTATGTTAATTACCTAGTGTAACTGTTGAGCAGTTAATGGTACTGTTAATCAACTGACATCCCGAGTTACACTTACAAATACTGTTTTTAGTTTACCTTTGTGTTTTGTGGGTCTCACCTACAAAACACACTACTGCCAACTCTTTCTTTAAAAAAAATGTTTGAGCAAGCTTCTGGTCCTAATGGACACAAAATACCCACCTAAGGGATCATTTTTACATTTTTGTGTACTTGGATGCTGTCTCTGTAGAAGTGAGATGGTTTGTGGGCTTGGCTGATGTTTTTGTTAAATGGGGAGTTAGATGTGTTTTTAACATACTAAAAGTGTTGCTTGTGCATTCAGCACAGTTTTTTTAAAACAATATGTTAGTCTTTTTTCCCAACACAGTACTGAAACCAAGTATTTTAAACAGTGTTAGCCTTTTTTAAGGGTGCCTTATTGAGCTTTTAGGGCGAGGAACATGCATGAGTATATTAAGTTGCTTTCTGTTATTGCTTCAGTTACTTGTCTTATTGCAAAGGAATTCATGTATCAATTTGAAAGGAACTGTGCTTTTCAAAGTAAGAAAACAAAACAAGTAATTTCAATCACACTGCATAATTGTGAAATGACTGCCTGTAATGTTTACTATGTAAAGTGAGGTAAGGTTTTTGCTTATTTTTGTCACTGATTTTCAAAATATTGCCACTTTTCTCCTTTCCCGATTACATGTAGGTCTTGTAACTGTAATGGTGGTAGAAACTTGTAGTAGCCAGTTTCTGTGCACCATTGATGTCTCTTACACATTTGTACAAATCCTGAGGCATGTGGTTTGTTCCTCAACCCTCACATAGCTTAATTTGTTTCCTTTTCTGCTGTATAAATTGAAGAATGCTGAACTGTTAATAGTTTTAAGATTAGAAAAATGTAACATAAAAAATTGCTACAGTTTGTATTTGGTGAAGCACTGATGTCTTCAAGTTAGTATTGCGAATGACTTGTTTCTTGGTAATACAGTGATGAGAGTAAGAAGTGAACCAGATTAATGAATGCATGATGGTAAAATGAGGAACACGTATAGTTCTGCACTTGTATTAGACTAAATCTGTGCCAGTCAGCTAGACATATATTCACCATAACTGCTTTTATGGATTTAGCCCAGACTAGCACCAAAGGGGAAGTACATATTTCACAATTTCCAATTCAATTGACTAATTTACCTGTGACATATTTGGATACAGGCTAAAGTTTAACAATATTCTAAGCAGTTAATCTGACTGGATATCAAAACGGAACCTAAGAGGATTATATCCTATCACTGCAACCTCAAAATAGGATTACAGTAGAGGGTTATACATTGCTTCTGCTTATATTTTTTGGTAAAACATGGATCTGTATTGGTGTATGCAGTACTGTAACCTTACTTGCTATGACTACCAACGTATTTTACTCCTGCTTTCACCATTCTTCATCTGTATACTCCATAGCTCTTAACCTCTTAGAGCAAGAAATCTGGACAAAGCCCATAAATAATGGGGGGAGGGCAGTTGCCCCAAAATAGGGGCACTTTTTAAATATTGCTATTACAAACCTAGAAACTTGATAGAATAACAGGTTTTGCATTAATATGAATTCTCTGAAAGGCATGAAGTCTGAAACCGAAATGTCTGTCATCATTTTCTGACTTTAGCCCTCAATGATTTACCAGAAAACTGCAATTTTATGGGAAATTGACCAAAATATGAGGCAAAAATCTGGACATTCTGCAAAAGTCTGTAAAATTGAGAGGTATGGTGCACTCCAAGCTGAACACATAAAACTTGCATGCCTTTAAAATTTAGGACTTGCCATCCAAACTTATGATCATTTTGGTAACACTGTTGTGTACTTTTGTAACTGGCTGAGGGTTATTTTTGGAACTGAAAAGTCAAGCACTGTATTTTGTTCTCTAGTTTTTGGAGTGATGTGTTTAAAGGGACCAGCCCAGATTTTTTAAAGTGTCACAGATTGCTGTGCTTTTACAATTAGACACTCTGCTGGCTCAGGTGTTCAGCATGCTTTGTTTCTTTGCAGCTATTTTACTATTCTTTATTATTCCCAGTAAAGGTATCATGCAAGTAGGGCACAAATGGGCACATTTCCACTCTTTTTTTTTTTTTTTTTGTCTTTTTCACTATTTTGTCTTTCTGTAGGGCTCAAGAATTAACATGCTTTGTTTTTGTTGCTTTTCACAGCTGCACATAGTGAGCCATGCAGCTGTGAAGATGCTGTTTCAGTTTAATTGCGATCAGCATGCCAAACCAACTTTCTCATTTTAAGAACAATGTGGCTTAATAAATGCTGCAGTTTCTGTCTTTCATGTGTGTTAGAACTGTAGTGAGCAGATGAATATCTCCCATGAGTCCCATTAGGATATTCTTCTTTCATTGACAGATTATATTGTCGAAAAAGGATTAAACTGGTACAGCTGATTGAACTGTACTGGCTTTTTTGAGCAAGATTGTGGAATGTGCGGTTTGGAAAATTTGACGTTTACCTACTGTAGTGCGATCTTGGAGTGGGCATATATAATTAGCAGTGTGTGTATAGGCTACAGGGGGCTTGCTGTCTGCAAAAAAAGATGCATTTTACTTTTTTGTGTGTGTGTTTTGTAGTTTTGATGGTTAGAGGTTGTTGTGACATTTCCATGAAATGTCATAAATCCCCCCTATCATATCACGAGTAGGAGAGATTAGATAGTGAGAATATTTCAGCTATGGGTTGCTGGCTGGAATTGCTTGAATGCTTAAGCAAACCATATCAAACTATAAGCCAACACAAACTGCTGTCATTTATGGGCAATTGGTGAACCTTCATTTTTTTGTTTAAGGCATTGACTTTTGTCATAAATCATGTTTTCCAACTATTATTGGTTTACATTTCAAATTTCAGATGAAAACTGCTAACCTTTTATCTCAGGCTTAAGCAACATATTGTAACATGACATTAATATTTATCTATAATTAGGCTTGACATAGTGTAACAAGTATAAAGATAAATGGCAGATCAGTCAGATCACGATACAATAGTTAGGTCTGAGTGCAAGCCCTACTGCTGAATGTCAGTTTTCCACATTGCCATTGTTCACAGTTCATTGTGTACATTGTGATCCCCAGGAAGCACAAATCATATGTATGTTTTGTGAAACTAAATTAGATTGCAACTTTTTGTACTTCATTCTGTTTATTTTCAGTCTATCTGTCCCCCCTGCCCCAAACTGAGGAAGCAACTACCTATATACTACCCTTATTTATTTTTTTGTTAACCCAAGTAGGTGGGCTGATCTGAGGACCCTTTTTAGTCATGACCTGTGCCAGTAGACAAATACAGAACATTACATTGCAACTACAATAGAGAATGCCCAGAATATGCACCTTTCTGTATAGGAGCTCCTGTTCCTGATAGTTCACAGTTGTGTGTGGCAGATGAGAGAGTCTTGCATTTTTGTAGTAGACAACGTTTTCAGTTCAAGGGGTCTCAGGGTTAAAGGGGAATCAGAACTACACCTATGATAACTCTTCAGTCTGTCTACTTCCAGTGTCATAATGTGGCATTGCCAAAGGTCTAGAGGTTGACAGCATGGTGTATTATATGCTGTCTCTAGAAGAGGCCTATCTATGTATGTTTGGCCAGTGAGGCTGCTGTTGGAGTTGGACATGTTACTTAAATGAGTCAGCTAGTTAGACTGTGACTCAGAGTAGCTTGCACTACTCAATACCTGGATGTTTCTCTTCAATCATAGATACTGACACAATGTCTAATTCTTATTTCTAATTTCTTTGGGCTTTGACTTGAGCAACTTCTTAGCTTTGATGAACCCACACAACTGTATGCTCAAGTTTATTGTTGGTAAAGCATGGGTCCTCCAGCTCTGTGGTATAGAGGACCAATATCTTGACTGTGGCCCAAATGAGCTGAATTTGGAATGGTGGCTCTGGCATCTCTTGGAGTGGACAAGGGTTGTGAAAGGAATGATGAGGCATGTGTCTGCTTGTTTTTTCATATGGGAGGGTAGAGGATTGCATGTATGGAGAGTTTGCAGCTAGGAGACACTGGTGTAGTTCAAAGCATCGGGCAGTGGAAGCTAGACAGAGAAATAGGTAGGTAGATTAAGTGCTTTTGCCTCTGAACCCAGTGTGGGGCGACTCAAAGTGACCAATCCTCATTGTCAATCAAGCCAGTAGGGATGTTCCCTGTGTACAGAAGAGGGTAGGGCTAATATGATAAGCACCCCATTTCCTAAACTTGTATGCCAATAAAGAGAGACTGACAATTCATAAAGTGGTGGGGTATAGAAGTACCAGTCTGTCTCACTACACATGTGGTTGAGTGGAAGTCGTACTTTGGGGCAAGCCATACGTGTGTGTGTGTGTGTGTGTGTGTGTGTGTGTGTGTGTGTGTCTACGTGTGCATGCATGTGTTTGTGGGTGTGAAGGGGGATGCAGCTATACACCCATAGTGCTTGCTAGAGCATATGTTGTCTATTCAGAAAAGACATGCAAAATATGACATGCCCAGGCACAGTTGTAGTAGTTGCCATTCATTTTTTTTTAAAGCTGATATTTTCAACATCTGTTAATGTAAGTCTTGACTGAGGTGTGACAAAATTATTTTTACTTAAATGAAGAGAAAAATCAGCTGGACTAGGTAAACGTAATCCACAGAGTTAAACTCTAATCAGCCATTATAGTAGATGTTCTCTTTTATGAAGAGGGAGTCTTTTTTGTATTTTGAAGGTAAAACTATAGATTGTTTTTGTGATTGCACTCTGGTCATCATCTAAAGATGAAGTTCTTATAATTTATGTTGTAAAAACATATTTAATTCAAGTATGGTGTTAATGCTTTCTGTGGTTACCTTTATCCTGTTTAAATGTAGGCATCATGTTTCTTCACTCTGGCACTCTCTGCCTGTTTGAAATTATCTACACTGAATGTAGAAAGATATCAATTATTGCAGAGCAGTCTTAACACTTTAAGTTATTATTTAGGGTGTAGACAATAGAATAATTTAATAGAAAGCAAACAATACTGGCATTTGGCATCTTCATGCATAATAAGTTACATATATGTTTTCTTTCTGTTTAACAATTTTCCCCTCCAACCATACATAACTTATTCAATTCCTGCCTTCTGTTAAACCTCATTCCTCCTCTAGAACATTACTCTGCATGTATTGTTTCCAAAAATTCCTTTTATTTCAGTTCTTTTTTTATACTTGTTTACAAGGGTAGTACACTGATCACAACAGAACCTGACCATTTCCAGGTACTGCCTGGGTATGTATTTTGCTCTTTCCCCTTTTCTAAAGATCTCGCCTCTAGTTCTCTTATCTCTTTAACTGTAATTGAAGTATTGAATATTTTAAGTCTAGAGTTTGATTTTCCATTTTCTAGTAACTGCTTTTTTGGCAGCCAATGACATTAAACTTAGTAAGGCCTTACTTTGTCTAGGCAATTCAGATCCTGTGTTGTAGCCCAAATGAATAATAAGTACTCTGTAGGGAGATTTTAAAATCTGCTAACCTGTAACACTCCCAAAAACATGTTCCCAGTTACCTTTTTTTCTCTTCACATGTACAACATTTGCTGTCTGCCCGAGGAAAAATTCTCTGAAATTTGCTTGGGGTATTGAAAAAAAACCTATGCAAACGATTCCAAGCAAAAATCCTAAACCTTTTGGACTTCATGTCATACTTGGGGAGTAATACAGATGTCCTTCCATTGTTACTTTTGTAAATTGCCTTTCCAGTGTCTCATCCACTTGATTCTTATAGCTATTGTGTTACTTGTCCCTGGGAGGGAAGGCAGTCTCTAACTTGAAGTCCAATCTTCTGCTTGGTCTCTTCCCCCTCTTTTGCCTTTCCATATGTAATTATTTGTTCCCATTACTTTGGTAGTTTTCTTCAGTAATTTCCAGCTCCAGTCTTGCATATTTTCTATACCCATTGGAAAAATCTCCTTTCTCTATTCTAATGCTAACTTATTTTTTAGATTGCTTTCTGTCCTTTTATGAATATAGCATTATATATGGTTCGTGTTGTTCTCCTTGTGGATCTGCATCCAAAATCCTACTCTCTTTTTATTTCTCTAACCCACCCCCTATTTCATCATCATTCCTTTCCATTTTGATTTATAACCTTTTGATGCATGTGTCTGTATATGTCTGTGCATACATACATATATATGCATACATATATATATATATATATATATATATATATACATATATATATATATATATATATATATATATATATATATATATATATATATATATATCCATATGCATGCTCCTGTATCAGCCCTGGCTAATCTCCCTTATATATCTTCTTATCTCACCTGTGAATCTTTACTTTCATTTCTTATGTATTCCCTTCCTCTGACTCCTTCCTCCTCTGTTTTTTTTTTGTGTCTTTTGGCTTTTTCCGGTTAGGGGTCGCCACAGTGGAACTCTGGTCCGCTAATGATTAGTAGTGGATTTTTATGTACCGGGTTACCAGCCCTGATGCACAACCTTCAACGAAGGCACACCCCATTCACGTATGACTCCACACAGAAGACGCTCTAGCTGAGAATCGAACGGGACAATGTCTTGCTATGAGGCGACAACGCTACCGCAGCACCACCACCGCAGTATACTAAGTTAATCTTTTCTCTCAAATAACATCTGTGTAATAGAAGACAATTCTTGCCTCCATCAACAAAATTTTTATTATGTTTATTTCTCATTGCACTATTGATTATTGTCATAATTGTATTGCTCTATCTAGATGCCAATTGTACAGTTGCATTTTTCTTTTCACATCAGTGTATGTATACTTTTTATATTAATACCTATGTTCATTTTATTTTTGGAGCTTTTCTCCCCAGGCCTCCGCTGAAAATGGGCTCACACCCAGCCGGATTATTCTGGTTAGCAAATGTAAAATAAAATAAATAAATGGATATATATATATATATATATATATATATATATATATATATATATATATATATATATACACACATACACGCACATATACATAAGATATCTCAACACACATACATTTTGTATATCTATAGAACGACTCTCACACACTTACATATATGTGTGTGTGTGTGTGTTTATAAGCCTTAACTGCATAGCTATAATTATACCTTCAAATCAGATAATTCTAAACTAGCTTGTTCTATAGGGTAAATCAGCTTATCCCACTTTACTCTTGCTCTCTTCCCCTCTCAAATAATTACTCTTTGTTAATGTCATTCACAACAAAGGGACTAAAAACATGTCACTGTTTGAGGATATGGATAGTGAGATACAATCAAGAGCTTCCAACTTGTCAGTTTTTGTATTTATCTTTTGTTTAGTCTCTTCCTGTTATGGCAATTAAGGATATAAGGATTTTATTAATCAATACATGTAAACAATTAATCTTAAAATGTCCCCATAAATATGAATTTTGCTGAACCATTTCATGTGTGGCTACATAGTTTAATGTTGTAAACCTTGCTTTATTATCATTAATTTTATAGCCTGAAAAGACTTGAAACTATCTCAAAATGTTCCACAACACCAAAGTGTAATTTCTGTGGTGTCATCTGCAAATAAAACTAGCTTTTTCTTGATTATTATACTAGTTATATCCCTGAATTTCAGAGTCCTTTATTTTCCTTGGCAATGGTGCTAAATATAGACCAAATAAAGAAGACTGAGGACACCACTGCCTGGTTCCTATGTTCAAGCACAACTTGTCTGAGAGGAACCCTCCCACCATAATTATTGTCACTGACCTTTCGTATCAGAGCAATTCAAAGCCTTTCTGGTCCTCCATTAATAAAGTCTTTTATCCTGGCCAATCCAAACGCCCTCACCCACAACAAACAACAACAACAAAGACAACATTGTTTCTCAGTTCAATTCCCATTTTATACAGATTGGTTATCCTTGTGCAAGGACAGAACAGTCACCTTTCCACCCACAGTCCTACAATAACCTGATGCTCAGATTGGTCAGTTTAGTTTCTAGCTTGTACCCATAGCAACTATGAACAAATATGTGTACACACTAAAATAAACCACATTAGCTACAGGCAATTTTCCTGTTGAGTATCTGAAAATAACAGTAGACACCCTTGGCTACCCTGTCTCAATTATTATAAACTGTTTTTTCTCAGAAAGCTATGTCTCGGCACTCTGGAAAAAGTATTTTGTCATACCCTATACACAAAAGGGGAACATCCACAGAATTCACCAACTGCAGACCTATGACTATCTTAACACCTCTTTAAAAACCTTGGAAAAATGTATCCATTCACATCTGTTAAAATACCTTAACAATAACAACCACCTGTCCAACACCCAAGATTGTGTTCATACCAAACATCATAAACCACTTGAGAATTTCTGGCCACTTAGCATCATCTATTTTCCTTGATCTATCAAAAGCATTCCATGCCATCTCTCATCAAAATCTTCTCACAGCACTTTCATCCTTCCAACCCTCCCACTCAGCCCTGTCATGGTTCCCTAACAATTTCAGAAACATACAGCAGCTAGTAAAATGGCTCCAAGACTTTTCAATCTTCTAATTTGTTTCCACTGGAGTCCCATAGAACTCAGTACTTGGCCCCTTCTTCTTCATTATCTTTATAAATAAACTTCACACAGCTTCCATGCATGCAGTCACAATGCAATATGCAGATGATGCTACCCTCATCTGCACCATCCCAACCCTCTCAAAGTTTTACAATGTCACCCGTAACGACTCCTCATACATTCTAACATGGCTATGAAAATATCACCTTTTAAATCCTAAAAAAACTGAACTAATGCTCTTCACCCCAAAATATTTATGTGACCAAAAACAGCCTTTCAAAACACACTTTGAAAATGACACCAGGATAGAAATAGTGCAACAATCAAAGCTACTGAGTGTCACAATAGAGGAGCACCTAAAATTTGATGCGCACATTCTCCAAACTGTTAAAAGAACACCTAAAACTTTGTTATAAAGAAGTAAACACTGTATCACTGACAGACAGAAAAAAAATTGCCTCAACCTAATTCTCTTTATGCTTCCCCCATACTGACTAACCTTAATAGTACCAAAAATGTGAAACTAGACTGATGTTAAACAAAATTGCTGGATTTGCCACCTGTCTACCTACAGAAAGCCACCGCTTTATAGCCTTAAAACATCTGTAGTGACTAGAGCTTCTACAATATCTTACAGCTACTTATTGCCCGTAACCTAATGTATAAAACAGAAAACTGGCCAACACTGCAAAATGCCATAAATTATTATTCCCTAGATAGGGAACTATGCTTTCAAAATAAATCACTTTTACTCACCACCGAATCTAATAATACTGCCTTTGACTGGCTCTGCTCCTGCTATTTCTTCAAACTTTGAAACTCCTTGCCACTACACTAAAAACAAATTGAAAAAATAATTTTCAAAAATCGTGGGTGGAGAAGAGTGTCAGGAGTGATTTGTGACAGACAAGTACTAGTAAGAGTGAAAGGGAAGGTCTACAAGAGGGTAGTGAGACCAACTATGTTATATGGGTTGGAGACAATGGCATTGACAAAAAGGCAGGAGTCTGAGCTGGACGTGGCAGAGTTAAAGAAGTTAAGATTTGCCCTGGTTGTGACGAAGGTGGACAGGATTAGGAATAAGTATATTAGAGGGTCAGCCGAGGTTGGAAGGTTTGGAGACAAAGCCAGAGAGGCAAGATTATGTTGGTTTGGACATGTGCTGAGGGGGGATGCAGAGTATATTGGGAAAAAGATGCTAAGGATGAAGTTGCCAGGTAACAGGAAAAGAGGAAGGCCTAAGATAAGGTTTATGGAAGTGGTGAGAGAAGACATGCAGGTGGTTGGTGTGACAGAGCAAGATGCAGAGGACAGGAAGAAATGGAAACAGGTGATCCGCTGTGGCGACCCCTAATGGGAGCAACCGAAAGAAGAAGAAGAGTTTTCAAAAATCAATTTAATATCTAAATAACAAAATTAGTTTTCAAAAATCAATTTAATATGTAAATAACTCCTGACTATGCTCCTGCTCAGTCCCAGGCTAATGTCTTTAACTGTAAGCATCAAAAACTACTGTTTAATTTGCTGCTTACTGTTTCACTGCATCCCATTGTTAATATATGTTATTTCACTGTATCCTGTTGCTGTTATATGCTAGTTGATACCCCCTAACCTTCACGCTGTTTCAAAATGCAAGTCTCTCGTATCATATACAAGTACTAATCAACTGCTATATCTCTTTGTCCTTTAACCACATATATCCACGGTACTTTCTCTTTTTCCACCTCAAGTTGATCTTTGGCATCAAACTGAAGTACTCCATTTTATTACTTACAGATTTGTACTTCTGTGTGGCAAGGTAACCTTTGTTTATCCAATGTAAGTCAATGCTGGTTCATCACAATATTTCAGGACTTGAATTATGTTCATGTTCTTTACTGAAAGTGTGTTTAATCCTGTGACCCTGTACTTGTAATTGTTATCCCTTGTGACTTTTGCTCTTTGTATTAATGTATGATATTGTATAATTTTCGAGTGAAACGTTTATCCTCAGACCACTGCTAAAAAGTGCCAATTATTCTGTCATGGAACATTGCCCTACTGATATTCCAGCTGACTCCATTTAATCCTTTCTCCCCACCTATAAAAGTGTCATTTTCTTACACTTTGCTACCTTCTGTATCATCATTGTTCTGTTAATGTTGTCATATGTTTGCCTCCCCTCCACAAAGGCTCATTAATTTATGTCTATTAGTTTTGTCAACATAGTTGCTATTCTTTTAGCTAGTATTGAAACACTTTACAATTATGGTTTAAAATTTAAATAAGTCTTTATGAAGCTGGGTCTGAAAGGTCTTTACACTCGTACAACCACCATCGCTTTCTTCCATGACACTGGTACTTACCCTTTCCCCTTTTAAAATACTGCTAAACAATCCTTCTAGATATTTATCACTTTTTTACCTTCCAACTTTCAGACTTCCGAATAGTGTCTGTTCCTGGAGACATGGAGGCATCCCTATTCATTGCTTATACTTCACTATTTCTACCTCATTTTTTCCTTTCTTACCTATTAAATGTTGAGCTTTATCTTCCTCTAATCTTAGCACTAATAAGTCTTCCATAAATATATCCATTTTTGTCTTTTCTTGGTTTTCACATTCCTCTGTTTTGTGCAAATTTTCATAAAAGTTCCAGCATATCTCTAATACTGCTAAAAGGATTTCTGGGTTTTTTTTTTTTGTCATGGGCTCCCTATGTCTAGCAACAATCATTTTTACTTTTCATTGCCTTAGTCATTGTACTAAAAATTTGTGCTCTGGAATCTTCAAAAAGAGGTGCTTAGCAGTCACTTTGCAGCTTCTTGATGAAGGCTTGGAGGTTACCTACAAGTAGTCTTTCTAGAATACTAACGCATGGTGACAGCTGTCTTTGTGGAGCATGGTTGAGGTTGCATGCATGCTTGTCCACTTGAAGTATTGCTTGAGGACATTACAAGTATAACATGTCAAGTGTAAGTGCCCCTCTGATCTGTGTCTGTATATAGGCAGTACTAAAATGTATCTGCTATTAGAATTTCTGAATTTAAGATGATCCCATCTATCCTGTTCAACCTTTAGGACTTGTACTGTAAGTTCAAGTCAGTATGACACCAAAAGCTTTCCTAGGATTTAGCTTTTCTGGCTACAATAAGTTCACTTTTTTTGCTAAAAGCTTTGCTTTTCAATTCTTCCATGACATGTTTCTGGTAAGTTCTTTCTTTTCTTAGAATTTTTGTCCTGATGAATTATTACTGTTTGTAGCTTTTCCTCATTAGATCACATTTCCACTCTTTTTACTCCTGCTGGTGGCTTCTGTCAAGAGTTTTGTTGTGCTTATTCTTTGTATAAATTAGATTTGGAAGAAATTATTATTATATTTATTATTATATTTAATTACTACAAATTATTACATATTTTTTATTTTTTTATTTTTTTGCTTCTTACAATTTAGCATGCAAATTCTTAGAGTAAAACAACTTTGTGTAGAATGGTTAGATAATTATTATTGTTTTATTTTTTATTTTTTACTATTTTCAAACATTTTTCTATTTGATGCGTTTTTAATATTAGACATTATATAAATAATTATATAAATAGTTATAAGTTATGGATATATGAATTCATAATACATTAGTTGATTTATAATGAATCTAAGAGAGATGAATCATGATTTTATATGTGCATCTAGCAATGACTGAGATTTTATACAGTTATGCACTTTATATCTTTACATGTATAATTTTGTCAGCACACTTTGCTAAAATGAAGTAAAATACTAGTAATAACTTAGTACTATTGCACTTTAAGAGGTGATTGTTCCTTTTCAACTAATTAACAATTTAACAGCTTAATTGGCCGATTATCAAATGTATAAATACTGACTGGCCACAACAGTTTTTTAACCTTGAAAAAGCCTGGAAGTGTCCAGGCAAGCGCTTGGTGTTTTGCATCTGTTCATTAAAGCTTTTTGTGGTGAATTCATCGTATCTACTATCGTTTATTTAAAGAAGGACTTTGTATTTCTAAGCTGGAATTCCACTTCCTTTATGGTATAAGTGCCTACATCGTTTATAGCTGGTTTGCAGATTTACTGCCTCTTCATTCAAGATTTTTATTCAGCTTTGTGTTGCTTTGGGACCAGGTCAAGTGCCTATATCGTACATAGCTGGTTTGCAGATTTGCTGCCTCTTCATTCAAAATTTTTATTCAGCTTTGTGTTGCTTTGGAACCAGGTTTGGTGTGTTGTTCCGGTTTCTGTTTTCCTTGTTCCAATCCGCTTCGTTAGTTATTTGTTCGCTATGGCGGAAGAACCACCAGCTACGGATCTACTCAACACACCCCTTATTTTAAGGGAAGATAATGATGACACTCCGGTCACTCGTTCGGAGTTCAATCAGGTACTTATTTTATTAACTAACATCAATAAGACACTATCAGGGCAGTTGAACCCTGAAGTTTCAGATTCTTTTTTTCCTCCGGGTAACCAGCAACAATCATCACTGTTGCAACAGAGACCGCGTAGAGCGCAGGAGCCGAATGGCAACGCTAGCACAAGCGGTTCTTCAAGAACAGGCACAGCTTATGAAAAAGAAGAAAACTACAATAACGGGGCACCGAATGGTGAAGCACCGGACAATTTATTTAATTTCAAAAAATGGACTGAACTCCGACCGGAGTTTAAAAAAGGTACTTTCCAGCACAACGTTCAGCAACTAGACGTTGATTTTGATTCTTTTAGCAACAAATTATATGCATATAAAAATTGTCAACTTGAAATTAGTTACTTAAAGGAATGTATTGATGTTAAAAGAGTGCCGAAAGGCCTTAGATGCTTTAAATTCCCTAACAATGCTACTGTTGGTTCGACTTTGCATACACAATTAATTGAATTATTTAATCAGACTGGTTTAGAAATGTTGGATATGATGGTTAAGGATTATCAGCATAAATGCAATGTTTTCTTAGATGAACTTACTGCTCTTAATGATAACATTGTGCAGCATAAAAACTTTCTTAGACATAAAAAGAAATACGATGAAGTATTTCTTGAGGTGGACCAACATTGTCAGAAGGTCATTGATAGAAAAATCAAAAAGTTAGATAGAGACCTCCTAGAATACAGAGAAGGGAGAGCTTACCCATTAGGGTTTAAACAGAACCAAGTTACACGAACTAGTGATGTTGAACATGAAAGTAGAAATGAAGGTCAGAATGTCAGAAGCTTGCAAAATTCAGAACCTTTAAGGAGAAGTGAAAGAATAGCACAAAAAGAGAATAACAACACCCCACAGGGTTTTCACTTTCCCCAGGGGAGACCAATGGGGAGGAATACGAATGCCCCATACCAGCAAGCATGGGGGAGGATGCGCAATTAGATGTTATTATGGACAATGAAATCTTTTTAAATTCTACTCATAACACTAATTGCACTGTGGTTACATCAAATAACTTCAGTATTTACAACTATACTGACTTGGAAATAACTCCGGTATATTTTGAATTATTTACTAAAGGACTGAATTATGTACCAGCTAGACCAGCTTATATTCCCAAATTGTTGATAGAACTTAAATTATTTATTAGAAATCTTAACCTTTCACTATTTTTTAAGGGACAGCAAACTATGAACGATAACATTACCAGGTCTAGTCTTTTCAACCCACCCCTACATCCGAGTTTAAAAATTTTTGAAGAACTAATTGAAAATACATTGAGGTTTAATTTATCAAACAGGCAGGATATTTCACCTAACTTCAACAAGAATTTATTAGAAGTTATGAACCAGTTAAAACAACAGAAGATCAGGGTTATGAAACCGGACAAGGGAGGTGGGATGGTCCTTATGACCATTTTGGACTATGACATGGCTATGCATGATATCTTGCAGGACTATAATACTTATGAACAAGCTTCTATTAATGAACTCAATGTTGCTCAAGCTAATATTAAATATATTTTGAAAGATCATTTACTACAGGGGGTATTCAATGAAGAACTGTTTAATTACTTGAATGTTCCACACCCTAAAACTCCGATATTATTTGGGATACCTAAGGTCCATAAAGGAACTGTTCCATTAAAATTCAGGCCAATTGTGGCAGGAGCTAATGGCATCACTGAACCCTTAGGTAAATTTGTGGAATACAAAGTCAAGCCATTAATGTCTAAGCTTCCCTATGTATGTAAAGACTCCTGGGAATTCCTGGCCAGCATCCCACCTAATGTTTGTAACAAGGACGTCTTGATGATTACTATAGATGTAATAGAACTTTTTCCAAGCATACCTCATGACATAGGATTAAATTGGTTTTCTGAAGTGTTAATAAATTCAAGTGGGCTAAGTAACAACCAGATTAATCTGTTGACAGAATTTATGGAAATTATTCTCAACAATAATTATATATTTTACAATGGAGAATATTTCAGGCAAAAAAGGGGGGTAGCCATGGGCTCCCCTTGTGCTTCATCCTATGCTAATATTGTTTTACATAAATGGGAGGTAACTTACATTCATTCTTCTAAATGGAAACAACACATTCTTTTTTACAAGCGTTACCTTGACGATATTTGCTTATTATGGGATGGATCTGAAGAACATTTTAAGGAATTCTTTACACATATCAACACTACTACTGACTTTCTTTCATTTACATATGAACTTAGTACAGTTTCACTTCATTATTTAGACATTTTGCTTACAAAAGATAGTAAAGGAGAACATTTTGAGTCCACTGTTTACAGGAAACCCTTATATTCCAATACATTTTTACACTTTGAGAGTTCTCATCCCACTTATACTAAAAAGGGAATTATAAGGAGCCAGTTGATTCGTGCATCGAGAATTTGTAGTACCGTGGAAACCTTTTTGAAGGAAGTAGCCACTTTAACCACTATGTTTACAGAAAGGGGTTACCCTATACACCTAATTAACACCATTAGAGAAGAAGTTACAGAAAAAAGAGACTCCAAGTTTCCACCTTTACTTAGTAAAGGTTTGTTGTCCTTTAACAACAATAGTATAACCAAGTATGATACACACAAAAGTTTCAGTTATACTTACACTCAGGATGCAACATTTATTGAAAAGACTTTACAGGCATTTTGGCCTACGCTCACAATACAGGAGGACATTAAAGATTTTATACCCAGTACACTAACTTTTATTAGAAAACGTGATATTAATTTAAAAGGTATGCTTGAACAACACTTTAGTACTAAGAATGTTCTTGGAACTGTGGCCCCCTACAGGAAGAAAGGGACTTTTAAATGTGGTGCCTGCAGACAATGCAAGTACTTATTAAACGCTGAAAAAATTTTCATTCCGGCCAGGAACTGTACCATGAGAGCACAGGGGCATTATAATTGTAATACAATGGGTATAATTTATTTAGGTACATGTACTTCCTGTCATGGTTTTTATATTGGAAAAACCATTAGATCACTTAGAAAACGAATATATGAGCACATATACGAAATTGAAAAAAGGAAGAACACAAACGCTTTCTTTAAACATTCTCTCATTTGTAACAATATGAGTTTAAAATTTTTTGTCTTAGAACAAGTTACCAGTGACCCCAGGGGAGGCGACTGGGAAACTTACTTAGAGACCAGAGAGTTAACCTGGCAAATTAAATTAGATGCTTCAAGGAAGCCAGGTATGAATGAGACCATTAGTATAAACAGCATATTGAAAATGAGAAGAAATAAATTATGAACTCATTGTCATTTTTAATGAAATGCACATGTAAAAAATTTTTTATGATAAAGTGAACATAGTTACATTTATTTTTATGAACATAACATATTTTTTACTTGTTTAATATAAACGTTTCTCATACATTTGTATAAATTAGATTTGGAAGAAATTATTATTATATTTATTATTATATTTAATTACTACAAATTATTACATATTTTTTATTTTTTTATTTTTTTGCTTCTTACAATTTAGCATGCAAATTCTTAGAGTAAAACAACTTTGTGTAGAATGGTTAGATAATTATTATTGTTTTATTTTTTATTTTTTACTATTTTCAAACATTTTTCTATTTGATGCGTTTTTAATATTAGACATTACAGAAATAATTATATAAATATTTATATATTTATGGATATATGAATTTATAATACATTAGTTGATTTATAATGAATCTAAGAGAGATGAATCATGATTTTATATGTGCATCTAGCAATGACTGAGATTTTATACAGTTATGCACTTTATATCTTTACATGTATAATTTTGTCAGCACACTTTGCTAAAATGAAGTAAAATACTAGTAATAACTTAGTACTATTGCACTTTAAGAGGTGATTGTTCCTTTTCAACTAATTAACAATTTAACAGCTTAATTGGCCGATTATCAAATGTATAAATACTGACTGGCCACAACAGTTTTTTAACCTTGAAAAAGCCTGGAAGTGTCCAGGCGAAAGCGCTTGGTGTTTTGCATCTGTTCATTAAAGCTTTTTGTGGTGAATTCATCGTATCTACTATCGTTTATTTAAAGAAGGACTTTGTATTTCTAAGCTGGAATTCCACTTCCTTTATGGTATAAGTGCCTACATCGTTTATAGCTGGTTTGCAGATTTACTGCCTCTTCATTCAAGATTTTTATTCAGCTTTGTGTTGCTTTGGGACCAGGTCAAGTGCCTATATCGTACATAGCTGGTTTGCAGATTTGCTGCCTCTTCATTCAAAATTTTTATTCAGCTTTGTGTTGCTTTGGAACCAGGTTTGGTGTGTTGTTCCGGTTTCTGTTTTCAAGTCAGTATGACACCAAAAGCTTTCCTAGGATTTAGCTTTTCTGGCTACAATAAGTTCACTTTTTTTGCTAAAAGCTTTGCTTTTCAATTCTTCCATGACATGTTTCTGGTAAGTTCTTTCTTTTCTTAGAATTTTTGTCCTGATGAATTATTACTGTTTGTAGCTTTTCCTCATTAGATCACATTTCCACTCTTTTTACTCCTGCTGGTGGCTTCTGTCAAGAGTTTTGTTGTGCTTATTCTTTGAGTAGTTGAAGGTTCTTGTTGATGTTTTTCTTGTATTACTGGTAGTTGTAGGATTTTTTTGTCTAGGATTGAACATTCTAAGTTTAAAAAGTGCTTTTAGTGTGGTCAGAAGACACTTCCCCAGTATTGCTATTGTTTGTATGTATTTTGTTTAGGTGCATGGCACTCATCCATTTCGAATGACATTTGTGCTAGCTTTGATAAGTGCACGTTGAAAGTCCATGGAAATAAACAACTTTTGTAAGGTTTACTTCTAGGAAATGGTGATGATGGGTTAAAGTCTTCTTTCTCTCTTCCTCTGAACAGTTTCAATAACATAAGTATAAAAGGAGATTTCTCACTTCCCCTTCAGATTTTCCATTCATTATTAAGAAACCTAGAAGCGGGCGGCTGCAGTGGTGCAGCAGTTTGCGTTGCCGCCTTACAGCAAGAGGTTCTCAGGTTCGATCCTCGGCTGGGGTGCCTTCTGTGCGGAGTCTGCATGTCCTCCCTGTGGTCACATGGGTTTCCTCTGGGTGCTCCAGTTTCCTCCCACATCCCAAAAGACATGCTGTAGGTGGATTGGACACTCTAAATTGGCCCTAGGCGTGAGTGTGTGCATGTGTGTGCTTTCTGTGGAAGGTTGGGCCCTGGGCTGGCAACTCAACACTGTAAAACTCCACTGCCAGTCATGAGCGGACAGGTGATCTGCTGTGGCGACCCCTATCAGGGAAAAGCTGAAAGAAGACAAAGAAGACGATGACTAAGAAACCTAGAAGCAAGGTTAGGGAGTCCACTCCAAGTTCTTCTGGTACTTCTATATGGGTTGTTCAGAAAGACCTAAGTCCACCTGTCACAGCCAGATCTTAAGGGTACATTTCCTTGTACAAGAGTGTTAGTGTGGATATAGATTAGTCTAAAATTATACAGGTTATTTTTGTAGGCTCAGGTCAAGATGGGTCTTATCACATCCTATTCTGCCATGTATGGCATACTGGAATTTACCTCCTCTTTAGCTCTGTTCTTATTATATCTGGTTTTGACCCCACTTAACAGGAAAACTGAGTTGCCAGCTTTTGTTGCTGTTGGCATTGATAGAGCTCTTGCCTTTGGCTGTTGTTGACACTGTTGATTCTCAAATGTTTGCATCTTTAGCACTGGGTTTGCTGTCTGTGCCAGCCATTTTGGTGCCAATTCCTTAGTGACAACCTTTCCTTTGGCCTCCGGGTTGGGGTTAGTGACCCAAGACTGGTATCAGCACCGATGCCCTAAGTGCTGTCCTGGACTTCAGCATCATTGGCTTTTGATCCCAGGAACTGAGTCAGTATCAATAAGCCTCTTACATTCATTCATGCATACAAATATTTCAAGCACAGGAATTAAGGCCCTTCTAGCCTGCCAATATGCGAAACAGTTGTTCCCATAATAAGTGTCCAGACCGTTCTTAAAAATATCTAAACTAGTGCTTGCTTTAATGTAATTTGGTAGTCTATTTGGTAGTCTATTTCATGTATCAGATGCTCTCTCAGAGAACCGATTAGTATACTTCTCATTCTTATAGAGTCTTCTGCATAGGTTGTCTGATGATTCTGTACTAAATTTTGATAACCCCAAACATTCCCACAGGCAGATGTCTCTAAATGGCCTATATACCTGAATAAGGTCTCTTCTTAAATATCTGTATAAGACACTGTACAAGTTCAGATATTTTAGTCTTTCATAGTAATTTAAATTTTCACTTCCATGGTAGATGTCTCTAAATGGCCTGTATACCTGAATAAGGTCTCTTCTTAAATATCTGTATAAGACACTGTACAAGTTCAGATATTTTAGTCTTTCATAGTAATTTAAATTTTCACTTCCATGGATGCCCTTGATATATTTCCGCTGTACACTTTCCAGTTTACCCATGATTGTTTTCTTATAAGGTTTCCATATTGTTATTTCATACTCAAGTTTGGGTCTAATGAATTAACAAACAATGATTTCATCATTTCTCATTTACTAGACTTTATAAATCTTTCTGTACAACCTATAGTTCTTTAACTATCATTAACCAATTGATTGATATGATTGGAAAAACTCAAGACTGGATCTACCCATATACCCAAGTCTTTAAATGAATTAACAGTTTCAATCACTGTATGCTGTATTCAATATTCTCCTTTAAATTTATGTCTCCTAAATCTCATATGCTTAGTTTTTGATGTATTTATTAGCATATTATTCTCCTGTGCCCAAATGGTCAATTTAGTTAAGTTCTTTTGCAGACATACAATGTACCACATGTAGTCAGTTTACCCAATTTCAAGTCATCTGCATACAGACTGTAGAACACCTCAGATGAAAAAGGCAGATCTGACATAGCCTAAACAAATATGCTCTTAGGACAGAGCCTTGTGGGACACCCTGTCCATAACCTAGAATTGTACCTGTCCAATTGCTGTATGATACCTGTCATGTTGTATTTGTAAGCCATGCAGCTATCCATCTTATCAGTACTATATTTGTACGTAGTTGCTCTAATTTATTGAGCAGTGTTTTGTGTATGACCCTGGCAAATGCTAAATCTAAATTTATATAAATTACATCACGGCAACATTTTTCATTCATAGCTGTTATTATATTGTTATAGAACATCATGTTACAAGTGTTAATAGAGAAGTTTTCAACATATGCATGCTGGTATATGATTTTAAGACCCAACCTTTCCAATCCTGACAGTAACTTATCCAGTATTACCTTCTCCATTATTTTTCCACAACATGAAAGTAAAGTTAAGGGTCTGTACGACTCTGGCTTTGTCTTGCTCCACTTTTTCTTAAAGACAAGTATAATAATTGCATGCCTCCAGTCTTGAGGAATCTCCCCATATTTATAAAACCTAGTTAATAATAGCTATAATGGTACTGTAAGTTCTTGCTGAAGTGTTTTCAGGTCAGTATTACTAATTATGTCTTCTCCTTGTGCTTTGTGTGGATCCAGTTTGCATAGTTCTTTTTCAGTATAATCTAATTTAATTTCAGTGTCTGAGGTTACTGGGATACCACTAGGACAATTTGTCACCAACTTTGTGGAGCCATCCTGCTTTGCATAAGATTTTGTAGATATATTTATGATCTGTTGTGTCTGAGAATAAATTTTAGAATCTACACACATTTTATCAGTTTGTATATATTTACTCCTTCCACATCTTATGTATCTATAAAATGGTTTCCTATTATGTTCAATTTCTTTATATACATTTTCTTCAAAGTTTTCTTGATCTTGTCTCATGCTGTGTTTAATTTATCTGTCCAGCTTGTTTATTTCAGTTTTTAAAGCTGTATTTTGGCTTCTTTTCCACTTTTTATATTTTTTGTCTCTTGACTTAATCAAGTATCTTGTTCTTATGGAAATATATCCTGCTGATGTTGTGTGCCTAGATCAGTTGTTAAACATTTTTTTATTTTTTTTAATTTTTTTGAATTCAAACAATCTCTTTTTCAAATCTTTGCACATTCTTTTTGCAGTTTTTCCACTGAACACATCACTCCAGTTAGTTTTACGTAATGACTGTTTCACTTTCATATAATCTGTTATTAGTCTTCTGTGTATTGTTTTAATTTTAAGTTTGGCAGAATTATCTAGCAACAAATTAGCCTTTATTGTCCCATAATCACTGCACATCAACAGTGGTAAAACTTGACATGAAGTAACAGTAGTTCCTTTAGGAACACAAACAGTGTCTAGTGTTTTCCTTTCCCCTGGTAGACTTTTTTTGCAATCTGAAGCAATTGTTCCTGAGCATTCATTGTAAATAATTTCCTTGCTAATGCTGTTGTATCAATATTATTCTAGTCCGTTTATGGTAAATTTAAGTCCCCAACCACTATTATTCTTCCCTCCTGTGTTTAGTGCAAGAAATGTATGAATTCCTGTAGGTCATCAGCACTTGACTTTGGTAGTCTATACATTCCAACATTGTTATATGTTCAAGGCTTGTCTTTATTTTTACAGTTGCACAATCTATAGTATTGGCACTATCACTAAACGTGTAATAATCGCAGTCTCATAACTATCTTTAATCCATGTCGTAACAACTCCACCTGATTTTTTTTGAATGTCTATTACAGTAAGAATGTTTATGCCCTAACAGAACTGGTTTTCAATCATTGTTCTTCAACCATGTTTCACAAACAGTAATAACAGCGATCTTGTGGGAACTTAGCAAATTTTCCAGTAACAAAACTTTATTATTAATGCGCCTATCATTAATAACCATCAGAAATGCATTAAGTGTTGGCATCTGTGGACTGTTAAATTTTCGACCTGGCAAAAATCCTGCCTTGTGTTTGTCAAATATTGCAAAATATCTGTTGCAAAAATTCTGTCTTAACACGTGCAACCAAAATTAGGCTCAGATGCTCTATTCTTTTCCATTTTCTAAAACTGGACATTTTTTTCATGTAGGTATTTACCCAAAAAATATTTTCAATCACGGTAACCTGACTCTCCTATTTGTGATTTGTGAAAATATACATCCTAGTGCCTAGTACCTGTACAAGCTGTAGTATGCAAGAGGACTGTAAGATCCCTACTAACAGTCAGATAGTCCTTGACAATGAGATCATTTGTACAGACATGAATAAAAAACATTCTGTACTTCCTTAGGTTAAGGAGTTCTAGGGTTTGTCTCACATCCTCTGTTTTTGCTCCTGGCAAGCATAATGCTATTTGATGTTACTTATATTTGCAGAGAAGATAATGATCAGTTCCTCTAATAATTGAATCTCCAACTACAAGAATATCTTTTTTGACCAGATCTGAAGACTCTTCAACTTCTAATTCAGTAATAATGCACTATCAGTTGTTACAAAAGAATGATCTTTATCACCATTAGGCTTATTAATCCCACTGTTTTCGTTGCTTTGTGAACCTTTTGGTTCCAGATGGACCCTTTCGATGTCGGTGCCTTCGATGACAGCCAGGTTTAAAAAGTGAGCTCTGTTTCAGTTACATCCCTCATTGCAACAGCTTCCTTTGGGTTTGGCTACAATGTGAGCTTTCCTTTATGACATCTGTCACATTGTGTCTGAAGCCTGTAGTATCTCTAAGACCAGAGGAATATGAGGGGCTCCATAGACCTTATCAGTATTGATCCAGATTGTCCTCCTTCTTGTCCTCAGATGCCTCACCACTGAGGAGTCTGAAGAAGCAAGGATGTAAAAGCAAACATCTTGATTCCACTTTGGAATCCTGTCCCAGGCATGGTTGATGAGCATGAGGGAGATTCCCCACCTTCCCATCCAGATAATCCTTGATTTCTGGAAATTTTGGAAATTAAACACAGAAAATAAGGCTGTTCCTTTAAATATTTTTATCCATTCAAATGATTTTACAAAAGGCCTTTCATTCTGTCTTCACCTGTCTGGGTGATACTCCCTATGGACAAAGTAGTATCTTTGGTCATCCACGAGGCTTGTAAGGACCTCAATGTGGTGCTCTAAACCAAGAATATCAAACAAGATCCTCCAGGCACCCCCAGATTCTATTGTCATGGTAGCAGCCTTGAAGAAGTAACCCATCTCCCCAGCCTCTGCTGATCCATCCCCCTTGCAAAGATTCCAAGGCTGTGGATCACTTAGTAGAGCATGTGTTTGTTTTTTTATATTTGCTCTAAAAGAGATGAATTATTCATATTGTGATACAGGTTCCGCTGTGACCTTACAATGAATTTCATTTTACTACAGGATTAGTTAGAGCTCATGATGAAGCTAATTTGCCAGCTGGCAAAGATAATTTCAGTTTTGGTTCTGTCCATACACTTAGTGCATAATACCTTGGATGGATCATTGAGGGCAGCAAGTGTGGTCATTATGATCTGTCATCTTTTCTAATTGTGAACAACAAACTGTGCTGAAAGTTTTAAGCCATCTTTTTTGAAACTTCCTGTTAATGTCATCAACCTTTTAAGGGCAGAGTTAAAGAAAAAAAATTCAAGAAAGCAAGAGAGTTGAAATTCGCAAACACCAATAAAAACTGTAAGTGGTTCTGTTAGTATTATGTGATGTATTATACAATGGTTATAATTGTGTGTGGATTCTCTAAATGTGATACATTGGAAGTCACATCATGATGAGATGAGTTTTAAATATGGTGGAACATTTAAGTGTATTTTATCTGATGAAGTCTGTATATCATAGATGAAAGCGCTAATTGTGGCCGTTTCTGGATCCTGCCACTTTTTATTGTGGATTTTAAAGCAAGAGAGTTGTCAAAACTCTTGTGGTTGGTGGTTGTGGGTCACCAGTTTCAAACTCCACAGAAAACTTTTGCTAGAACTCAGAATAATACCAAAGAAGTTTGATTTAAAGAGAAGATCAACAGAAATGAAAAATGCAGTCTGGAAGGAGCAAAGAAAATGATGTCTCCTTTTAGAAAGGGCAGAGAGGCAGAAATAATTAGCAGAACAATAGGTTCTGTGACTTCCCCTCAGGAGGGCAGCCACACCAGCTTGTACTGTATTTAAACTGTTTTTGCTACTGTTTTATCTGCTCTTTTGCAAAAAAAAAAAAAAAAAAAAAAAAAAAGTTCTAAGCTTGTTTCCTGCCTTTCCTGTAACCAGTCTAGTCCACATACAGATTTGCTGTATCCAGGACTGTTTTGTAAGTTTCTGAGCTCCCCAGACCTTTCTGTGTTAGAGGGAAGCCTTCTAGCTTATCAGTGGGAGTGGTAAGCACTAGGTAGCCTATCTACCACAAGAGGAGTAGTTTCTGGCCCAGAAAGTGTAGTTTATTGGCCATTTGGGCAGTTTTTCCATCCCCTTCAACTTTCTGGTTTAAAAGCCCGGGTTTGCGTTTGTTTAAGCTCCACTGATCTAGCTTTGGCATCCTGGAGGCTACAAGAGCAATAGGAAGGAGAAAAGAGATACTAAGTGCCTCCATTTTGATTTTTTCATAATTTACTGCTCTCCGTCTTGTTTTTATTGTTTTTAATTTATCTGCATTTATTTAAACTGTATTTGCTTTAATATTGCTACACACTCAAGTGTGCTAGCTTGTACTGCATTTAAAGTGTTTTTGCTACTGTTTTAACTGCTTTTCTGCAAAAAAACCCCAAAGTTCTAAGCTTGTTTCCTGCCTTTCCTGTAACTAGTCTAGTCCAGATACAGACTTGCTGTATCCAGGCCTGTTTTGTAAGTTTCTGAGCCCACCCCCTCAGACCTTTCTGTGTTGGAGGCAAGCCCTCTAGCTTATCAGTGGGAGTGGTAAGCACTAGGTAGCCTATCAGCCACAAGAGTAGTGGTTTCTGGCCCAGAAATTGTAGTTTATTGGCAATTTGAACAGTTTTTCTGTCTCTTTCAATGTTATAGTTTAAAAGCCCGTGTTTACGTGGGTTTTGTTTAAGCTCCGCGGATCCAGTTTTGGCATCCTGCAGAGACTACAAGAGCAACAAGAAAGAGAAAAGAGTTGCTAAGTGCCTCCATTTTGATTTTTTCATAATTTACTGCTCTCTGCACTTGTTTTTTGTCATTTTGTTTAAATTTATCTGCATTTATTTAAACTGTAATTGCCTTAATATTGCTACACACTCAAGTGTGCTGGCTTGTACTGCATTTAAAGTGTTTTTGCTACTGTTCAAACTGCTTTTCTGCAAAAAAAAAATAAATAAAAAATAAAGTTCTAAGCTTGTTTCCCACCTTTCCTGTAACTAGTCTAGTCCAGATACAGATTTGCTGTATACAGGACTGTTTTGTAAGTTTCTAAGCCCCCTAGACCTTTCTGTGTTGGAAGGAAGCCTTCTAGCATATCAGTGGGAGTGGTAAGCAATAGGTAGCCTATCTACCACAAGAGGAGTGGTTTCTTGTCCAGAAATTGTAGTTTATTGTGCGTTTGGCCATTTTTTCCACCCCTTTCAACTTTCTGGATTAAAAGCCCATGTTTGCACACCATGCAGCGGAGCACAGCTGAAGTAAACTATTACTGGTGCCAGAAAGTCTGCTCTTGAATTTTCCCCTTAGAACGTGCTTGTTCTTTTACTTCTTGCACTTCAGTTAGCATAACGGTTAGCACTTTAACAGGCTTTTGTAGCATTTATTGTAGCACACTTGGGTGCTATCAGCAGTAGCTGTTCCTATGCAGTAACAGCACCAGTACGTATTAGTTAAGACCACCCCTCCTGGCATGATTGTAGGGCAATTTCCTGTGCTTTTTCCTGCTAACCTGGTGCACATGGGCATTCTGAGACAGTGTGGCAACTGTCTGATGTACACAGACAACCCTCTTCTCTTACCTCCCAACACTCATACCTGTGAGAAATGCACTTATATCACTAAAATGGAAGCAGTGCACACCAGCACTGGACTAGCTGGTCAAGAGGAGAAGGTCAACACCTGCAACTCACTACATAGAACACACAGCCCTCCAAAACACCAACCATCACAACCCAAACATAGAAATACAAACAATCCACCCACCTTCGTGGTGGGTCTCAATAAAAATTTACCCAAACAGCAGAGACCCCCGAGACGGAAACACACTCAACCACCACAACACAACACCAACCCCAGAACACATAGCTCACCACCACAGTGTGCCCCTCAACCCAAGCCCTTAAGACAGAACACTTTGCCCAATGTACTAATCATAAGAGACTCAATTGTGCAGCACACTGATGTCCCACTCACTAGGCTGAACAAGGAGAAGGTGAGAGTCAGTTGTCTGTCAGGTGCCAGGATCCACCACATAACAGATTCACTTAGGTCACTCCACAACAAGTACAAATATGACTCGGTCATTGTCCATGTGGGTGTAAATGACCTGAGACGTACCTCCCTGGACTATGTGAAAAGAGATGTGATAGAACTTTCGGATTATGTGGCCCAGGCAGGTATGACCGTAGTCCTGAGCAGTATTCTACCATCACCTAGAATGATACCACAGTACGAGCAGAAAATGATTGACTTCAACAATTGGCTAAGTGTCTGGTGTCATTCCAAAGGGATCCAGTATTGTCTGCCTGGGAATTCATGATCGACAGACCTCAATGGTTTGCCAGAGACGGCCTGCATCTATCACCCCTGGGATTCTGGGTACTGGCTAAGGCTCTTGCCACCTCTATAGTGCCTTTTTTAGGCAGTGTTCCAAAGAAGAAAATTCCACTGTAACAGCTACAAACAAATACAATCTGAGGGTCATGCTGCTCAATGCTAGAAGTCTGAATTTCAAGGTGCACTCACTCGAAGCTCTCCTCAAAATGGAGAATGTTGACATCTGTGCTGTAATGGAGACCTGGTTTAAAGAGGCAGAAAGCACCTCTGCGCTCCCAGGCTACAACTCATTCCACACCTTTTGGCCCCAGAATGCGTCTGGAAGTTCCAAAGGCCATGGTGTCTCCATATTCTTAAAGGATACACACACCGATAGACTGGTAGCCCAGCATAATGCATCCGAGATACTTCAGGTACAACTAACACTGGGTAAGACGGCTATACAAGTCATAGCCTACTAGAGAACCTCAAACATGTCCTTAGACTCACACGCCAACTTCCTAAGCACCCTGGAATCTATCAAGGTCCAACCCAATACTCTCATACTGGGTGACTTCAACTACCCTTCCATCAACTGGGAAAACTATTCAAGTACCAATGTACAGGCCCAGCACTTTCTGGAATTTATCAGTTCCAGTGCCCTGGACCAGCTTATTCTATTTATTATTTTTTGTCAGTATGTGACTAAAGTAGGCAAATACACATTGATTTTTATAGTTTCATATATTTTAAAATGTGTATAGAATTGTGATATAACATTTCAGCTTTAATATTCTGGTAGTTATAGTGTTTAATTAATAGATGGTGTTTGTAAATAATTAGTAGTCTGAGTTGATTGGAAGACTTGTAACATGAGGGAACTTTTTAAAACTGTTATTTAAACTGAACTCAACGGTTTTTAAATTTGTCTGAAGAAGTCACTGTATCACAGTGACGAAAAGCGCTTTACATATTAAACTGTGGACTGGTTCGAGGTTTTGGTGCACTTGTCTTTGTTGCATAATTTGTTTTAGTACTCAGTTTGTCGAGTTTTCTTAGTATGTCATCTGAAACAAAAACAGTCAGACTTGCCTCACATTAAACAAAAATACAAAACTAATAAGCAACACCATAGCAACAGTACACTACCATTTTAATAAACCAAACTATGTACCTAACCTCACGTACACTCCGCCCCCCAACCAATACCCGCATAACCAAACAAAATCCCACCAACCAATACCCGCATAACCAAACAAAATCCCACTGAATATTCATGATGGTATCTATAGCACCAACATAAATATTCATTACAGATTCTTAAATTCATCAAATACAATTATTTACTTTCTACTTTTATGTTTTTGCAGGGAGGGCTGCACCCCCAAACCCCCTGCAAATTAAATATACCAACACCAAGATGGCACTACAGTGTGGAAATGAGCCAATTCCATGTTCTCCTCAGCTTGGAAAGTTGGCATTTGAAATGTTTTGTCATCTGAACATCAGTATAGTGAAGTTTCACTCATGAAACTTCAAACCCGGTCTCTGTTATTTGAAAGTTGGTCATCTGACATTTCGACCATGTCAAGTAGACCCATATATATAAAATGAATAGATTTAGCACTATGCATTTGTGGTGTTGTATATCAAGTCTTGTTTAGTGGTATTATTATGGAAAGTGTTTTTGTTAAGGTGAGATTTAGGTTTGGGATTAGGGGCAGAGTTAGGGCTAGGTCTAACATAAAGTAAGGATGGATGGAATGCTGTATTAATGTTACAGCTTTTGTGTTCTGTATCCATTTTTGTTCATTTTCATCTGCACTGTTCACTTATAACTTGATATTACTTGTGAACCTCTGCTATCTCTGAAAAAACAAAAACAAAAAAAATCTTGCTTTTTTCCCACTTTTCTGAGATTTAAAAAAGTTCAAGTTACAGGCTTGCTGTTCTAGAACTGCTTTGTAAGTTTCTGTGAGGCCATTTTTGCTTGGGCTAAAGGAAAGTCTCTCTGTTGATCAGTGGCAGTGATAAACATTGAGCTGCTTCCCTGCCCCCCGTGGGAGTGGTTACTGACTTGAAACTGTAGTTTTATTGGCCAAAAGGGGTCATTTCTAAAACTCCTTCATCTTCCTCTCTTAAAACCTAGTTGCCTCGTGCTTTTGGCGTCTTTTCAGGCTTGTTGGCTGTTGGTGAAGCACCCACCAAGAGGAGAAAACGCTGAGAGAAGAAAGGAGCCACTTTTGAGATTTTAAGTATTTTTCCTCTGTTTATTTGATAAGTTTTTCTGCATAGCTGCCTAGTTTGAGCATTTTCTGGCTTGTTAAACTTGATTTCTGCATTAGTAGCTGTATGTAGAGCACAACCAAAAGCTGTATACTGAATTTCCTGTTTGCACTTAATTTTAAAATTGTTTTTCTCAAAACTTGCATATTTTCTGTCTTTGACCTAGCACTCTTGTGTGGGGTCATTTACTGCACTGTTATAACTTGATATTACTTGTGAACCTCTGCTATCTCTGAAAAAACAAAACAAAAAAAATCTTGCTTTTTTCCCACTTTTCTGAGATTTAAAATAGTTCAAGTTACAGGCTTGCTGTTCTTGAACTGCTTTGTAAGTTTCTGTGAGGCCATTTTTGCTTGGGCTAAAGGAAAGTCTCTCTGTTGAACAGTGGCAGTGATAAACATTGCGCGGCTTCCCTGCCCCGTGGGAGTGGTTACTGACTTGAAACTGTAGTTTTATTGGCTGTTTTGGGTCAATTCCTGGCTCTTTCCAGCCCCTGCTATCAAGCACGCTTTAGAGTGCTTTAGCACGATTTAGCGGAGTTGCCACTAGAGCAGCATCGGGCAGCTCGGTTTAACAAGGTTAAACTTTTTCTGGCTCCATAAAGTCTGTTCTTCATTTTTTCCCTTAGAACTGCTCTACTAGTAATTTAAACAGTATATCCCTTAACTAAAAAGCGCAGCACTTGTTCCTAAAAGCTTTTACTTGTCTTAAAAGCATCTTCTTTTCAGGTTTAGCACTTCTGTATTATACAAAGTCCCTCACTAGCAAACCCCCCCCCAGGAGTACCCACTTCCTTACTAAGTCCTCTCTTATTCAGTTACACCCCTAACTTCTAAATTTCTCTAGCATGTCGAAGGGCCAGATGCTGGCGTCCTCTCCTGTCCAGTTGGTGAATTTGGGAATATTGATGCAATGTTACAATTGCCTCATGTACACTGACAACCCTCTCCTCCTCCCTCATAACACAAATACTTGCGAGAGATGCAGCTATTTAGCCAAACTGGAGGCTGAGCTCTCTCAACTCAGGACTGGCAAGACCAGACAGGAGGAGAAGGCAACTACACACACCACAAAACCAGTCTCACATAAAGCTATCACAACAATGAATCAAACACATAAACACACAAAGTCATACTCGGAGGCTCTGAGCAAAAATTTACCTAAACAGCAGAGGCCTCCAAAGCAGACATCCAAGCAACTGCCACCTCATGACACACCACAGGCAACACATAAACCACAAAATCAGTGTGCAAAGCAGTCACTGCCCTTAAGGCCAAATACAACACCAAACATACTTGTCATAGGTGACTCCATAGTCAGACACACTGACGTCCCACTCACCAGGCTGAACAAGGAGAGAATCACAGTAAGCTGCCTATCGGGCGCTAGAATCCGCCACATAACACAAGCACTCGGGTCACTCCACAGCAAGTACAAATATGACACAGTCATTGTCCATGCTGGTGTGAACGACCTGAGACGTACCTCCCTGGACTACATGAAAAGAGACATAGAGGAGCTCTCTGATTATGTAGCCCAGGCAGGTATGACCCTGACCCTGAGCAGTATCCTTCCTTCACCAAGAATGATGCCACAACATAGAGACAAGATGATCAGCTTTAACAATTGGCTTAATTTCTGGTGTCATTCAAAGAGGATCCAGTGTCTGTCTGCCTGGGATGACATGCTTGACAAGCCACGCTGCTTCGCAAGGGACGGCTTGCACCTGTCACCCCTGGGATTCGGATATTGGCTAAGGCTCTTGCCACCCCCATAGTGCCTTTTTTAGGCAAGGCTCAAATTCTAAACCTACCACCCTAGAAAACAAAAATGGGAAGAAACTAAGGGTAATGCTGCTCAATGCTAGAAGTCTAAATCTCAAAATGCACGCTCTCGAGGCCCTTCTCAGTATGGAGAACATCGATGTCTGTGCTGTGACTGAAACCTGGTTCAAGGCTCCTGAGAGCACCCCGGCACTATCAGGTTTTACCTCATATCATGCGTTCCGCCCCCAAAACCTATTCATCAAGGATACCCACACCTCCAGGTTGGTGGCAACGCACGAAGCATCGGAAACCATCCAGGTGCAATTAACCATAGGAAAAACTGCTCTACAATTTGTAGCATGCTACAGGCCACCCTCTCAAACTCAGGAACCCCACACAGCCTTCCTGAAGACACTGGAGGGTATAAATGTATCTCCAAACACCATTATATTGGGTGACTTCAACTACCCGAATATAGACTGGGAACATTACTCAAGCCCCAACTTTCTAGCCCAAAGGTTCCTGGAGTTCATAAATTCAAATGCCATGGAACAACTAGTCTCCGTTCCCACAAGAGGAGAAAATATACTAGATCTCATCATCACAAACATGGGGACAAAATGCTCCACACCGGAAGTATATCCCTCATTGGTGAGATCAGATCACAAACTTATCTCACTGGAAATCCACATCCCACCCCACCCCAAACAAAAAGACCACAGTGAAGAACCTCTCTAAAGCAAACTTCGCACTGCCCAAGACTGGTATGGTAGCGTTCAAGGCCGCCGAGTCAGTGGAAACCACAACCCAAGCTGCGGAAGCCCTTACAAATGCCTTCTATGAACACCTCCAGGACTGCATAGATCAGGCAATCCCTAATAAAACCAAGACTCTTTCCACCAAGGGCAAACGTCCAGTCTGGTGGACCCCAGCCATAAACAAACTTTACAATAAGAGGAGAAAGCTGTTACATGATAAAGCAAAATCCATAAAAGAAGACACCCTTGATCATTATTAGTAAAAAAAATACGAGCACTCATAAAATCATCCAAGGCCAAATTTGAGAGAAAAATTGCAATAGATTCAAAAGACAATCATAAGGCCTTCTTCAGCTATGTTAGAAACCTGGGTTGAAACTCCCAGATATGCGCAGAATTAGTCCAAAATGATACAAAAATCACTGAACCCACAGACATTGCCAACATACTGGCAGACAGGTTCAGTGCAAACTTCACCCCCTCTCCCCCCCAAAAGGAGAGATAACTATCCCAGCGGAGTGTAGCCTCCCAGACATCTCTAATGCACAGGTGAAAGCTGCTCTCTCTAAAGCTAAAAACACAGCATCAATGGGACCGGATGGTGTCCCCGGCTGTGTGCTACACGAGCTAAATGAGGAATTAAACCCGCACATAAGGCAGCTGTTTAATCTCAGCCTTACCACAGGATACGTGCCCAAGGAGTGGCGTACGGCAACTGTCGTCCCACTCCACAAAGACGGTACCTCTACGGACCCTGGAAATTACTGCCCCATAAGCTTAACAAGCCTGGTCTGCAAAGCTATGGAGAGGATCATAATGGAACTCATAAACAAAGACATAGGGGACTTGCAGACATTGGACCCGACCCAGTTTGGCTTTGTCAAGGGCAGATCATGCCTTTTGAACTTGGTCGACTTCTTCAAAACAGTCACCAAGGCCATTGATGAGGGAAAGGCAGTCCATACAGCCTACCATGACCTTGCAAAAGCTTTCGACACAATACCCCACTCGGGTATTATAGAGAAACTTCCCAGCTTAAATGTAAACCCATATGTCACAAGATGGGTTGCAAACTGGCTAAAGGACAGAACCCACAGGGTTAGAATTGCTGGCGACATGTCAGACTCCAAGCCGGTCACAAGTGGGGTCCCACAGGGCTCAGTCCTTGGCCCCCTGTTGTTCGGCATCTACTTCTCAGAAGTACAGGCAAACATAGGAGGACTATGGCTGACAAAGTTTGCAGATGACTGCAAACTGGGCGCCATAGTGGAAAGTACATCGGACACAGATATCCTTCAGAGGGGTCTCACGGAAACTGATAACTGGTGCCAGAGCCATGGCCTGAAGTTAAATGCCAAAAAATGTATAGTCATACCCTTCGGGAAAAACAAGGTAACCCCAAGCTACCATATAGGTGACAATCCATTAAGCACAGAAGAGGTTATCAGGGACCTGGGGACCCAGGTTGACAGTGGCCTTTCTTTTGACACTCACATTGCTAAAGTGGTTAGAAAGACCTTCTACATTGCCCACCTGATCATGAAGGGATTCACATCCAGATCAAGTGAGGTCATTGTTCCCCTGTACTCTTCACTTATCAGACCAATGATCGAGTACAATGCCCCATTCGGGATGTATCTCACCCGACACCTGCAGCAATTGGAGAGACCCCAAAAGTTCCTCACCAAAAGGATAAAGGGACTCCAAAATCTGTCATATGCTGCCAGACTGAAGAAACTCCAGCTCTATTCAGTCGCATACCGCCTGCTCAGAGGTGACCTGTGCCTGACACACAAGGCCATGTCCAACCCGGAATTAATGGACATGCTCCACCTCAAAAAATCCAAATCTACCAGATCCACTAGAGCAAGTGACTTAAACCTTAGCATGGATATAAATAGGACATGCTGGAGGGATAGATTTGTCACCCAGAGACTCCCTATGCTGTGGAATAGAATCCCAGTCCATGTGAGGCAGAGCACCTCGCTGGCTCTGTTCAAGAGAAATCTTGACCGGTGGATGGGAGATCGTAGGTTTACCCTGGGAATCATCTCTGTGTCACTGCTGGACAGAGGCACAACAAACTAATGGGCACAGTATTTTTTAACATAAGGGGTGGCGTAAGCCACAAAACTTTGGGCTAGGCTTATAAATGCCTTAGAGCAGATAGCCTAGTATAAACCTATGAACCTATGAACCTTATCTGTACATTTCCAAAGGTCCTGTTGTGACAAAAGTGGCATTTTTGCTTTTGCAAACTAACAGTTTTTGTATATATAATTAGGACTGATTTGGCTGACCAATTTATGCAAAATCTGGTACTGGACTTCTTTTACTTATGGCTTTGGCCTCAGCCTTTTTGTAGTCTACCTGTGCAATTATATATTCCTGGTTTATCAACATTTTATCTTTGTATTTTACTGTGACTTCAGGTTTCTTCATTCTGCATTCTAATGTAATGGATAGACTCTTGTGTAATTACTTCTGTCACTGTGTCGCCTCACAGCAAGACGTTGTCCTGTTCGATTCTGAGCTAGAGCGTCTTCTGTGTGGAGGCATGCGTGAATTAGCGTGCCTTCGTTGAAGGTTGTGTGTCAGGGCTGGTAACTCGGCACGTAAAAATCCACTACCAAACATTAGCGGACCGGAGTTCCGCTGTGGCGACCCCTAACCGGGATAAGCCAAAAGGCACAACAACTGTCCTTATTATTGTGTTGTCATGCTAATATGATATATTCCAGAACCATAGCTAGGTGGTCCCCAGTGAAGTTCCTTGAATTGGTGCCCCCTCCACTTTAAGTTGAGGAGCAAAAAAATCAGCTGTGACTACAAATGCAGTATCTGCATTCACAAATGGATAGAAGCAGTTCCTAAATGCTTTATGCCACGCATGGTTCGGGTCTATGTCAGAACATCGAAGTTTTAAAACTTCAAATGTTCTAATATCGACCTGTTTTGAGCGAACATTAAAAATAGCGAAGTTGCAGAACACCGAATTCTTTCCTCGGGAAAGAATTCGGTTAGCCGGTTCTGTGACCTCGCTATTTTCAGCTCTGTGGTGGAAATTTGCAGGTCAGGTTCAGGTAAGTGTGCGATTGTGTGATCGTTAGGTTTAGGGTGCGGGTTTGGTGAGTTAGGTTTAGGGCGCAGGTTAGGTGAGTTAGGGTTAGGGCATGGGTTAGGTGAATTAGGGTTAGGGACGGGTTAAGTGAGTTAGGGTTTGGGCGTGGGTTAGGTGAGTGTGCGATAGTGACAGACCTTAGGGTTTGGGTTTGGGTTAAGGTAAGTGGATAGATAGTAGTGTATGTACAGTTTAGTGTAGGGTTAGTTGTAGAATTATAAGTGTATGTGTGTGGATTGATGTTTTTTAGATGTGTTTGTGTTGTGTGTATGTGTTTTGGAATAGCAAATGTTTTCCCCAAGGAAAGATTCACTGTTCTGAATGTTTGGTATTATGTGGTTTAGATATTTTAGGTGCGATGAAATAGCATTCGCTATTTTCATCTTTTGATAGCGTGATATAAACGCCATGGTTCCCCTCAAATTATCTATGGTATGATCTTAGTTATTATCATTAGGGGTAATATATAATTATGAACCATAGGATGGGTAAGGACAGTCTTTAACCAAATGGGATAGGTTAATTGAAGCACAAAAAAAGAAACTGGCTAGGCTTAAAATGGCCCACAAGGCCAGCTAACCTAGTACTTTCTTGTGAGCCTATAAGAAGGAACCTTCCTGCATTTTAATAGACTAAGATGTATTCAATTTGCAGTATACTGGTTACTTTGTATTCAGGAGCTGCTGCTTCTGTCCTCTACTGTCAAGTTTTTTCTATTTCATATGTATCAACATCACTGACTGACTTTTCTAAACTGCTGCCACTACACTCTAATCCCATTTCATTGTTCTCTTACATTTGTTTGCAACATTACTGGCTAATATACTGTACTTAGTTCTTCCCTCATTTTCTCCCCCTCCAGGACTGGCTAATATAGTTGCATTTCTGTTACTTTATTCATCAAGATGAGCACTTCTGGTTACCCAGTCGTGTCAAATGTCTGTGTCAGTGTTGTGATACACTAGCATTTCAATAAGTATGGTAACCTTTATTCTATACAAAATGGCAGCACAGTTTGATTGAAGTTAACAGTTCACTCATCACAAAGAGTTCATTTCTCTGTGCCATAGAGCCAGGTTAATACGGTTTCATTTTTGTGCAGGCATTTCATCCAGTGAAACATTAAAACTGCTCAGCTGATTTGCTACTGACTACTCTATGCAATGTCTGTAATGGTGTATTGACATAAACAGTAGAAAGTGTACCCAAGAACAAAGCTAGATGTATGTAAAATATAAAAAATCTTACTGTTCAATACAGTAAATAGAAATGCACTTTTACTTTCATAACTGCACAAACTACAACCTAAACACATATTGACACATTTAGATTTTACATGTTTTTAAATGACCCAACAATTTAAAATTACTGCATTTAAAGAAAGTAAAATAATAATAAAATAGTAATAATTTATATTTCTCTAGAAGGGTAGACCCTCTCTACATCCCTACCAATGAGGGACCTAATTTTACTATTACTACACTACCTGGGAGAAAAGTGAATATCAGGATTATCCAAATCAACAAATCTTCCTTTGCCCCATGTTAGTGGAAAGCTATGCAACATTGTTACATTTTCTTAATTTATTGTGCTTCTGTTAAATATGCCTTTCCATTTTATTCCTCTATATCTAGATGAAGTTTTATATATTTTATATTATGCATCTGACTGTGTACTGGTCTGTATTTAAGAATGCCCCGTTCATTAGGGTGAGATATATGTATGCTGTGTGCATGTATGTGTAGAAGACCAAAACAGGTGCACAGAGTAAGCAGATTAGTGCATGCCAGCACCAACATTCAAAACAAAATGACAGCACCAAAATACTTTCTTCTTAGGCAAATTTCTAATTTATTGATAGCCAAACCCCATACTTGCAAAACAGGTTATCATTAACTGTTTTACATTTGGTTTGCAGAATATATTCTTTCCCACTGCTGTAATTTATTGCTTAGCAGACAGGAAAGTGTTAATATAGTTTAATGTGTTAATTGGCTCCGACTCTAGTAGATTACCTGCAGAGCGTCTCCTTTTACAGACCATGCTTAGGTGAAGTGAAAGAACTATGAAGATGCATAGACAGGTACTGTGTGGGTGTTTCTGGATTAATTGCTGCAAAACTCAGTGGATGCAAGATGTGAAAACCGTGAGAGCCCTGAAGGTACAAATATAAGTAGGTTGCTTAGATCAAAAAAATATATTGCACCTGCTTGTGTTCCTTCTTTTTGCGCTGTTTATGTGCCATTAGCTGTTGAGATAAAGTGTTTAGAGTTGCGACAGCTATAGAGTAACATAAAATTAATGTAATTTCTTGGCATTTCAGATAGGTAATTATGTGGTAGTTCATGAATTAAAATTAAAATGAAAGTCTGTATTTTCTTAACATTCTGAAAAATAAGTTACATGATGGGAATAGTTGCATGTTTACATTTGTAACTTGGTGCTGAGGAGGTGCGTCACAGAATTGTTTATTCCAGAACATAGTTTCACACAATGCACTAAAATATGAATGCAGCTGTTTTAACTGAGAGAACAGATGCTGTTTTTGTTAAAATATGCTTATATTTGAAAGAAGGGGCTGTACAACTGCCTCATTATGATGGAAAATTGATTGATTGTTGACAAATTGTCTTCTTAGTAGAATGGTACAGATGTCAAGTAAAAACTTACAATGAACTACTTCACTTTTATTGAGAAAACAACTGCTAAACAACATTAAGTGCTTGAGCAAGGACATTATTTCATCTTATTGGCAATTCTGTAGTCTTGATAGAGGGATGTTACATAGTAAAAGGATATGTAACCTTGGTAATATATGTTGTTAAAGAAATATCACTGAGCAAAGGACTACTAGGAGAAAAAAAATGTGTGTTTCCTTGGTAGTGCACCTCGCTGAGGCATGAGAGTGTCACCTGAAAAAATGCCCCTTGCAGTTAATGTAATCTGAATAGTAGAGAAAAGTCTATCAAGTGCTAAATTAAATGTGCAAGGGATAGCCAAGAGAGGAACAATAAGCTGAAGTAGCCTTGAGCATTTGGAAAGTTAAACAGTTTGCTTAGTTGTGAGGAAATTACTGCATGCATCCCCTGTCATAGAGCTAGTTCATAGTTTCTGTGCTATCAGCTGAATGTTAAAGATGAGCTCAAGCAGGGGGGGGGGATGCAGTGGTGACTGATAGAACAAGATAAAAGTACAGATCTGACAGGGCAGTGAGGAGCATGCTGAAATCCCACTATGTTGCACAACATTGAACAGTATGAAGGCATCACATGGCTTGCGATGTGCAGGAGAACCATCACTGACAACTATTTATGTACAATGACTTGTGGTCGTGGTTTCTGCCTCACAGCTTCAGGATCTGGGGTGTAATGATGACCTCTGCTTAACCATTTAGCATGTTCTCCTGGTATACATCTTTCTTCTCCAAACATGCTGGTTGACTTATTACTTTAAACTTTGTGTGTGCGTTTATACAGAAACAAAAATCCAGTCACGAATGCCCTGCTAGTGTGTTTCAGCAAATAAAATGTACGTTCACAAAATAAAGTGTGTTTACTAACGTGTACATAGATTCTTTTCAAATCTCATTTCAGTTCAGTGTGGCCTCTTTTTAGTCAACACAATTACATTCTTCAGACCAATTGCAAAGTTTTTTTCCAATAGTTGGCCAGCTAAATACACAGTACTTATAGTTACCATTTTTTTCCATTCATGACACTTTACCACTGAGGAAGTACTTCCATTATGTTCTTCTTTGCAGAGAAAAATCCTATTACTTTCCCCCTGTCAGATTGCCTTTATCTTACTCTTGCAACTCTGTGGAGACTCCTGTTGAGAACCTTTTCTAGACCTAGAGGTTGGGAATGTGACTTCCGTAAGTGGTAGTGGCCATAATGTGTTCTTACAGGCAGCTTGGTCCATATTACTTGTCACTGGGGAGATGTCTCTCTGTGGCTTGCTTGCCTGCCTGCTTCAGAAACACTATTTCTCTTCTGTGTTGCATTTTCTGCCACAGGCAGCCCTCAACCTGTGTATAAATAACAGACACAGTGTTACAATAGTCAGTACGCTTTCCAGCCTCAACAGTCACTATGCCACAACATACACACATGCAAGTTATATATACAAGTGGTTTTTTTGTGTGTGTGTGTGTGTGTGTGTGTGTGTGTGTGTGTGTGTGTGTGTGTGTGTGTGTGTGTGTGTGTCTGTGTGTCTGCGTGTATAATAAATGTAACCTTGTCCACCGGAGCCCTGTTGTACTGGAAAAGTTTCAACACTGGATTAGTTCAAAGAACATTAACATGACTTACAAAAAGGGGTAGAATAGAGAATATGTATTTATTTTGTTGGCTGTTAAAGTCCATCTGCACAATAATCTTTTGTTAAATAAAGAACCCGAAGGGTATTCCAGCTGCAGACTGTACCACAACATTATAGAATGAACATGTAGTTAACTATATCATGGTTGCCAGTAAGACCTGTATTCCCACCTTTTGTAATCAAAAACAGAGTAATTATAAACTGCATGTCAGTAATATATTTGGACAAGTTCGCATCAAGAAACATTTTTGTATGTTTATGTACAAAGGTCTAAATAACAATTGATTTACAGATACTGTAGATCTCTCAAACTGCCTTTTCCAGTTGTGACCAAGGAATGTCATGCACCATTACTGTAGCTACATTTTCAGTTCCTGGATAATAGCAGGGAATACCTTTAACCATAGTAGTCTGTATGAGGTTGTTACTAACTGACTGGGCTACTGAAGCAATAACTACTCCCATGACCTGTGGATCATTACTCTTGACCAAAACAGGAGATTGTTACCAGCAGTGGGCAAACCTTAATGAACCGCTGCTTCAATGTTGATTATTCCAAATACACAACAGAGTTACTTAAAAAGATTTGCTGTACTTTTATGTACAGATGTTCTTCATCTCACATTGCTGCAGTCCTTGCATATGGGGTAGTCCGCTGTCCTCGGTCGGCCCGAATACCAAAGTATTAGGCTGACGTCGGTCATGGGCGCTCAGATCTGACATCAGAGCATCAGGGTATAAAAGCGCATGACCGACGTCATATCCTCAGTCTTTTTTGCCGCATGGTCCGATGCAGAAGCAGCGTTGCAAGTGCCGTTCGGCGTTCTGAAATTGTCGTATTCTGAGTTTCAGACCGAAACCAAGTTGGGCTAAGTACCCCGTTGGGGAATATTTTTGTTTTTTCTTGCCTCAGTTAATTCCGGATGTCAGAAAAAGTGAATAATTGTATTTCTTGTGGGAAACAGATACCGCATAGGGATTATCACTCTCTTTGCATTCCTTGTTTGGGGCCGGACCACGACGTAGTCGGGTGTCGGTTTTGTGCTAGGTTTAATAAGCGCACTATAAAAAGAAGGTTAGATTGTGCTAGGTTAGTCTTTGGTAAGTGGTGTAATTATACTATGCCGTCGCATCCTCCGCCCGCTTCCACGAAGAAGCACAAAGACAAATCCTTGAAACCTAGACAGGTTGATTCGTCCGTTTCGGACGCCGGTCCTGCAGAAACTACAGTGGAGCAGGTGGATCCGGCTGAAGTTTCTGTTGAGTCTCAGGGGGAAACTTTGATTTTGCAGGATGTGGCCTCACAGGAGTCAGGTCAAGCTGAAGGGGCCTCTCAGGTTACTGTTCTCCCTTCTATGCCTAAGGTGGTTAGGCCTTCTGCTACTATTTCTAAGGCTTCTTCTAAGGGCAGGTCTGTTTTGCCTTCCTCTGGTGTCCCTCCAGGTACTTCTGGGTCTGTGCCTAAAAAGCACATGCTTAAAATGGCAGAAGATTTGATTTCTTTAATTAGAGGTTCTATGCCCCCTCCTGATAAGAGGCCCAGGGTGGAGCCAGAGTTGGAAAGCTTGGATCAGGCCTCAGATGACTCAGACTCTTCTGCTGAAGATATTCAAGATTTTCACCCTTATTCAGATTCTGATGCAGAGGATTCCACTCCTTCTGCTTCTCCTCCAGAGGATTTTTCATTTTCAGAAACTCTGCATTCCATGAGGGAGCATTTTAAGTGGGAAGGACAGGATTTCTCTGATACACGGAAGAGGCTTAGGGAATTCTTGTTTTTACCACAGCATAGACCCTTGGCTATACCTCCTGTTTTGGATGTTGTTCAAGATGTTTTCTCGAGGCTTCCCTTAATCCAGATTCTTTGCCTCCTGCCAGTTAAACCGGACAGGTATTACAGGGTGCCTGAGGCTCATAAATATCTGTATAAGAGTCCTAGGGCGGACCCAGAAACTATTAGTCAGGGGCCTAAGGGTGTTAGAGCTTCTGTTGTAAAGAATCCGGTTCCTCTAGATAAGGAAGCTAGAGCTTTGGATAGATGGGGTAAGAAGGTGTATACCTCTTCTACTTTAGCAATGAGGGCTTTAAATTGCCAGTTTCATATGTTGAAGTATCAGAATTTCCTCCTTTCTCAGCTAAAATCTAAAGTGGATGCTTTGGCAGAGGGCATAGAGTGTAAAGAATTGCAAGATTTAGTACATGTCTCTGAACAGGTGGGTAAGCATTCTTTGCAGTGTGGTTTTGATGCTGTACAGGCCTCTTCTAGGGTGGCTGCCACTGGTTCAGTTCTTCGTAGGCACGCCTGGCTTAAGGATCAGAATTTGTCCGAGCATGTTAAAACTAGAATTCTGGATGCCCCTTTACAGTCTGAAGTTTTGTTTGGTCCCCCTGTGGAGTCGGTTTTGAAGAAAATGGAAGACAAGGCTAAGTCAATGCAGACTGTTAAAGATTTTTTGCAGGTTCAACCTCCTAAGTTTAGTAGAAATTGACCTACTAAGGGGTGGACCTACCCTTCTTCTGATTCTCAGTCTAGGGGTAGATCTAGACGTGGCAGGGGCAGAGCTCACAGTACATTCAGGCCTAGAACTTGGAGTTCACCTGCACAATCTGCAGGTGAGGGCAGGGGCCAGTCCTTTCGTAAACAGGCCCAATGACCTGCATTTCCAGCTGCCAGATTCTTCTTCCCTGGCAGCTCCTTTGGGAGGAAAGTTAGCACTCTTCAAGAAAAACTGGCTTTTAGTCACCCAGGACAAATGGGTATTGGACATTATAAACCGAGGCTACAAGTTCTATTTCCATACATTGCCTCCTTTCAAAGGCATGCCAGACGTTCCTCCTCGGCAAAGGATAGAGGCTCACAAGCAAATTTCTTTACTTCTTCAAATAGGAGCTATACAGCCAGTTCCTCTGTCAGAAGTGGGACTAGGATTTTATTCTCGCCTGTTTCTAGTACCAAAGAAAGGGAACACGTGGAGACCAATTTTGGATTTATCTATCCTCAACACTTATCTGGACATTCCAAAGTTCAAAATGCTGACGTTACAGCAGCTTTTACCTCTGTTGGGAAAAGATCACTGGATGGTAACTCTGGATCTCAAAGAGGCTTATCTTCATGTTTCTATCAGGCCCAGTTGCAGGAGGTACCTGCGTTTTCAGGCTGGAAATTTACATTATCAGTTCTCTGCATTGCCCTTTGGCTTATCTACTGCACCCAGAGTGTTCACAAAGGTTCTGGCTCCAGTGATATCCTTTTTCAGGTTGAGGAATACAGATTTATCCTTATTTGGATGATTGCCTGATTATTGCACAACACAAAGACGAACTTCTGCATCATCTACAGTATGTGATGGTAGTGTTAAGATGCCTAGGGTATTCTGTGAACGAAATAAAGTCCAGTCTAGTACCCTCTCAGGACATGTGCTTTCTGGGTGAGAGACTGAATACAGCTTCCCAGATGGCCTTTTTGACCCCGGACAAACAAAGAAGCCTTTCTCTTTATTTCCATCAAATGTCTCTACAGTCCAGGCTGACTGCAAGGACAGTCCTTCAAGCCTTGGGGTTCATGGCATCTTATATTCTGGTGCTTCCCAATGCCAAACTGCATATGAGGAAGCTTCAATGGTATCTCAAGAATGTATGGACACAACACTGCCAAGGTCTAGACACTGTCATTCAGATAATACCTTGCATTCAGAAAGAATTTTTGTGGTGGGCTCAGGAATGTCACCTAAACAAGGGACTCTCTGTGACCCGACCAGAGGTGAGTCAGATTCTAACGACAGATGCCTCGGACAAGGCTTGGGGAGCACACCTCAATGGAAAATGGGTGCAAGACACGTGGCCTGTCAGACTTCAACATTTACATATCAACTTGAAGGAGATGTTAGCAGTCCAATTTGCATTGATGGCTTTCAAAGATTTACTTCACCCAGGACAGGTGTTGATTCAAACAGACAACACTACTGTCATGTGGTACATCAACAAGCAAGGGGAACCCATTCGTACCCTCTTTGCAGGCAAGCGATGATTTTGTGGGAGACTGCTCTCAGTTTACACCTCAATCTTCAGGCAAGGTTTCTACCAGGAGCACAGAACTCCTTAGCGGATGTGTTGAGCAGACAAATTGTGGATCCTCACGAGTGGAAACTGGATCCTCATGTGTTTCAAAAGTTGACAGTGTTATGGGGGACTCCAGACATAGATCTGTTCACTTCTGCACTAAATTACCAGTTGCCAAAGTTTTGCACAAAATGTTTCATCCCACAGCTTGGAAGGTGGATGCTCTATCATTCAATTGGAGCAATCTTCATGTCTATGCCTTTCCACCTCTGCCTCTCATTCCCAAGGTACTCCTGAAGGCCAGAAAAGACAAGCCATCCATGATTCTGATAGCGCCGGATTGGCCTCGACAGCACTGGTACCCACTACTGAGGAGTTTGGTACGGGAGCCTCCATGGCCTCTGCCTTTGATTCCACATCTTTTGTCTCAGGAGGGCAATCACTTCCTCAATGTCAAGATTCAGTCTCTGCATCTCACAGCCTGGTATATTCTGTTTTAGACCCTGGAGGGTCTCAGCTTCCACAACAAGTTTTGAATGTTATTTTGGAGGCCAGAAGGCCTAGTACAAGGAAAGTTTACGCTGATAAATAGAGGAGATTTTTTCTTTGGAGCAAAGCGAGGAACTTTGATGTTTCCAAGCCTGATTTAAGTGTTTCTCTTCAATATCTTACTGAGTTATTGGACAAGGGTTTGTCTTTCTCCTCGATAAAGGTTCATGCTGCAGCCATTTCTGCTCACTATGACTGTGACCCTCCTTTATTTTCCCATCCTTTGTTTAAGCAATTTCTTAGAGGGGCAAAGAACATAAGACCCCCACGTAGAGCTCCTACTCCTGCTTGGGATCTCAATTTTGTGTTGGAAAAGCTTACTCTACAACCTTTTGAGCCTGCAGCTACGGCCGAGTTAAAGTATTTATCATGGAAGACTGCTTTTTTGTTGGCCATTACCTCTGCAAGAAGGGTTTCTGAATTACAGGCCCTTATGGCAGTGGAACCTTTCCTGATTTTTCATAAGGATAGGGTATCTTTGCGTACTAATCCTTCCTTTATGCCTAAAGTGGTTTCTAGTGTGGCCTTGAACCAAACTATTCATTTGCCTACTTTTTATGCAAACCCCCAAAATAAAGGGGAGAAGATTTTGCATACTTTGGATATTCACAGGCAGTTACGTTATTATTTGAGCAGAACCAAAGGGTTCAGGCAGTCTCAGCAGTTGTTTGTTTCTTTTGCTTTGGGTTCTCAGGGAAAACCTGTTTCAAAACAAACTATTTCTAAATGGATTGGGTTTTGTATTTCTTTCTGTTATTCCCATCATGGTAAGGAGATTCCGGCTGGAATCAGACCTCATTCCACTAGAGCTACTGCCACTTCTACTGCCTTTCTAAGGGGTAGCTACAAAAGATATCTTGGAAGCAGCCACTCGGAGTTCCGTACATACTTTTTCCAAGCATTACCACCTTCCTCTTTATTCTAAGTCTAGGGCTGGATTTGCCACTGCAATATTACAGGGCATTTTAGCAGCCCCTAATGCTTTATGATTTTGCCATCCTCCCTTTACCTCTGCTTTGGGATTCTACCCATATGTAAGGACTGCAGCAATGTGAGATGAAGAACATAGTACAGTTTTGTACCTACCATAAATGTAGATGTTCGAAGATCCACATTGCTGCAGTCCAATTTACCCTCCCTCCTTCCCCTCTGTAGTTTGGCATGGTTATATGGTTTGGGTGATGGTTGTTGTTGGGCATGTTTTTGGGAGGTATCCTGTTTTTGGGCTGTGGCCTTTTTTTTTTAGGGCCTTCTGACATCTGGGGCAAGAAAAGATTGAGGATATGACGTCGGTCATGCGCTTTTATACCCTGACGCTCTGATGTCAGATCTGAGCGCCCATGACCGACGTCAGCCTAATACTTTGGTATTCGGGCCGACCGAGGACAGCGGACTACCCCATATGTAAGGACTGCAGCAATGTGGATCTTCGAACATCTACATTTATGGTAGGTACAAAACTGTACTTTTAAGACCCACGGTGGTGGTGCTGCAGTAGCGTTGTTGCCTCACAGTAAGACGCTATCCGGTTCGATTCTCAGCTAGAGCGTCTTCTGCGTGGAGACATGAGTGAATGGGCATACCTTCGTTGAAGGTTGTGCGTCAGAGCTGGTAACTCGGCACATAAAAATCAACTGCCAATCATTAGCAGACCGGAATTCCGTTGTGGCAACCCCTAACCGGGAAAAGCCGAAAGACTCAACAACAACAACTATGTACAGTTTTGTTGTAGTGTGATTTTTTTTTTTTTTTTTTTTTTGGTTTCCTTGGACCTCATTGTTACTGGCATGGAACAGCCTCCGGTACCCAATGTCTATGCCAGGTCCACCAGCTTACCATCCAATCCCCCCCGACTTGCTCTGTATTTGCTATGGCTGATCCTGGAGGCTCATCTCATCTGTGCTTCCATCGGGGGGGGGCGTTATTTTTATTTATGACCTACCAACTCCATTTCCCTACCCCCCATGCTCATTGATTACCCATAGGGAGCGTATCAATGAGCACCATCTCTTCTAGGATGGGCATGCCCATCCCTTCCCTGCCACTCTGTCAGTCACCCGAGCTGCTAATCAAACCCAGGTCAGCTGGGCCTTAGTTAGGACTTTATCCCTCTGTGCCATTGGAGTGGTTAATTTTATGTACTGTTGATCTTGATGATCTTTGTGCTAAAATGTTTCTGCTGCGATATCTGTCTGATGTACTTCAGGTTGTTGTGCTGATGTCTATGCACTCTGTTGCTAAACTGCAGTTTATTCAAATGATACTTTCTCTACATAATTGTTGGTGCAGTACAGACATTACTTTTTAAAGAACATTTGCCTGCAGCAATGCATTTCATGGTTGATTTGATGTCTTGTCACTCTTACACTGCAGCTATGTTACTCTTTGTTAAATATATAGTACTGCATATTTACTGCCAGTTTGGTAATTACAGCAAATACAGTTTGTTTAATTGATTAGTTAAATGCATTGTTTTGTGGTGGTAATTGCATTTTGCTACAATTAAAAAGACTCCAGCCACACTCAGCTTGATCAGCTATGAGGGTCCTTAAGTCACTGCTTTCTTGACAGTTTTGTCAATATTACTGTTGGTATAAGTCATGGTAGTACGCAGGGCTTTGTGTGTTAATCCTTTTTTTTTGTGCAAGCTTTTTCCAGGTTTTGCTGTTTCTTCCACTTCCTAAAAAATTAGTAACTTTAAACTGTCACGTATGATGGTGGATGCCAGTTTGTAGAGATGAGAGAGGGCGTAAATGTTGCTATGGGCCAACCCAACCTAATTGACTATAATGCATCTTGGAGCTCTTGGAATATATGTCTGAGGCTAGTATGAACCTAGTTTTGAACAGCATTCTACCATCAAAAAGAATGATGCAGTAATAAGAGCAAATATTGATATTGACAACTGGTTTAGCTTCTGGTGTCATTCAGAAAGGGTACAATGTCTATCAGCCTGGGAAGAGACTGTAGGTATTTCTAACTGCTTTGTCAAGAATGGCTTGCACCTGTCCTTCCAAAGACTTTCATATATTAGCTAAATCCTTGTACATCAGAATAGTGCCTTTTTAAGGCAGTATTCTTCTTCTACAGATTCCAACATAAGTAGCATCATGACTTGTTTGGTCCACTACAGAAGCTATTCAGTACCTGCTTCAGAACAGGCTTTGTGCTAGATGAATGAAAGACAGCAACAGTCATCCCCTTGCACAAAGGTAGGGCTTTAACAGACCCAGGTAATTAGAGACCAACAGGCCTGACCAGTTTCTTCTGTAAGGCTATGGGAAGGATCCTTATGGAACTAATAGTCTATTGGTAACATACAGACTCTTGACCCAACTGTCCTTTGATCACCACATACCCACTGTTGTAAGGAAGTACCCAATGGTATTATGTCCAGATCCAGCTATGTAATTGCTCCACTATATTTGACACTTATGCTAATCATTGACTATAATGCCACTTTTGGTATGAACCTGTCCAAGCACTTGTCACAACAGGAATGACTACTACTTTCTCACTGAAAAAAAAAAAATCAAGGGACTAAATTGTAAACTATGCTGTCACAAAGCCTTGTCCCTCTTCTAAGAATCATACAGACTACTGAGAGGCAACCTCTGCCTGGTGTGTAGAACTTCAACAGAGACCGTATTCTGTCAGACCTGTTACACAATGCATTCATAAGTCCAGTGATAACATAAACACCCAATCAAGAGATCTTTTTAGCAATATGAATAGAACATGTAAGAATGATAGGTTTACATCATAAAACCGCTTCTGTGTTGCAGTCTTCCGCTCCACATAAAGTACTTCTCTTGCTCTATTCAAATGTAGTTTTGGTCAGATGTATGGGTAACTGCAAGTTCACCCAGAGTTTAGTACCGCTGGCTCTCATGTGTAGGGGTAACATGTAACTGTCCCAATATATCCTTGTTCAGCCTATCTCTGGGTTATGGCTGTACAAAATATAAGGGCTAAAAACTACCATGGGACTGTAAGGCTATGTTTTTTTAAACAACTTTAATTATCAGTTAAGACATAGATGCACATGCATTAGTAGAAAAGAAAATAAACAATATATTCAAGCATTATACATTACACATATGTTTTCTTTCTTTTCTTAATGATCATTCAGTAAGGTTAGGCTTCTTAAGGTTCTCTCAGATCAATAACCCAGTAAGTACCTACAAACCGGTGTACACGCTTAACAAATAAATGTATGCAAAAGCTTGCAAAAACAAACACTGGCAGGTAATGTGCAGGTTGCTATGTTACTGATTACTGAGATCTTTTAGAGGAGCATGCTAATAGGTTCATAGGTAGGTACTAGGCTATCGGCCCTAGGGCCCATACAAGCCTAGCCAAAAAATGTACCCTGGCTTTCGCCACCCAAGAAAATTATTTTCCTGTGCCCCTGTCGAGCAGAGCCACAGAAGTGATCCCCGGGGTGAATTTCCCATTTCCCATCCAATCATCAAGATTTTTCTTGAAGAGTGCTAATGAGGAGCTCTGGTTGACATAGATAGGTAGTCTGTTCCAGAGTATGGGAAGTCTCTGGGACAGGAATCTATCCCTCATAGGTTCATAGGTTGGTACTAGGCTATCAGCCCTAGGGCCTATACAAGCCTAGCCATAACAATTCCCTGGCTATTTCTTCCCACATTATTTACTTTCCTGGACCCCTGTCTAGCAGGGCGACTGACGTGATCCCTGGGGTGAATTTCCTTTCTCCCATCCAATTGTCAAGGTTCCTCTTGAAGAGGTCCAAAGAGGCACTCTGCTTGACATGTATGGGCAATCTATTCCAGAGTCTGGGGAGTCTCTGGGTCAGGAACCTATCCCTCCAGCATGTTTTGTTTATTGTGATGACAAGGTTTAGATCCCTGGAGCGTGTAGCTCTGAGGGATTGGGATTTCTTTAAGTGTAGCATGTCCAACAGCTCTGGGTTTGACATGGCCTTGTATGTTAAGCAGAGATCGCCTCTGAGTAGACGATATGCGACAAGAGTATAGCTGGAGTTTTTTAAGGTGGTCAGCATAGAGCATCTGCTTTAGGCCTGTGATTCTTTTAGTGAGGTGTTTCTGAGGCCTTTCCAGTTGTTGCAGATGTCTTGAGAGGTACATACCAAATGGGGCATTGTATTCTATAATGGGTCTAATGAGGGATGAGTACAGTGGGACAATGACCTCCTTTTTTCTGGATGAAAAGCCCTTTGTGATGAGGTGTGCCACATAGAAGGATTTCCTGACTGTTGTGGCGATGTGGTTATCGAAGGTAAGACCACTGTCCACCTGTGTCCCTAAGTCTCTTATAACACTTTCTGTGTTTAGTGTACTGCCACCTATATGGTAATTCATGGATACATGTTTTTTCCCAAAGGGTATAACAATACATTTCTTGACATTGAGCTTGAGCCCATGGCTCTGGCACCAAGCATCTGTTTCTGTAAGGCCCTTTTGTAGAGTATCCACATCATTTGGGATTCAATAATGGCTCCCAGTTTGCAGTCATCTGCAAACTTTGTTAGCCAGAGTCCCTTAGTGTTGACCTGTATTTCAGAGAAGTAGATGCCAAACAAGAGCGGCCCCAGGACTGAACCCTGAGGTACTCCACTTGTCACTTGTCTGGAGCTGGATTTGGAGTCGGCTACTTTTACAGTGTGGGTTCTATCAGTAAGCCATTTAGCAACCCATTGGGTGACATAGGGATTAATGCCCAACTTAGTAAGTTTATCTATGATTCCAGAGTGGGGATGGTGTCAAAGGCCTTGGCAAGGTCTAGATAGGCTGTGTGGACCACCTTACCCTTGTCCATGGCTCTGGAGACTGATTCAAAGAAGTCAATCAGGTTCAGGAGACAAGATCGGCCCTTCACAAACCCAAACTGGGTGGGGTCCAGTGTTTGAAGGTTGCCAATGTCTTTGTTTATAAGTTCCATGATAATACGCTCCATGGCCTTGCAGATAAGGCTTGTCAGACTGATGGGACGGTAGTTTCCGGGATCCAAGGTGGATCCCCCATTGTGGATTGGAATAACTGTAGCTCTGCGCCACTCAGTGGGCACGAAACCTGAGGTGAGGCTATGATTAAACATGACACTTAGGTGAGGTGCCAGTTCATACTGTAGTTCATGTAGTACACAGCCCGGGATGTCATCTGGTCCCATGGATGCTGTATTCTTGGCTTTAGAGAGTGCATTTTGTACCTGTGTGGCCGTTATTACTGGAATTTGGCAATCTTCCGGTATTGAGATGGGCCATTTAGGGGGTGGGATGGGGGTGAAGTTGGCACTGAATTGATCTGCCAGGATATTGGCAATATCCTTTGGATCAGTATATTTAATGCCATTCTGTTTTAGCTCAGCGCAGATCTGAGCATTGCCATTTAGATTCTTGACATAGTTATAGAATGCTTTGTGGTTGTCTTTGGAATCTTTGGCAATTTTATTTTCGTAACTAGCTTTGGAGGATTTTATGAGGCATCTCAGTTTCTTACTGAGGCCAGTAAGGGAGTTTTGCATCCTGGGATTTTCCTCTTTTCTGCAAAAGTTTCTTCCTTTTGTTGTAAAGTTTGTTTATGGCAGGGGACCACCAGATTGGCTTCCTTTTTTTTGGATGAGAGCATTTTGGTTCTATTTGGGATGGCACGATTCATGCATGAGTGGATGTGCTCGTACAGTGCCTTAGTGTAGGATTCAGCAGTTGAACTTTCAGTTCCCGTCTGCATGGGTGTTATGAAGTTCGTCACTTTTGACTTGAGTAGCATGAAGTTGGCTTTGGAGAAGTTTTTTATGGTGGTTTCTTTACTGGGGGGAGGGGGTGGGATGTGGATGTTAAGGGTGATTAGCTTATGGTCAGACCTGACTAACGAGGGGGTGACCATAGGTATGGAGCATTGATTTCCCATGTTGGTAATGACCATGTCTAGGATATTGGAGCCCCTGGTGGGACTATGGATTAGTTGATCCAGGGCATTGGAATTTATGAATTCCAAGAACCGTTGTGCAAAGGTGTTGGGACATGAGTAGTTTTCCCAGTTAATGGCAGGGTAGTTAAAATCACCCAGTATTAGGGTGTTTGGTTCTATCTTAATATTTTCCAGTATGTTTAGAAAGGTGTAGTGAGAATCCTGGGGTATGGTGGGGGATCTGTAGCAAGCTACAATTTGGATTGCAGTCTTACCTAGTGTTAGTTGCACTTGGAGAATTTCAGACACATTGTGTTGGCCAACTAGCCTGGTGGTGTGAATATCCTTGGTGAATATTGACACTCCTCCACCTTTAGTGTTTCGGTCCTGGTTTGGTGGCCGAAAAGTGTGGTAAGAGTTGTAGCCTGGTATTGCAGGGGTGCTGTCTGGAGCATTGAACCAGGTCTCAGTTACTGCACAGATATCGATGTTCTCCATTTTTAGGAGTGCCTCGAGAGAGTGTATTTTGAGGTTTAGACTTCTAGCATTGAGTAGCATTACCTTCAGATTTTGCATGCTTGTACCTGTTACGGTGGTGGTTTTGTTCTTTGAAGTTTGCCTAAAAAAGGCACTATAGGGGTGGCAATATCCTTAGCCAGTAACCTGAATCCCAGGGGCGACAGGTGCAGACCATCTCTGGCAAAGCATCGTGGTCTGTCAATCATGTCATCCCAGGCAGACAGATACTGGATCCCCTTTGAATGACACCATAAGCTTAGCCAATTGTTGAAGCCAATCATTTTATCTTTATATTGTGGTATCATTCTGGGCGAAGGCAGGATGCTACTCAGGGCTAGGGTCATACCTGCCTGGGCCACATGCTCCTAGTTTGCAGTCATGGCCCATGTTCTGTTTATTGTGGTGACAAGGTTAAGGTCCCTAGAGCGTGTAGCTCGGAGGGATTGGGATTTCTTTAAGTGGAGCATGTCCAACAGCTCTGGGTTTGACATAGCTTTGTATGTTAGGCAGAGATCACCCCTGAGTAGGCGATATGCGATGGAGTAAAGCTGTAGTTTTTTGAGACAGTCTGCATAGGGCATCTGTTTGAGGCCAGTAATTCTCTTTGTGAGGTATTTCTGTGGTCTTTCCAGTTGTTGTAGATGTCTTGTGAGGTACATACCAAAAGGGGCGTTGTACTCTATAATGGGTCTAATGAGTGATGAGTAGAGGGGAACAATGACCTCTTTTTTTCTGGATGAGAATCCTTTTGTGATGAGATGAGCCACATAGAAGGATTTCCTGACCACTGTGGCGATGTGATTATCAAAGGAGAGACTACTTTTCACCTGTGTCCCAAGGTCTCATCACATTTTCGGCATTAAGTAGACTACCAGCTATGTGGTAGTTCATGGGTACAGAGTTTTTACCAAAGGGGATGATGATACACTTTTTGGCATCGAGCTTCAGGCCATGGCTTTGACACCAGGTATCCGTCTCAGTGAGGCCCTTTTGTAGTTTGTCCACATCGTTAGGAGTTTCGATTATGGCTCCTAGTTTGCAGTCATCTGCAAACTTTGTTAGCCAAAGACCTTCTGTGTTGGCCTGCACTTCAGAGAAGTAGATACCAAACAGGAGAGGACCCAGGACTGAACCCTGTGGTACTCCACTTGTCACTGGTCTGATGTCGGATTTGGAATCCGCTACTTTCACAGTGTGGGTTCTGTCCGTGAGCCAGTTGGCAACCCATCTTGTGACATAGGGATTCATACCTAGTTTAGTGAGTTTATCTATAATTCCAGAGTGGGGGATGGTGTCAAAAGCCTTGGCGAGATCTAGATAAGCTGTGTGAACCATTTTACCCTCATCTATGGCTTTGGTGACTGCTTCAAAGAAGTCAGTCAGGTTTAGGAGACATGATCTGCCTTTTACAAATCCAAACTGAGTAGGGTCCCGAGTTTGCAGATCACCAATGTCTTTGTTTATGAGTTCCACGATGATATGTTCCATGGCCTTCCATGGCTCGTCAGGCTAATTGCTGATGAGTCAGAACGTGTCTAGTCAAGGGAAAGTAATGGAAGTCAGTCAGTGCTTACTTGATGGCCATATGTTTGCTTTTGATCACACTGTACTGTTTTCTCTCCAATGGATAATTTCTAGCTCAGATACATCATTGTGTGTTTCTCATCCCCAGCCTTTTATGATAGTGTAGACCTCTAACCAACATCTGTGGCTTCCGTCTGGATAGTAAGCTCCAAAAATGAAGTTAGTTGCAGCCAGGACTAGGTGAACCAAGGTGGCTACTTTCAGCAAAGATTTCTTTTTGTTGCTTAGTCCATGTCACATGCTAAGAGCATGTGGTTCTAGTAATGTCTGTAAGAGGGGCAGTTATGGTGGCAAGATGGATTATATATCACTAGTAGTAAGTGACCAGGTGGCCAGGCCCAAAGTTCCATACCTGGGTCTTGGTCACTAGCTGAGGTAAGGCTTGGATGGACTGTCCCTTTCTTACTTATTTAGCAAGTATACTACCCACAAAAAACCCAAGATACTGGCCCTTTTCCAAACCACTGGCACTTATGGCTAGGTGAGTTTCTTGACCTCCCTAAGTGTTGAGTGCCATCATAACCATGTCCAGATAAGCTACCCAGTTCTGACTGTAAATGACTACATCATTTAAGTATGCTGCTGCAAAATAGCAATGAAGCCAGTGTAGCTTTTCCAACTACCAGTAGAGTGTTGCAGGGTGTACTGTAAAAGTCCATCTAGCGTAGAAAAAAGCCATATTTTCCTTATGCCCTCTCTTTTACAGGCAGCTGCCTATACTCCTTTGTGAGGCTCAAGTTATGTGGTACCTTGTAGTACTTGTACTGTTATTTCATCAGCCTACATCATGGGAGTTCACCTGTCAGAAATAATTTTAAAAATTGTTTTGTCTGACTTGAGCCCCAGCATAGTGAGGCTACTCCATTCAACAGTGCAAATGTTAAGGCATCCATTGAGACAGATTTTTTTTTATTACTTTCTTAACAACATCTTCACATTTTCCTACAGAAAATCTGTAAGGATGGACTTTCACCTTTTTGCCTTGGTCTGTTATAGTGTTGTAAGTTACCAGTTTAGTTTGCCCTTGTAAACTGGAAACATCTTGATTTTGTTCATAAACGCCTTTATTTCCATTTTTTGTGAATACATAGCATTTCTCCTGTAACTGTTCTTTAGTGTTAGGTCTGCAGCATTCCACATGTTATAAGGGAAACGTGACAACTCTGTGAAAGGAAACAGTCTGAGTGCTAAAAGTGCAAAGCAGATGTACTGAAAACCTTTTTTTTAGCAAACTGTGACTTTGGACACTGGTAGCATACACACTGTGAGACAGCCAAAGAAACAAGGACATCAGAGTAGAAGCCAAAGTAGCCCCATTTGTAGAGAAGGTCAAGGAGAACAGATTATGGTAGTCTGGTCACATTTGCAAGAAAGCGGAAGATAATTAGGAAGACAAGTATAACTTGTACCTTGTTTTTTGTTTCTGTTTATCTGTCAGAGATTGTTCTATGTTTTGATTGATCAATGTTGTGTCTGTTTCATTATTTCTTAAATTTAAGACTGGAGATATTTTTAAAATGAATAATGCAGGTATATTATGGATGAATTAATGTTGGTAACAATTGATAATGTATCATACAGAAACAACTTATTTTAGAATGCGATTCAGTGTTTCATAGTTTCATAGGTTAGTACTAGGCTAACTGCTCTTGCAAACCATTTTAAGCCTAGCCAATTATCCCTTGTGAGATTTAAACCCTGTACCTTGTGTTTGTAAAGCAAACACCTTAACCATTAGGCCACCCTTCCACCCTTCTTTTAAAGCTGTCAATCTTATCAGTTTGTCTGAAATAGAATTTGTTCCTTATCTATTGCAACAGCAAACCACAGAGGTGAAAAAAGCCTCAGCCAGTTACTTTTATTTTTATTGCTTGGAGAAACCTAAATCTTGTTGTTAATACAAGAAAAGTAGTGATTATGTAGTTGTTTTATTAGTTGTATATAAGAGTTAGAGAAGCTATATTATTTTGAACCTTAAATAAGTACTGCCAGTTGACAAGAGTCAAAGGCCTTGTCAGTGTCTCTGTTAATTACTGATAGGCCTATATTGCTAATATTTGTGTAATCTAGTTAATGTTATAGTGTTTTATTGTTCTGCATTTGCTTACCAGTGCTGCATACTGTTTAGTCTTTATCAAAGAAGGTAGCTTGTTTTTAATCTAGTAGTCATAATTGACTTAAAGCTATTGTCAAACATATTTAATAACAAAACTGGCCTATAAAATGAACAAAGGACAAGGCTCAAATGACAAAGCCACCACCGTAACAGATAAAAGCATGCAAAATCTGAAGGTAATGCTACTCAATGCTAGAAGTTTAAACCTCAAAATGCACTCTCTTGTGGCACTCCTAAAAATGGAGAACATTGGTATCTGTGCAGTAACTGAGAACCTGGTTCAAGGCTCCAGAGAGCACCCCTCCAATACCAGGCTACAGGTCTTACCACACTTTTCGGCCACCAAACCAGGACAGAAACACTAAAGGTGGTGGAGTGTCCATATTCACCAAGGATATTCACACTTCCAGGCTAGTTGCCCAACACAATGCATCTGAAATACTATAGGTGCAACTAACACTAGGTAAGACTGCAATCCAAATTGTAGCTTGCTACAGATCCCCCACCATGCCCCAAGATTCTCACTACACCTTTCTAAGCATACTGGAAAATATTAAGATACAACCAAACACCTTAATACTGGGTGATTTCAGCTACCCTGCCATTAATTGGGAAAACTACTCTGGTAGGAACACCTTTGCCCAAAGGTTCTTGGAATTCATAAAGGCCAATGCCCTGGATCAACTAATCCATAGTCCCACCAGGGGGGTCAAATATCCTTGACCTGGTCATTACCAACATGGGAGATCGAAGCTCCACACCAGTGGTCACCCCCTCGTTGGTCAGGTCTGACCATAAGCTAATCACCCTTGATGTCCACACCCCACCCCCAGCAGGGAAACCTCCATAAAAAAATTTTCCAAAGCCAACTTCATGCTACTCAAGTCAGAAGTGACAAACTTCATGACGCCATGCAGATGGGAATTGAAAGTTTGACTGCTGAATCTTACACTAAGGCACTGTACGAGTACATCCACTCATGCATAAATCGTGCCATTCCAAATAGAACCAAGACGCTCTCCTCCAAAAAAAGGAAGCCAATTTGGTGGTCCCCTGCCATAAACAAACTATACAACAGAAGAAAGAAACTGTTGCAGAAAAAAGGAAAATCCCAGGATACAAAAAACTCTCTTACCAGCCTCATTAAGAAGCTGAGATCCCTCATAAAATCCTCCAAAGCTAGTTACGAAAATAAAATTGCCAGAGATTCTAAGGACAACCACAAAGCATTCTATAGTTATGTCAAGAATCTAAATGGCAATGCTCAGATCTGCTCTGAGCTACAACAGAATGGCTTTAAATATACTGATCCCAAGGATATTGCCAATATCCTGGCAGATCGATTCAGTGCCAACTTCACACCCCTCTTATCCCCTAAAGGGCCCATCTCAATACCAAAAGATTGTGAAATTCTGGTAACCACAGCCACACAGGTAAAAAAAAACACTCTCCAAAGCTAAGAATACAGCATCCATGGGACCAGATGACATCCCGGGCTGTGTACTACATGAACTACAAAATGAACTAGCACCTTACCCCTAAGTGTCATGTTTAATCATAGCCTCACCTCAGGCTTCGTGCCCAATAAGTAGCACACAGCTACACCTATCCCACTCCACAAGGGGGGGATCCACCTTGGATCCCACTCCACAAGGAGGGGAGCCACCGCCCAATAAGTAGCACACAGCTACATCTATCCCACTCCACAAGGGGGGTCCACCTCGGATCTCACTCCACAAGGAGGGGAGCCACCTTGGATCCTGGGAACTATTGTCCAATCAGTCTGATGAGCCTGATCTGCAAAGCCATGGAACTTATAAACAAAGACATTGGCAACTTTCAAACACTGGACCCCACCCAGTTTGGTTTCATGAAGGGCCGATCTTGTCTCTTCAACCTGATTGACTTCTTTGATTCGGTCTCCAGTGTCCTCGGTCTTCAGAGCCATGGACGAGGGTAAGGCGGACCACACAGACTATCTAGACCTCGCCAAGGCCTTAGACACCATCCCCCACTCTGGAATCATAAATAAACTTACTAAGCTGGGCAATAATCCCTACGTCACTCGATGGGTTGCCAGCTGGCTTACTGCAGAACCTACACTGTAAAAGTAGCCAACTCCAAATTCAGCTCCAGACAAGTGGAGTACCTCAGGATTCAGTCCTTGGACTGCACTTGTTTGGCATCTACTTCTCTGAAGTACAGGCCAACACTAAGGGACTCTGGCTAACAAAGTTCACAGATGACTGCAAACTGGGAGCCATTATTGAATCCCCAAATGATGTGGATATTCTACAAAAGGGCCTTACAGAGACAGATGTGTGATGCCAGAGCTATGGGCTCAAGCTCAATGCCAAGAAATGTATAGATGAGAAGTTGTTCAATCTCACCATTTGTTCTTACACGTGTGTTCAGAGCCGATCCATTGGCTCCAAGTCGGCTGCTTTCCAAGCTCTAGATCTCTTAGAAGCTTGAGACACAGTCCCTATCCCATGATGCTCTGCTGCAAAACCCCAGATCTAGATTGCCGCTGCAACGGATCACACGATCTTCTGAAGAAGCTCGGGCCAGTATTCTTTTTATTATATATTTGCATATTTAGACTTCTAATATCGATCAGGTTCATAGGTTCATAGGTAGGTACTAGGCTATCGGCCCTGGGGCCTATACAAGCCCAGCCAAAAAGGTACCCTGGCTTTTGCCACCCAAGAAAATTATTTTCCTGTGCCACTGTTGAGCAGAGCCACAGAGGTGATCCCTGGGGTGAATTTCCTATTTCCCATCCAATCATCAAGATTTTTCTTGAAGAGTGCTAATGAGGAGCTTTGTTTGATATAGATAGGTAGTTTATTCCAGAGTATGGGAAGTCTCTGGGACAGGAATCTATCCCTCCGGCATGTTCTGTTTATTGTGGTGACAAGGTTTAGGTCCCTAGAGTGTGTAGCTCGGAGGGATTGGGATTTCTTTAAGTGGAGCATGTCCAACAGCTCTGGGTTTGACATAGCTTTGTATGTTAGGCAGAGATCACCTCTGAGTAGGCGATATGCGACGGAGTAAAGCTGGAGTTTTTTGAGACGGTCTCATGAGGGCATCTGTTTGAAGCCGGTAATCCTCTTTGTGAGGTATTTCTGCGGCCTTTCCAGTTGTTGTAGATGTCTTGTGAGATACATACCAAAAGGGGCATTGTACTCTATAATGGGTCTAATGAGTGATGAGTAGAGGGGAACAATGACCTCTTTTTTTTCTGGATGAGAAACCTTTTGTGATGAGGTGTGCCACATAGAAGGATTTCCTGACTACTGTGGCGATGTGATTATCAAAGGAGAGACTACTGTCCACCTGTGTCCCAAGGTCTCTTATCACACTTTCGTTACTACCGCCTGTGTTGTAGTTCATGGGTACAGAGTTTTTACCAAAGGGGATGACAATGCACTTTTTGGCATTGAGCTTGAGGCCATGGCTTTGACACCAGGCATCTGTCTCAGTGAGGCCCTTTTGTAGGATGTCCACATCGTTAGGAGTTTCGATTATGGCTCCTAGTTTGCAGTCATCTGCGAACTTCGTTAGCCAAAGACCTTCTGTGTTAGTCTGTACTTCAGAGAAGTAAATACCAAACAGGAGAGGACCCATGACTGAACCCTGTGGTACTCCACTTGTCACTGGTCTGAAGTCTGATTTGGAGTCTGCTACTTTCACAGTGTGGGCTCTGTCAGTGAGCCAGTTGGCAACCCATCTTGTGACATAGGGATTTATACCTAGTTTAGTGAGTGTATCTATAATTCCAGAGTGGGGGATGGTGTTGAAAGCCTTGGCAAGATCTAAATAGGCTATCTGAACCACCTTACCCTTGTCTACGGCTTTGGTGACTGCTTCAACGAAGTCTATCAGGTTTAGGAGACATGATCTGCCTTTTACAAACCCGAACTGGGTGGGATCCAGAGTTTGGAGATTACCAATGTCTTTGTAAGTTCCATGATGATGCTTTCCATCGCCTTGCAGACCAGGCCCGTCAGGCTAATGGGGCGGTAGTTCCTGGGGTCCATGGTGGCTCACCCCTTGTGGAGTGGGATAACCATTGCTGTGCGCCATTCAGCAGGCACAAAGCCTGAGGTGAGGCTATGACTGAACATGGTACTTAGATGGGGTGCCTGTTCGTTCTGTAGTTCGTGTAGAATGCAGCCTGGGATGTTGTCTGGTCCCATGGATGCTATGTTGTTGGCTTTGGAGAGTGTGGTTTTTACCTGTGCAGCCGCGATTACAGGAACTTTGCATTCTTCTGTTATAGAGATGGGCTCTTTAGGGGGTGAGAGGGGGGGTAAAGTTTTTAGGGGGTGAGAGGGGGGGTAAAGTTAGCACTGAACCTATCTGCCAGGATGTTGGCAATATCAGTTGGGTCTGCATATTTAGTGCCATTGTGCTGTAACTCGGAGCAGATCTGAGTGTTGCCATTGAGATTCTTGATATAGCTAAAGAATGCTTTGTGGTTGTCTTTAGAATCAGTGGCGATTTTGTTTTCATAACTAGCTTTGGAGGTTTTATCAGGGATCGCAGCTTCTTACTGAGGCTGACCAGGGAGCTCCTCCACTCATGGGATTTTACTCTCTTTTGCAAGAGTTTCTTCCTTCTGTTGTACAGTTTGTTTATGGCAGGGGACCACCAGATTGGCTTCCTTTTTTTGGAGGATAGCGTCTTGGTTCTGTTTGGGATAGCACGATCCATGCACTCATGTAGGTGCTTATAGAGCGCATTTGTGTAGGATTCAGAAGTTGTAACTGTATTGTCCATCTGCATGGGTGTCATGAAGTTCACCACTTTTGTCTTAAGAAGAATGAAGTTGACTTTGGAGAAATTTTTTACCATGGTTTCCTTAATGGGGGTAGAGGCAGGATGTGGATATCTAGGGTAATTAGCTTATGGTCGGATCGGACCAATGAGGCGTTGACTTCAGGTGTGGAACACTGGTCACTCATATTGGTAATGACTAGATCTAGGATACTGTTGCCCCTGGTGGGGGTGTGGATAAGTTGATCCAGGGCATTGGAGTTTATGAATTCCAGAAAGCGTTGAGTGAAGGAGTTGGTACATAAGTAGTTTTCCCAGTTAATGGTGGGGTAGTTGAAATCACCCATTATTAGGGTGTTTGGTTGAACCCTAATATTTTCCAGTACATCAAGAAAAGAAGAATGGGAATCCTGGGGCATGGTGGGTGATCTGTAGCACGCTGCAATTTGGATTGCAGTTTTGCCCAGAGTTAGTTGCACTTGGATAACCTCTGCTGCATTATGCTGAGCAACTAGCGTGGAGGTGTGGATATCCTTAATGAATAAGGACTCACCTCTGCCTTTAGTGTTCTGGTCCTGGTTACATGGCCGAAAAGTGTGGTATGAGTTATAGCCTGGTAGTGCAGGCGTGCTCTCTGGAGCCTTGAACCAGGTCTCAGTCACTGCACAGCTATCGATGTTCTCCATTTTAAGGAGTGCCTCGAGTGAGTGCATTTTGAGATTTAGACTTCTAAGATCTGATATTTAGTGAGGCTTCACATTTTCCTTCCTTTTTGGTGGTTTAGAGTAGGTAATCTAAGCTGGTATTTTGTTTTTTAGTTCGGAGAGGTTTGCTCCTAGGCCTTTAGCCTTCTTGATTTACTCTACTTGACAGGGCTTTGTCAAATTTAATACCCTATCCCCTTATATTCTGTATTAAGCATTTGTTAAAATGTCCATCACGGATAATCATAGTTCTTGTGTTTATTGTTTGGGTCTGCTACATTTACAGGAGGATTGCTCTATCTGCTATTCCTTCAATGGCAGGGTGTTATTAGAGAGGAGAAGGAAATTGGTAGATAGAGGACTGTTGAAATTGGACTTCCAGGATATATTGGATAAGACTGACCAGACCTCCAAGTCCTCAAAGGGGTCGAAGTCGTCTAAGGTGTCTTCGGAGCACAAGTCTTCAGCTCCGAGCACCTCTGGCAAGACTCGGTTGCCGGCTCCACAGCCTTCGGAGCCATGCACTGAGATCTTACCTCGGAGCCAAGTCATTGTGTTGGAACCGGTGTCTGAGGTTTTGAAATCTCCGTTCCTTAAGTCAGTGGCTTCTTCGACTCCTTCGACCTGTTTTTCTGGTGCCCTTTCTGACATTGATGTGGACCGAGTGGTACAGAGACTTTTGGTGAGCCCAACCCTGGCCAAATTGCTTGCAGCTTCGACCCAGTTGGCTTTGAAGCCTACGAGACCTCCTTCCACGAGTTCTGCTCCTACTCAGAGGCCAGTTGAGCCATCGGAGCTGGAAAGAGAGGATCCGATATTGGTGGAACCCTCGGAACCGAGGCCTGTTCCAGTGCTCTCGGCTCCTTCGACCTTGACTTCTTCGGTTCCAATCAAAGAGTCTTGGAGCTGACACTCTCTTGCCGGTTCAGAGGGGGGAGTCGAACTGATGCTTCGGTTCCGACTCTCCCTCTCGGGGCTTCGGCGCAGATGAGCTCGGTTCCATCCTCTGGTTCAAAGCCCATGGTTACTGCCCCGGGGAGGCTGCCATCTTCTTCGGAACCAGCGGACTCCTCAGGTCAGGAAACCGGTGCCTTCGATGCCATAAGGAAGGTCATGTTTGCTAAGACCCTCACTTCTTTGGTTCCTTCCTCTTCCTCCCCTAAAGGGCCATGCTCTATCTCTACACCACAGGTTCCCACTAAGCGTCAAGACCCAGAGCCTCCGGTAACCCCATTGTATGAACCCTGCTTGACTTGAGACTTCACCAGATGCCCCCACTGATGAAGTTCCCAGGAAAAGTCTGTGTAAGAGGAGGCATTTAGATTCCCCCCAGGAATCCTTAACATCAGACACCGACTTGGAGGAATCAGAAGGGTCTCCACGGTCCTCCTCTGAGGATGTCTCTTTTGCAGACATCCTTGAAATACTAAGGCAGAGGGGTTCATAGGTTCATACTAGGCTATCTGCCCGAGGGCATTTACAAGCCTAGCCCATAGTTTTGTGGCTTACGCCACCCCTTTAGTATGGGGAACTATACCCATTATTTTGCTGTGCCTCTGTCGAGCAGTGACACTGAGGTAATCCCTGGGGTATATCTGCGATCTGGGTGACTGGCAGTCCCTTACCCCTACTGAGGATGAGTCGGTGCTCCTGAAGGCTTTTGGGTCTCAGCCCTCCACCTCCTGGGTTACTCCGCCTTTCGATGAATTAATGGACTTGATCGCTTGAAAGGCGTGGGAGTCTCCTGATTCTATGGGACCAGTCCCTTGGAGGCCCAAGAAATTTATCACCTGCCCTCAGGATAAGTCCTTTCTCACAAAAGGAGTTCCCGTTGATGCCATGGTGGTGGCGGCAGCCACCAAGAAAGAGATGTCAGACACCTCTTCCTCTGTCCATCCTCCTAATAGAGATTCCAGGACGATGGACAGTTATGGGAAATGCATCTTTACTTCTGCGATATTTGCAATGAGATCACTTAACTATTTAACCCATTTTACCTGTCTTCAGCGAGAGCTCCTAAAAGAGCTTGGAGATACTCTACAGGGCAACATAGGTGATGCTGTCTCCCAGAAAGTGACGGCACAGCTTAACACCCTTAATTCCATTGTAAACTCGTCCATGAGGCTTATTTCTTATGCAGCCAAGGGATTGAGCTGGGCAGCAGGTTCAGTGATAGGTATGCGGAGACGATCCTGGATGCGCTTATGCTCCTTTGCGGAAGCCTTCAAGTCTTCCTTTGTGAATACCCCATTTGATGGCTCTTCCTTGTTTGGGCCCAAAGTCAAGGAGACACTCACTAGGTGTGAGCAGGAAGGAAAGACTCTGTCTGCAGTAGGAGTCCATTTTTTCCACCCCCACTAGACCATACCCCAAAGGGCAGAGAAGTGGAAAAATGTGGTTCCAAAAGTCCCAAGGAGCTTTCCAGAACACATGTAGTGAAACCCCCTCCAGGTGCAGAGGAGGGGGGTATAATAGTAGACGCCACCCAGGTGGCAGAGGGGGTCTGTAGAACCAGGGTGACTGGGAGCAGTTCACTGGCAAACCCTATCAGCGCTCCTGAGAGAAGGCCCGACCGTCCTACTCTGGAGGCAGTCGGGGGTTACTTAGCTTTATACCCAGATGCCTGGCTAGGAATTACATCAGATTCCTGGGTAAAAAGCATAATCACCAGAGGCAACATCATTTCCTTTTCAGAATTCCCTTCCATTCGGACAAGAATCCCAGACGTTCCACCCAGTCTACGGAGTCTAGCAGCCATAGAAATTCAGAGGCTGCTGAAAAAAAGAGTCATCCAGCCAGTCCCGGTGGACCAAATAGGATCCGGAACTTACTCCAGGTTCTTCTTAGTTCCAAAGAAAATGAGGGACTGGAGGCCCATCTTAGACCTCAGCAATCTCAACTCCCTTATCAAAAAGGAAAAGTTCCGGATGGTCATGCTTCAGTCGATAATCCCGTTTCTCGAAATGGGTGATTGGATGTGCTCGATAGATCTCAAGGATGCGTACTACCACATAAAAAAGGCCAGACCATCCAGAAATCACTTGCATTTCCAGCTGGGGGCCAGTCACTACCAATTCCGAGCTCTGCCCTTTGGTCTCACCACAGCCCCCAGAGTGTTCACCAAATGCATGGCAGTTGTCACGGCTCACCTGGGATGTTTAGGATTCCGGGTGTTTCCATATCTTGACGACTGGCTCCTCACTGGCACCACCAGGCATCAACTGATTCACACTAGGGATTACACTATCAGCCTGTGCTCCCAGTTGGGCATAAGCTTAAATTTCGAAAAATCTGCTTTATCACCATCGCAGCATATTTTCTTTATAGGAGCAGATGTAGACACCACCGCCGCCCTGGTCAGATTGCCTCAAGAGCGAGTAATCTCTTTATGAAATCAAGTATCCCTTTTGTTGATGGAAAAGAAAGTCCCTGCATTCCAAGTTCTGAAGCTGTTAGGCACAATGGCAGCGACTCTCATAGCGATTCCTCTGGGGCGCATGCACATGAGGATACTCCAATGGTTGCTCTTCACACAGTGGTCTTATCAACAACCTCCAATGTCACACGAGATTCTGCTGACAAATACTTCCAAAAAGGACCTCCTTTGGTGGTTGAACAGCCTCCAAGCTACTGTAGGTCGTCCGTTTGTACTCCCCCCTCCCACAGCTACAGACACCACGAATGCTTCCCTGATAGGGTGGGGGCAGGGATGTTTCAGGGAAGAACTGTCCAAGGTACTTGGTCAGAGATGGAATCCAGTTTGCACATCAATGTCTTGGAGTTGAGAGCGGTGTTCCTAGCATTGCAACACTTTCACGACTCTCTACTTCAAAGACGATTGCAATATAGACAGACAGCATGTCGGTAGTCTGGTACATCAACAAGCAAGGGGGAACCAGATCTTACCCCTTATACCAAGAGGCCCTGAGAATTTGACAGTGGGCTGTATCCACCGGGCGCTTCCTGATAGCAACGCACATCCTGGGATCATCAAACGTGATAGCGGACAAATTGAGCAGAGCCATTTTATTGCCTCATGAGTGGTCCCTCAAAGAACGAGTGGTGGAAAGGATATTCCGCAAATGGGGCCAGTCTTGCTGCAACCTTTTTGCATCCCCGATGAATGCCAAATGCAGAAGCTACTTTGCCCTATACCCTCCACCGGGGGACATCTCAAGGGATGCACTCATACACGATTGGCCCTCGGGTCTCCTATATGCCTTTCCTCCATCCCCGCTGATCCCCAATTTTTTACAGAAAGCCAAAAGCCTGGGAAGGACTGTTATTCTGAGAGCCCCATTTTGGCCTCAGCAGATATGGTTCCCCTTCCTTCAGCAATACCAAGTGGAAGAACCTTGGGTTCTGGACCCAGTGCCAGACCTTCTGACTCATTCGTCGGGAGTTCTTCACCCCTCTCTTGTATCCCTCAAACTGACAGCTTGGCTGCTCCACTTCCTAACCTAGCCAGGTCTCATGATTTGTCTCCCGCAGTTCAGCATATTCTGGTTTCCTTGCATAAAGTCTCCACCAGGAAACTGTATAACAGTAAATGGAAACGATTTGGTCATTGGGCTTCTCAACATGGTATTGATCCCTTTAGCGCCCCTATTCATAGCATTCTGGAATTTCTGACTTCACTTTTCCATGGTGGTGTGGCAGCCGCTACTATAAGGGTTCAATTGGCTGCCATATCTAACTTCCATGTGGGATGCGGAGGTTCTAGCATTTTGTCCCACAGATTATGTAAAGCCTTTTCAAAAGGGACTCATCACCTTCGACCCCCTATCAGACATCCAATTACTCCCTGGAATCTAAATTTGGTGCTGTCTCAACTCATGCTTCCCCCTTTTGAGCCCGCATCTTCTTGTCCGTTGAAATTCCTTTCTTGGAAGACAATTTTCTTAGTGGCCATTACTTCGGCACGTAGAGTTTCTGAACTTCAAGCACTCTCTGTTAGGCCCCCATATTTGGTCTTTCACCCTGACAGGGTGTCTCTAAGAACAAATCCATACTTTCTCCAGAAGGTCTGTTCCGAAGCGAACTTGAACCAGTCCATTGAACTTCCCACTTTTTTCAGGCATCATGCCAATAAATTGGAATACATGTTGCATAAGCTTGATGTTCACAGACAATTGAGATTTTATTTGGACAGAACAAAAGGATTCAGAAAATCAGATCAACTATTTGTTTCCCATACAGACAATAAGAAGGGCCTTTCGGTATCCAAAGTTAGGTTGTCCAAATGGCTTTCTGATTGTATAAAGTTTACATATTCTTCATCCCATCAACCTTTAGAAAGTGAAGTGAAAGCTCATTCTACCAGGGCTGTTTCTACGTCCTTAGCTCACGCAGCTCGTTTACCTTTGAACACCATTTGTGCAGCTGCTACTTGGTCCATACCTCATACATTTATTGCTCATTACAAAGTGGACAGGGCCTCCAGGGACAGGGCTTCCATTGGCTCCACCGTTCTCAGGAATGTACTCCCGTGAGCCGCCCAGGATTAGGGTGCTTGGGACGCTACCCACGTGTAAGAACAAACGGCGAGATTGAACAACTTCACATAAATTAGTTATGTTCTTACCATAATGTTCCATGTGAGTTGTTCATCTCACCTTTGTTCTTACACTCCCTCCCACCTTCCCCCTCCATGTTCTGGAAGAACGGGTATGGCTGGTGGTCTGTTTGATCTTACTAGTATCCTCTTGTCAGCCAGGTTATCTTTTAACTAATTATAAATAGTTACTTTGTTATATTGGGTTGCTTAGTTGTGTTTCTTGCTGGTTTCAGCAAACTAGAAATGGGGTTTGGCAACAGAGCATAATGGGATTAGGGACTGTGTCTCGAGCTTCTAAGAGATCTAGAGTTTGGAAAGCGGCCGACTCGTAGCCGATGGATTAGCTCCGAACCCACATGTAAGAACAAAGGCGAGATGAACAACTCACATGGAACGTTATGGTAAGAACATAACTTCTTTTTATCCCCTTTGGGAAAAAATATGTTCCCATGAATTACCACATAATTGGCAGTATACTAAACACTGAAAGTGTGATAAGGGACTTAGGGACACAGGTGGACGGTGGTCTCACCTTCGATGACCACATTGTCACAACAGTCAGGAAATCCTTCTATGTGGCACATCTCATCACTAAGGGCTTTTCATCCAGAAAAAAGGAGGTCATTGTCCTACTGTACTCATCCCTCATTAGACCCATTATAGAGTACAACGCCCCCGTTTGGCATGTACCTCACAAGACATCTGCAACAGTTGTAAAGGCTGCAGAAATGCCTCACTAAAAGAATCACAGCCTAAAGCAGATGCCCTATGCTGACTGTCTAAAAAAAAAAAAAACTCCAGCTATACTCTGTTGCATATCGTCTACTCAGAGGCGATCTCTGCTTAACTTACAAGGCCATGTCAAACCCAGAGCTGTTGGACATGCTACACTTAAAGAAATCCTAATCCCTCAGAGCCACATGCTCCAGGGATCTAAACCTGGTCATCACAATGAACAAAACATGCTAGAGGGATAGGTTCCTGTCCTAGAGACTCCCCATACTCTGGAATAGACTGCCCATACATGTCAAGCAGAGCGCCTCTTTGGCCCTTTTCAGAAGGAACCTTGATGATTGGATAGGAGATAGGAAATTCTCCCTGGGGATCATGTCAGTCACCCTGCTAGACAGGGGACTAGGGACGTAAATATTCTGGGAATAAGTAGCCAGGGAATTGTTATGGCTAGGGTTGTACAGGCCCTAGGGCCGATAGCCAAGTACTAACCTATGAACCTATAAGGGCTAGGTCCTTATCTAGCTTCACTACTGGGGTAGGTAATATACATTTCCAAAATGTAGGAATAAAGTTTACACTTTGCACATTAGTAAAGACTTTTTTGTAAGATGGAGTAATAATACTTACACTTTGTATGTAAGTAAAGACTTCTTTCAAAACTGAATAATATTTTAGATAAAAAGTATCTGAAATGTCCTCACTATTGGATAGCTTCTTGTAGTTTACTGAAGTCTGAATGTACTTTGTTGATTAGCCCTAATTATAATGTAAGATTTGGATGCTAATATATTTTGCGTTTAGGAGATATGGAATATGATTCTAATGTCACATTTTCTATAGCTATTGCCACTTTATGATTTGTATTTTATCTTTAAATCTTTGTCTAGAAAGTCTCCCCTTTTGTTTGAAATTTTCATTAAATCTTTATCCAATTTCATCATGTCTTAAGGCATGAAATTGTAATTTTATTGTACAGTTATGCTTTTGCAGAGTCCCTTAAAATGGTATGATTTACTTCTCCATTATTATTGACTGAAATTGAAACATTTTCTTTATCCTCTCCTTAAATTATGTCGTATATGAGGGTTTGTATTAATTACTGATGGTGTTTATAATAAATGGTCAATCCAAAGGGAATACAGTTGTAGTCAGATAAGAGAGAGAGAGAATTACATTGACATAATTCATTTTAGAATTTGTATCATTAGAAATATAAATTATGTCAGTATGTATAAGAATAGTGAGTAAGAAATAAAGTATCCAGTTCAGCTGAGTAATTTAAATCTATTCAATTTAATAAGTTAACCCAAGTTCTTAGTGACTGTTTAAATCAAGTTAACCCAATTTCTTAATGCTTTGGCTGTAGCTGAAAGTCTGTTTTCTGTATTTGTGCTAGTGTACTCCTTATTTAAAATGCAATTGTAATTGTTTCCCAAAGTTCATATTACCTTTCAGATCATCCATTTGTACATCAAAATATTTTTTGCAAAGTTTGATCCAAGTCCTGATATGACATGCATAATATGTTTTCTCTGATAGTCATTTGTCACTATTGCAAACATTCCTTGGGTGTCACTGTATGAATATATGTCTGCCTAACTGCATTATTTTCCTCCACAAAATAGTAGAACAGTTTTATTCTTTAAAAGAAGACTTTATTAGTATTGAGTAATCCTTAAAAGTCAAATCTATTTTTAGTTGACAAGTTTCTTGTAAGAAATTATACCTGAAATATTAGAATTTAAGATATGTTAACATTAATAAGGGTAGTACAGCGGTGCAGTAATTAGCATTGTCACCTCATTGCAAGAAGTTCTCAAGTTTGATTCTCAGTAGGGGGTGCCTTATGTCCCAAATCTGCATATTCTTTCTTGCACACACAGGTTTTCTGTGGGTACTCTGGTTTCCTTCCACATCCCAAAGACATGTGCAGTAGATGGATTGGTGACAATTAATCGTGTGTGTGTGTGTGTGTGTGTGTGTGTGTGTGTGTGTGTGTGTGTGTGTGTGTGTGTGTGTGTGTGTGTGTGTGTGAGAAAGACAGGCCTACCAATCTGCTTTCTTACTGTATTTGCCTACTGTGGATGTTCATGGGTGACTGTAAAAGTCGTATGCAACTTAAAATATCAGATGACGACAACGATGATTAGCATTAACAAGCCCCACTTTTATAAATGCTAATTGATTTAACATTTAAAGTTAAAACTGATAATGCTGTCATTTATACTCTTAGGATAAATGTATCATTTATTCATGCTACTCTGTGATAAATAGCAGAAGGTATGAATGATTTTATCTGTTTAAACATCTTAAATTAACATTAATAGTTTGAGAGACAGGCCATTATGAAAATCAGAAATCTGAAGATTCTAAAATTAAATAAACTAATTAACCCTATCATGTTAAACTTAAGGTTTCTAGTTTGATTAGGAAATCATAATTAAGCTATTCAATGGGCTAGGCCAAATACTTTATCTATCTGCACTAAAATATTACCCTTGTTGCTGTTGCAGACAATAATTTGGAAAAAATGTAATGTGGAAAAATAAGAGATTGCATTCCATGTGTTGTGATTGATGTTTGACTGGTTCAAATATAAAAGATATAAAAATCTAATTCTAGTCAAGAGTCTAAGAGGTGAGGAATGGAGGACAATGAAAAAATATATCTATATGTATATGTATGGAAGTATGTGTGTGTATATATATATATATATATATATATATATATATATATATATATAAAATCACCTTCATTTGACCTAAACTCCATTTGCCCGACAGAAATTTCAGGCAGCCCATTTGCCCGACAGTTCATTTGCCCAGCAATAGGAAAAAGGCAAGTAAAAGGCTTTTTTCCTTTTCCCCACAGTAGTGCGATCCTGGAGTTAGAATATATAGTTAGGAGGGGTGTGGGGGGCACAGCACCCCACCTACTTTGGTTTTATAGTATATAGTTTGGTTTGTTATTGTTCACTAAAACTGACGTAGGTGGGGGGCTTTGCCTCCCACACCCCCCCAACTATATATTCTAACTCCAGGATCACACTACTGTGGGGAAAAGGGGAAAAGTCTTTTACTTGCCTTTTTTCCTATTGTCAGGCAATTGAACTTCCTGAAATTTCTGTCGGGCAAATGAACGGTCAGTCAAATGAAGGTCACACACGCACACACACACACACACACACACACACACACACACACACACACACACACACACACACACACACACACACACACACTCACACACTTCATAATCTCGAAATACTGAAATATCGAATTTCAGTATCTCGAGACCATGAAATCGAATCCACAAAACACCGAAACTACAAAATCCCTAGCCCAAAACTGCAAAATTCAAAAACCCAAACAAACCGCACATACCACACATACACCAAAACACCCACATCACAATTTAAAACACAAAATTACACACGTACACAACTCATACACACACACCACCTGTACTTATATATACTAACTGCGAGATCACACATACAAGAAACAAAAGCAAACTCACACATGCACATTCTCCAGTTCCTCACACACACACACATCAAACATATCAGCACACTCACATGCACTCTACCTCCCACTCAAAACCCTTACAAAACATTCACTTACCTGACATAACACGTAGATCCACACATGGCACCACGCACCATCAACACACAAACCCGGAAACAACATAGCATAAGGCCATAACCGCGAATTTGCGATATTTGAATTTGAGATTATGAACTTTCGCTATTTTCAACATTCGGCTTTATAGGTTCATAGGTTGGTACTGGGCTATCTGCCCGAAGGCATATATTAGCCCAGCCACGTTGTGCGGTATTCACCGCCCCTTTAGTAGTTCCCTAGACTCTTGTACTAGCAGCTAGTACCCTTGGCCCCTATCTAGTAGTGCTGTTGGTATGATCCCCGGTGTGAACTTTCTGTTACTCATCCACTCATCAAGGTTCCTCTTGAAGAGTATTAGTGAGGGGCTCTGTCTTATGTAGATCGGGACCCTGTTCCATAGTAAGGGAAGTCTCTGCGAAGGGAATCTATCCCTCCAGCATGTTCTATTCATTGTTGTGTTGAGGTTTATATCCCTAGAGAGTGTAGCTCGAGTAGATTTGGTTTTGCTAAGATGGAGCATGTTCAACAATTCTGGGTTGGACATGGCTCTGTACGTTAGACAGAGATCGACTCTGAGAAAGTGGTATGCAACAGAGAACAGTCTTAGCTTTTTCAATCGTGCTGCATAGGGCAACTGTTTGAGGCCAGTAATCCTCTTGGTTAGGTACCTTTGTGGTTTCTCCAGCTGCTGGAGATGTCTAGCTAGGTACATTCCAATTGGTGCATTGTACTCAATAATGGGTCTGATGAGGGAAGAGTAGAGGGGCACCATTACATCCTTAGATCTTGATGTGAACCCTTTCATGATCAGATGGGTCACATAGAAGGATTTTCTAATCACTTTGGGAACATGGTTATCAAAGGAAAGCTGACTATCTACATGGGTCCCTAGATCCCTTATTTCTTCTTCAGATTTCAGGGGATTACCTCCTATGTTGTAGTTTGCGGGTACTATGTTTTTTCCAAAGGGGATTACTACGCAGTTTTTTGCATTTAGCTTGAGACCATGGCTTTGACACCATGCATCAGTCTCATTTAGGCCCTTCTGGAGGATCTCCATGTCGGCCGGAGACTCTGTTATAGCACCCAGTTTGCAGTCATCCGCAAACTTAGTCAGCTACAACCCTTCTGTGCTTGCCTGTACTTCTGAGAAGTATATGCCAAACAGGAGGGGCCCCAGGACAGAGCTCTGAGGCACACCACTCATTACTTGTCTGGATTCGGACATAGATCCCACTACTCTTACTTTATGAGATCTGTCTGAGAGCCAGTTTGCGATCCATCTTGTGACGTAAGGGTTTATGCCCAGGCTGGTGAGCTTATCAGTAATACCTGAATGGGGAATGGTGTCAAATGCTTTAGCAAGGTCAAGGTAAGCCGTGTGTACCTCCTTTTCCTTATCTATAGCCTGAGTAACTGTCTCAAAGAAATCCACCAGGTTCAGGAGGCATGATCTGCCCTTGACGAAGCCGAACTGCGTGGGGTCCAGCGACTGGAGGTTCCCAATCTCTCAATTTATGAGTTCACGACACCAACAGCCTGGTTGTTGAAAGCTGAAACTGGATGACAGACCCCTCGGCTCGAACCAATAAAATTTATTACCAAATAAATCCACCAACAAACTCAGGTTAAGCGCTTTCATCTGATGTAATCAGGACAACTAGAAGGTGGTTCTGAATCATTTAAATAACCATTTAGGCACCTATTTCTAAATTACCTTTTAAAAAAACAATACTCTTTATACAATTTGTAAACATGATCAACAACTCATAACTAACTTATTTATGAGTTCCATAATGATTTGCTTCATAGCCTTACAGATCAGACTGGTCAGGAAATTCGTTCAGTATTTCGAGATTATAAAGTGTTCCTATATATATATATAACATTTACTTCTTTCCTTCATTTTTCCATATTGGTATATGAAAAAAGAGCTTGCATGACTGTAATTAAAATGCTCTTTCATACATTTTGTTATAGTAAATAAGCTAATTTGAACTGCCTGTATAATATCTAACATGAGTAAGGGTTATTATAATGTATAAAATAGATGTCCTAAATGTTCTTACTTCCAGGTTATACCATGTGGCATGAATGAGACTAAGTTTGTAACCCAGCTTTCATTTTTGTTTATTTGGTTATTCTTGGCATTGTTATCTGTATACAGTAAGTACATTTTAGTTCTGTTGTATTTCCTCAAAGAGTTCTTAGACCTTAGATATAATTTATGAGATAATTAAAGCAATTGTAGTGATTATGCAGGAAGAAAAGAAAACCTCTTATAAAACCATTTGGGTATCAAAAAAGGCTGCTTAATACTTTTTTAATCTACAGAATAGAAGACATTTATTTACTTGAGTGCCTGAAAAGCTTTGCATGCAGAACATTGTCCATTGTCTTCTTTGGCTATTACATCATCATTTTTCTTTCCTCTTTTGACTGGAAGTTGAATCATTTATTATTGGTAAGAAAATACAATTCGTCATTTAGTAGGACTACTTGCTTATTAATCTAAAGAGTAAAATTAATAAACTTAAAAAAGAGCTTTAACAGTAGCAGTTGAATTAAGCACAAATGGTAAAGCCACACTAATCTGTGAAAAATTTTATTGCTGTGAAAGTTATGTACAACATATGTAACTTATATTAAAGTTCATTGTTGTAATCATCCCACACTGCAAAATTGAAATCATACCACTTTATTAGTCTTAGCTCCCATTTAAATAACCATGACTTCTGTTTAAACAGATGATTCACATTTGTGTATGTTTACTAAAATAAAATTTAAATCTGTGAATCTAACTTATGTGTAAAGGAATAATATAGTATTGGCATATTTTAAAAAAAGTCATATTATATCATGGTTTGAAAGAGAGGAACACACTTTGAATTGCTCTAGATACACATACATAACATTTATTGATATAAAAAATATAAGTTGTTTTCATGTAAACTGTTGTAAGTGTTCCCTCCAGTATAAATAAGACATAATTCTAGTTAATAGACCAACCACTTTCCAACACTGTATACTAGTCAAGGTAAGGGTACTTTCAGCTTGCTAAAAAACTTAGTACTTTTCATTCAAGTCTGCCCTCCAGCTTTCAGTAGAAGAGCAGTACTGTAACTGCTCATGTATATTTGCAATGGCAACAAGTTTCTTATGAAAGTGTTATTCAGTTTTCCAGTATTCAGCTGATATGAGTTTTCGAATTAACATATATCTGCTTATATATGAAAAAAGATTTCTGTTTTCTGAAATGAGGCTGGAATTTGTATAGTTCTTAGCTACAAACAGTTATAATGTTTTCAACTGTGGAAGCTTTTAGTTTAAATACATCAGTATACAAATAACTTATTTTAAAGCTTTAGGTTCCCTAAAATACACTTGTTTATCACATTGTTAAGCTACAACAACCTGAAATGCTTCACTACATCATATTATTAGGATGCAGATGTTAACTGCAAAATTAAATCTTGCCATTTTAAGTAAAACAACAGACTGGCTTACCTTTATGTTATGAAGATACATGATCGGACCTCTTAAAGAAATTTCAGAAAAAAAAAACATTAAAAATATTTTGACAGATGCTAAATGACTTTCACCCTTTTGTTAAATGATAAAAAACATGTTAATTGAATACGTGATTAGGAAACCTAGTTACTTGCAATTCTTTAAGAATTTCCATTGTTTCCCTTGAAGCACTGTTTATACTTCATCATCTTTCCATTTTTTATCAGTTTGCAATTTGAATGATAAATGATTCCACTCCATATCCTCCAAATTAATAGTTATTTTAGATATATGAAACAACTTCTTTCAGTCTACTGAAAACCTTTGTTTCATTTATAATAAATATTTAGGTCTTGCATGGTAAATGATACATGCTTATTGTCCTTTCTGAGTGATTTGACTAAGGACCAGCAGGCTTTCATTATTTGTATAACATTATTAACACAGATGATATTATTGTTGTCAGCTTTCATAAGAGGGTCATAACAACCTGTCTTAAGTTGTTTGTTAAGATGTGAAATAAAGTTAGCCATTATAGATCTTGTTGGAGATCCTTGCATTGTGAATGGCTTCACACATTATCTCTTTGTCCTTTCTCTTCTAAAGGCATTTTTTGTAAATTAGAAGTTCTAGGAAGTCAGGTGATTAGAGAACTAAACATGTTGTTGCTCAAGTATCTCATACATTCTCAAGCTATTCCTTTTTATAAGTCTAATTTATCTTGTAGCCACTTGTTTTGAAGGACTTCAGTTTGCTTCTTCCCCTTTTAGCCTACTACATGTGTTTGTCGGATAATTGTCCATATTTTTGTCTTCCTTGGGCAGTATCAAACTTTTTAAAAGTTTGGTTTACTTATAATTTATCTTTATATTTTTATTGACATTTTCCAAAGAACAAAATACATAACAGTATTATACAACATTATATATTAATTTCATTACAGAACACTGCCTGCATACAAAAACAGTAGAATACAGTCCCACTCCTTACCCATCCTAGTGTGTAGAGAGTGCGCCATCCAAAAAACAACAAAACTTTAAATCAAACATACAAAACAACTTTAAGCTCAATTTAAGAATATATCAGGTGGTATGTTCAGATCACCATCATTGTCTTTTACCTTTCCCTTTCTGACCTGTCATCCTGTGCATTAAGAGGCCTACAGCATACCTTTATATTGTTCACCCCTATATTCCTCTGCTTCCATTCAAAATCGCCTTTTCACCCTCTAATTATATTTTTGACCTGTCCCCTTAAAAATAGTATTCTTAACATTTATGATTTTACAGGTATGTACAAAGCTATGAACCACAAGGGCCTTTTTAAGCCTAGCCATGCATCCCAAATCTCTGACAGGTTTTGGTACCCTTGATAAGTGTAAGCAGGGGCTTGGGAGATCAAACATTTACAAACAGTGGGCTTGGGAGATGAAACATTTATAAGCAGGGGCTTGGGAGATGAAACATTTACAGGCTGCCATAGGTACCAAACCAGGTAAGAATTATTCCTCATCCAATTGTCTAAGTTACACTTGAATTGGATTAGGGAGGAACTCTGCTTCATATGAATGGGCAGCCTGTTCCAGAGAAGGAGTGGTCTTTGGGGTAAATACCTGCCTGTCCTCTAAGTCCTATTTATATTACAGGCAAGGTTTAAGTCTTTAGAATGAAAAAAATAGCATTGTTTATTTAGTGGATATGCAGGAGTTCCATCAGGGTTTGGTCTGACAATGCCTTTTTATGCCAGGCATAGATCGTTTGAGGCAGTCTGTATAGGTCATGTTACTTGTGGCCTGTATTCTTTTAGCGAGGAATCTGTGTGGATGTTCCAATGCATGTACATGGTTAGGTACATACCAAAAGGGGCATTGTACTCAATGACAGACGTGATGAATGCCGAATACAGTGGAACAATGACCTCCTTGAACCTAGATGCCATACCTTTGTTTATAAGTTGCACAACATAGAATGATTTCCCCAGTACTTGTAGACACATGATGGTCAAAGGCTAGTTTACTGTCTGTGTGTTCCCAAGTCCCTGACTACTGAGTCTACTCTTTGGAGTGTGTCGTCAATATGGTAGTTATCAGGGTAGATGATGTACCGAAAGATACTATTATGCATCTCTTGGTATTTAATTTTAGTCCATGGCTCAGACACAAGTTGTTTGTGTCAGCCCTTCCTGGAGAACATTAGTGTCCATGTGGGATTCTGTGACTGATCCTAATTTGCCATCATCTACAAATTTAGTGAGCCAGAGGCACTTGACTTTGTGCTTGACTTCAGAGAAGTAAATGCCAAAAAGGAGCAGTCCACCAGAACCAATCCCTAAGGGCCTCCACTTGTGCCCGGCCTGTTTGTAGAGGTGGGTTCCCCAATTTGAACTTCCTGGGTCCTGTATGTGAGCCAGCTGGCTATCCCTTGGGCGGCATAAAGGTTTATACCTAACCTCTTGATTTTGTCAACAGTGCCTGAGTAAGGTATTGTGTCAAATGCCTTGGCCACATCAAGGTAGACAGTGAGAGCCATTTTGCCCTCATCCATTGCTTTGCTGATTTTCTCTGGGAGGTTTACTAGGCTGAGTGGGCATGCCTTGCCCTTGATGAAACCAGATTGGGTCCAGTGTTTGGAGGTTTCTTATGTCCTTATTGATCATTTCCATGATAATTCTTTCCATAGTTTGGCATACAAGACAAGTGAGACTTGCGTGTCTATAGTTTCCAGGGTCAGTAGATGGCCAGCCTTTGTGTAAAAGGATGACTGCTGCGGTTCTTCATTTGTGAGGCATGAAGTCTGTTTAGAGGCTACATTTATACCAGTTCCAGAGGGCTTAATAGGTCATGTTTCATGCTGTTTAGAAGACATCCTGGGATATTGTCTGGGTCCATTGATGCAGTGTTTGTGGCCTTAGAGCACTGAGGACATGTTCTGCAGTGGTAGTGGGGTTGTATTTAATAGTAGTTCCTGAGAGGAGGTTGAGGGGGAGGGGGTAAAGATAGAGCTGAATTTGTCTTCCAATAGGTTTTCGTATAAGTTCTGGCTCAGCATAGGTGGCTGCATTAACAATGAGCTCTGCACACAATTTTGTATTGCCTTTGAGGCTGTGTATATAGCTAAATAATGCCGTGTGGTTGTCCTTGGTCTGGGAGGCTGAATTTACCTCAAATATTTCTTTGGTAGGCTTTATTTGTCCTCTGCATTGCTTATTTTGATGAGAGTACATTTATCCTGCTCAGTGCAAAACTTCCCTGTTTTTGCCATGATTTTTTTCTGTTATATAGCCTACTGATGATGCAACTCCACCAGGGTGACTTGTTTTTTTGAGTTAGTTCTGTACTTCTTTCTGATTGGTGCAGCTGCCTCTGTGCAGCTATTAACATGCTTATATAGGGTTTCTTTGAACAGTTTCATGTAGCCAAGAATATTTACAGGGTTTATGGGGGCTTAAAAGTTTGCTAGGTTATCACTTGGTAGAAAGTTAGCCTTGTAGTAGTTTCTGAACATTCCAGGGTTAGCTGGAGTTCTTGGTTTTATTTTTATTTCAAAGGAGACTGTCTTGTGGTCTGACCTTATCAGAGAAGGACATTACACTAGGGGTTGTGCAGCACTCTCCCATATTAGTGAGGACCAGATCCAGTATGTTTGCACCCCTGGTCCATCCAAGTTGCTTGTTGGAGCTTTCCTGGAGAAAGTACATTTTAATATTTAAGTTTGTCCATTTTTTAGGATAACTCCTGTAAGGATGTGACTTTTTGTTTCAAAAAACATTTTTTCAAAGTTATTTTACGTAAAGTTGATTTGGAATTTTCTGTGTAGCTCCAAATTGACTGATAACAGGAAAGGTAGTAGAAAAGAATCCAAGGCTATAGTTTTCCTGTCCCACATAAATTTTATGAGAAGTATTTTGATGATGTAACTTGTTTATTTGATTAAAATGAAAATCTTTTATCAGATATTATAATAATCTGTATTACAACTGGAAGAAGCTGCTACTTGTTGTTCATCTTGGCTTCATAACTCTTCTGGGGCTTATCTTTGATAAAATAATTTAAATATCCTTTAACAGGTCTAAAATATGAAGAACATAAGTCAATCTAGAAGAACCTAGCCTCAGTCTGATTCCAAAAATAATTGCACTGATGTTCATCATATTGATCACTGCTGCAGTAGCCTTAGCTATATGGGTTATATCCTATGACGGATATAACAGCCAGACAGCTTCCAAACTCCAGGGCAACTTCCATGCATCCAAACTGTCAATCAGCTAAAGCCAGACTGACTAAAAGACAAGTTTGAGGGTAAATAAAGCCCATTAGAGTTTTACTGCCATGCAACCAAAGACTGAAGAGTACGCTCCTCTGAGACGTTCGAAGTTCGGTTGTCTTGTGCTTTCCTTTGCTGGGCAGGTAAGTTCCCTTTCAGTAAAAAAAAAAAACAAAACAAAAAAACTTCCATTTTCTTAATTTTGTTTTTTCTGTATTCAAGAATTGTGGTGGTGGTGCTGCCGTAGCTTTATCATCTCACAGTAAGACGTTGTCCTGTTCGATTCTCAGCTAGAGCGTCTTCTATGTGGAGACATGCGTGAATGGGCATACCTTCGTTGAAGGTTGTGCATCAGGGCTGGCAACTCGGCACGTAAAAATCTACTGCCAATCATTAGCGGACCAGAGTTCCACTGTGGCGACCCCTAACCAGGAAAAGCCGAAAGATACAACAACAACAACTTTCTTCTTCAGGAAAGTTATTTTAAAGCTAGGAGTATTTTGTTTTAACAGACTATCATGTGACTGTAATGTACTTTTAAATGGGGCACTCATTTTTTTCTTGTCAGTTTGAAAGTAGTATAAAGTTACTGAAAACATTTTTTTCTGTGGAGAAATCATTTATTTTTCTTTTTGAGGTCTGCCATACTGTTTCAAAGTGTTTTTTACTGTTTTTTTTTTTTTCTATCAAAAAAGCAACTTTTGTAGACTAGTAGTGTATACTGGCAGTTGCCGCTTGCCTTCCCTGAGAAAGAGGCACTATTTTCAACTCGACCATGGAACATATTGATGGTCCCTCAGTTGGTCCTTCTTCCAGCCACAAACAGAAAAAAAAAAATAAGCAAACAACGCAACCACAGCTAGCTAGCAGTTTTTCTCAGCCGCAGGTGAGTGACTGTTGTGGCCATTTATTCTACCTCAGACCACTAATCTTTTACCCCAGATCCCTCCTGGTTTTGCACCTTCAGGCAGTATGGACTGATGGTTAAGCCACATCCTCTTTGGCTGCTGAGGTCCCCTCAGTGGGTAAGGGAGAGCCACTTCTGTTGGTTCTGAGAGAATTTTACAGGGAAGATTTCCCTGTTGTGTCAGAATGCTGTGCCCATCCCTGTTGAAGCAGCTGCTGCCATTAATAACACTGCTGGCCCCATGTATCTACTCCAAATGGATAGGAGTAGTTTGCTGGGTCTTGCTTGGGGTTTAATTAAGCAAGAACCCATGTCTGGGTGTAGGTAATGCTATATTTACCCACGGTTGGTGTGATTTGGTCACGAGGGCGAAGCTCGAGTGGCCAAACAAAGCCAACCGTGGGTAAATCTAGCATTACCCACACCCAGATGTGGGTTATTGCTATTATGCAATGACATTTTTTAAGAAAAAAAATACTTACTTTTCTTAAATAATGTCTTTGTATAATGGCGGCGTTCTGTCCTTCCGCCACTTGACATCTCATAGTTGATTTAGCTGACGTACTGCACATGCGTTTGGGACTTGCTTTCCTACGCATATCCAGTACGTCAGTGCTTGGGGAAAGTAAGCAATGGAGAAAAGATCTCCGTTTTTCTTTCTTTAAATTTCAAAAAAAAAAAGTTTGGGCCAGTTAGGAGAGTGACTGAATAGAGGAAATACAAGGGAAATCAGGTTTATGTCTTTATTTTTCTCGTATTTTCTCCATACTGTTTTCGTATGTCCGGAGTCTGGGCTACATATTTATTTATTTTTTAAAACCACTATAAAAATAAAAAACTGACAATATATCAACAGAAAAAAGTCCGGGTGACCGGACCTTTGGTTCTGAGAGAATCCACATTTTCCATATTTGGACAACTTACTTTTACAGTCTTTTCAAAGTGTCAGGGATCTCTCTCTCTCTTGGGTGAGAGATCTCATACATGAGCTGGGATTCCAAGAAAACATTCAAAAGTCTTTCTTGACTTCTTTACACAGGACTGTGATGTCAGCTAGACACCTAAATTCAAAGACGTTTTCTTCCACAAGAAAAAAAAAATAGATATTTATTTAGCTCTATTTCTAAGGTTTTCCACTCAGACTTTGGTTACTATGAGGGAATACCTCAGGATTTTGGGTCTCATGGCATCTATGATTCTCATGATACCCCTGCCAAGACTCCATATGAGAAAGGTAAAGTGGTATCTGAAATCTCTTTGGCCACAGCATCAACACATTTACTTTTCAAATCCCAGTGCTGGGGTTTATCAGAAGAGAAATCTTTTTATGGAGATAACAGATATCCTTTGATCCAGGTCTCCCTTTATTCCTCCCTGTTCCAAAGCAGTCAAGACACCACAGACGCATTAGGCTTTGCTTGAGGAGCACTTTCAGGAGGGGAAAAAGTGCAAGGTGTGTAGGACACCAAGGACATGTGCAGGCTCATAAATATCAAGAGGTGCTTGCTCTGTTCAAAGCACTCAACTCTCTGAACAATTTTTGGTCCCCTAGACTTCTTCAAGTAGTTACAGAATATACCACAGTCATGTGGTGCATCAACAAGCAATGGGGGGGGGGTTGCAGGTCATATCCCCTTTGCAGACTAACCACATTAGCTTGGGGTATAGCTTCACAGCACAATCTCACTCTACAGGCATTCTACATTCCATAAGAGCAAAACGGTGGCAGACAAACTGAGAAGCACCAGGGCAGACCCTCATGAATGGAAACTAGATCAGGGGTCTTCCAAGATTTGTCCCATCTGTGGATAGTTTCTCAGATAGACCTGTTTGCCTCCTCTCTGAACAATCAACTGGAAATATTCTGTTCCAGGACTCAATGCAAAAAATCCTGGAACTGTATTTCTGAAGATTCAGAATGAATCCCCCAAGATGATTGTGGTGACTACCTTCTGACCTAGGGAACTATGGTTCTCCCTTCTTTTGGAAATGGCTAGGAGTAATTACCACAAGCTTCCTCACATACTGGATCTACTCACACAAGAACTTGGGTATTTTATACACCCAGACATCAGTTTTCTTCAGCTGACTACATGGATGCTAGACACCTGTTTACTGAGGATATGCAGCAGGTACTAATGTAAGCAAGAAAGGCTGCTACTTGAAAATCATATATTGGCAAATGGAAAAGATGTTCTAGTCGGTGCCAACAACATAACCAGCACTCATTCCGGACTAGTTGTTCTCTGGTTTTACAATATTTGTGTGACTTACTATCCTATGGCCCTTCTTATTCCTCTATCAAGGTTCATTTATCAGCCATTTCAGCATGTCTGCCCATTGATCCTTCTATTTCAAAGCAGTCTCAAAATATCCTTGAAAGGGGTTTCCATCAGAGGCCTCCAAGAAAACCAGTGGCTCCTCCTTAGGATCTTAATTGTGTGTTAGAGAAACTAACACTTGCTCCACTTGAACAAGCTAATCTAGCTAACTTCAGGTTCTTAACTTAGAAAATAGTTTTACTGATTACTCTTGACCTCTGTGTGAAGGGTGTCTGAGTTGCACGCTCTTATAGTGAGTCAACCGTATCTTATTTTCCATAGCTGCAGGGTTTCTTTGAGAACTAATCCTTTTATGCTTAAAGTGGTATCCAAGTTTACTTTAAGTAAAACTATCCATCTCCCCATTTTCTTTCATCAACCTAAAAATGAGGGAGAAATGGCCCTCCATACCTTGGCTGTCCACAGACAGGTCAGGTACTATCTTGAGAGAACTAAATATTTCAGATATTTGAAGCTTATTTCTTGTGAAGGTAAGAAGAAGAGACAACCTGTGTCAAAGCATATTATTTCCAAATGGTTACCTTTTGGTATACTCACTATAACAAAACTATTCCAGGCAGGGTCAAAGGCCTGCATTACCAGGGCTTTGGCTTTATCTATGGCTTTTTGGAAAGGGTGTGATTCTATAAGTATTCTAGAAGCTGCTTCTTGGTCTTCTGTACATACATATAGAAAGCATTATAAGCCTGATTCCTTCTCTAGGTCCAGATAAAGCTTTGCTACGAACATTCTCCTGGGGCTCTTAGACTCTTCTCTGTCCACCTCTCAAATGTAGATAGCTAAGGTGATCTACCCATATGACTAAGATTGCTGCAGCAGTGATCAGTATGTTGAACATAGTACAGTTGTGTAAGTTGAACTTATCATAACAGTAGATGTTTGAATGATCACTGCTGCAGTAGCCACTCCTTCTCTTCATCCTTGTTTTTTGGTGTGTTTTTATGCCAGGATGTGGACATTCTTTTTTTTTTTTTTCTAGCTTTTGTCCTTTCCAGTTTACAGGGCTCAGACTGGCAGGAAAGTTTTGAAGGGCTTCGGACCCAAACTTTTCTTTTAGTCAGCCCAGCTCAAGCTGCTTCACAGCTTCTGAAAGGTGCTCTGAAGCTTTGGAAGCTTGCTGGCTTTTATATCCTTGGTAGGATATAACCCATATCGCTAAGACTACTGCAGCAGTGATCATTTGACCATTTACTGTTATGGTAAGTTTAACTTAGTCAACTGTACTTTCCTTCATGTTAACATCTGAGAGTGGTGGGTAGAAAGAGAGATTCTGCTATGTCTTTTTAAAAACACTCTAGACATAAGGGTGCACTGTTGTTCTGTTGTATGAATGACTGCATCTAGCATGTTTTCTTTTGTTTTTTCTACTTCAAGATGACCACCCAACACATGGTTGTTCATGCTAGTCTGAAAACTAGGTTCCTATACATTTGCGGTAACAAAAGATGTTTTGTACTCATTCTCTTCTTTTGGTTTCTCTATAAAGTGATGTATATGCTTGTGTATAAGATGTCTCATGTCTTAAGTCAAGGGGCAAGTTTAAGCCCAAAAACTGATGAAAATCTATTGACTTGTGTATAAGTCAAGGAGCTAAGACTGGGAAGAAGCAGTAAGTATAACTTTGTAAGGATTAATGCTTCGCTTAGCTCATAATCCTCTATCAGCAGTCAGATTATTAATTATGACATTCCTGACTGTAAGTAGGCTGGATTGCAGTTGACTAGAACCATGAGTCACACACAAAATTAAAAGTCAGAATATCTTTTCAGCTGAACAAGAAAAGCAGCTTTTTGCATTTCTTGTTAAGCTGAAATTATTTTAATAACATTCAGTGTGCTTAATCGCAGTATTGAATACTATAAACTGACTTAAAATTAAGTTGCTCCAAGACAAAACCATTGTGTGTGATTTGCCTTTCTTGTGATATTGGCTTGAATAGGGAAAGGCAGCCCACACAGCTAACACTACAGGCTTGATGTAACACCACGGTTTGGTCAGTGCTGTGAGTGGTAATAAGTTACGTGTGCAGCTGTTTAAACACTTTACAGTACTAGTAGTGGTCCCCTGACCTATCTGTTAAACTGCATACAGTTAAGTGAAGAGTCAATAAGGCATGACACTCCTGCAAGCATAAAGTGTTAAGTGAGAATAACTTTTATTGTTAATGATTATCATGTCTTAATGACTCTCTACTTAACTGTATGCAGATTTGGGTAGGGTTCCTACTATTAGAGTGCTGTGTTTTAACAGTTACAGGTAAGAGAGGTACTGGTAAACCATGATAGTGATTAAAAATAAAAAAAAAATCCAAGATGGCTGCACACTGAGCAACAGGCTGATCCCATCTCTCCACGTGAAAACAGAAACTGTTAAAGAACCATTGACTGTAAAATTAAGTCACTAGCTATGAATTACACTGCTTGGATGCCTTTAAAGAAGAAATTTGGATATGAAGTTACATAGAAAAGGAGTAGAGAAAACTGAGACTGGGAATTCTGGACCTGTTCAGCAAAAACAGTTCAAATGTCATCTTTAGCACATGAGATGGATTTGGAGGAAAAATAAATCAGATCCACTCAGAAGTGTTTAAAATAAATGAAATGCTGAATGAATGTATCAATTAAAATAATAAAAGGCTGGACAAAATAGAAGCTTTAACTAGCTATTCAGATAAGCTGATAAAACTGCAAAAATCAGAAACTGACATGAAGAAAATGCTGGCTGAGCATGAAGCCTCTCAAGAAGAGGAGTTTTCAAAAAAATACAGATAGTAGAGGTAGAAGACAGCACAGAGAAAATCTGAGATTTCCCGTTGTACCAAAGAAACTGGAGGAAACAGACTGTATTACTTTTAGGAAAGTACAAACAAGCAACTTGACTGGTATTACACAGAAAGATTTGTTAATTGAGAGTGCAAATTGTGTGTATGCTCCAAACCTGCTACAAGAAAACATCCAAGACTATATTAGTAAATGCAGTCATACTAACAGAAAGAGATGATCATGGCAAAAGTGTGGCAGAGTGTAAAAGCATTGAGTGTTTGTCAAAAATGTTTATTCACTGTAAACCATAAAGAAGAGAAGCAGAATTTTGCAAATAATCAGGGACTGTCAGGAGGCAGGTGTGAGATTCAAACTGCTGTAGCTAGACATCTTCAGAATATTTCTTCCTGGAAGATCAAATACATTTTTGATGTAGAACAAACTAAGGAAATAAAGTTTATCCAGCAAAGAGTGAACCAGCAAGCAGAGGGAGCTTTGTTTCTCATTCTTCTGTAAACAAGGCTTGTAGAGAGACTTTGACAGTGAAACCTATTCCAGTGTTCTACAGGAAATTAATTGAGAGACAGAAATAAACATGTGAGTTGACCAGAAGAATTTGAAGTACGTTGGACTTGAGCCACTGAAAGTAGAGAATAAATTTGAGACTATAAAGTATCAATCACATTTTTGAAATATGGCTTTGCAAGAAAACATGGCTGAGAAAGACCGGAAATTTGTTGACTTTGTTAAACTTGTGGGTTGACAGCAAAGCAGATAACCCACTTCATGTCAGTGATGATTAGCAGGACACTAAACGGTAAATTACAAGTAAAATGAATTTTGTTCTTATTAATATTTGTGTAAACCTTTCATGTCATAATTTGCATATTATATTGTAAAGCAGTTTTGTACAGTGTGCAGTTGGGTATTTTAAATGTGGAGGGATCTTTTCAATGAGTACTTTATATATTAGAGATTTTAAAGTGAAGGGGTACTTCTTAGTTGTAAAATATTTAGGCTATACACTGTAACAAGATAAGAAAGCGCAAAAGCAAATTTAAGTTAATATAATATAATGTTGGGCTGCTGAGGTGGTGTATAAAAGTGTACTGATAATGAGAATTAAGATAATAATTTCCCTTATTTTTTGCAAGGGATATTTGAATTGTTGTCCTTGGCTTGACTATGGATGCTTTTTATTGTTAACCAAATAGGCTTGAAAAATGAGACAGAATTATGAAAGGTGTGGAAAATACTGTTTTTTGAACCTGCAGATGTATTAGCTAGTTTGTTTTCCATAGAAAATGCCCTTGGTGGGAGATAGTCTTCAGCTGAAGGCAGATGGCCAGGAGAAAAATATGTACATTGTGTTCTGAGCGAAACAAAGTTTCCTTCAAGCATCTGCAGTCAGTTGCTGTTTTTTTCTCATTGCTGGATACTTTTATTTGAAGACCAGCTGTCTGCAGGTAGAAGTAATTAATCTTCAGTGTTCTGAGCACTCTTTGTTGAGAGAAATTAAATATTTAAAGATACAGTGGCAAGACGTTCAGTGAAAAATAGTCTGAAATTTGGAGAAGTGAATGCGAAATAGTAGCCTTACCAGCAGCCTTAATACTTTAATACATTTATTTGAAATACATTTAATAGAACAGTGCACAATTATGTTTTATTTAAAGGTTGCCAATGCACTTTTCTTAACTCATTAACACCTATATGGTGTGCAATATTACACCTCTAGCAGTGGGCACATCTTGTATTCCACAGTATTTTCTGAAAAATTAACTTAAAAATCATAGCTAAACAAAAATAAATATTTTGTGAAGTATAAAAGCTATTAAAACTGTATACGTGGCAATGTGATGAAAAGTTTTCATTATGGCAATAATAGTCAGAGCATGCATAGTTTTCCATAAATATTGTTAATTAACACAAACCCACAATTATATTTTTTTCCTAAACTTCACAAATTGTCATATTTTGGAAATGTACAATCTGGTTAACAAGACATCAGATTTCATGTGACAGCAAAAATATTTTGAGTACATGTTTATCTAGATATTTACAGAAATATGAAAACATATGCTTAATTGTATAGTTATCAATGTGAATAACACTGAGTATCTCTCAAAATGTGCAACATAAAGTGGAAATATCAAAGACAGTTTTCTTCAACAACATCTAAGGTTTCATCTGATATCATGCAGCAGTTTATAATTCACTTGTTTTTTTGAAATATTAAGTACGTATATAAATCACAGGATCATAGGAGGTTACTGGGCTAATGGCCGTGGGGCCCTTACAAGCCTAGTCAAGAATTTATCCCCCAAAAAAACCTCAATCAGAACCTGTCATCCCTGTCAATGAGGGACAAAATGTGGAACCCCTGGGGCAAATTTGTGGTTTCCCATCCACTCAAGGTTGTGCTGGAAGAGGGTCAGCGAGGTACTCTGTTTGACATGTATGGGAGGTGTATTCCAGAGACAGGGCAGCCTCTGGGAGACAAGCCTGTCTCTCCAGCAGGTTTTGTTGATGTTGCATATTAGATTTAGGCCTATTGAGCTGGTAATGTGTGAGGAGTTAGACTTATGGACATGGAGCATGTTTAGTAGGGCAGGGTCCGATATTGCCTTGTAGATGAGACACAGATCACCTCTGAGCAATCTGTACATTACTGAGTGATAGCGATTTGAGCCTGCCTAGGACAGGTGTTGGAGGCCATGGATTCTCTTTGTGAGGTATTTCTGTGGCCTTTCCAGTTGGTGCAGGTGTTTGGAGAGGTACATACCAAATGGGGCGTTATACTCAATTATAGGCCTAATGAGGGAGGAGTACAGAGAGGTAATAACCTTTTTTTCTGGATGCAATCCCTTTATTTATGAGATGAACCAAGTAGAAGGCTTTTCTGACCACTGCTGCCACATGATGGTCAAATGTGAGGTTGTCGTCAATTTCAGTATCCAGGTCTCTCACCACCGGTTGTGTGCTTAGGGGGTTCCCATTGATGTGGTAATCATCAGTAGGGGCCGTGTTTTTGCTGAATGGTATGGTAATACATTTTTTTTAATTTAGCTTAAGGCCATGACTTTGGCACTAGTCATTTGTAGCTGTGAGACCCTCTTACAGTATGTTAACATCATCTGGGGAGTCAATAACAGCACCAAACTTACAGTCATTTACAAACTTGGTCAGCCACAAGATCTTTGTCTTTGCCTGGACCTGTCTGAGAAGTAGATGCTAAACAGTAGGGGTCCTAGGACAGATCCCTTGGGATCACCACTAGTGACAGGTCTGCTGTTGGAGGTGGGACGAGATAGGGATTTACGCCAAGTTGTTAGCTTTTTGATGATGCCTGAGTGGTAGATTGTGTCAAAGGCCTTGGCAAAGTCAAGGTAAGCTGTTATGTACTGACTTTACCTCATCCAGGGCCTTGGTGACAGTCTCAAAGAAGTCAACCAGGTTCAATAGGCAAGATCTGCCCCTGATGAAACTGAATTGGGTGGGGTCAAGTGCTTGGAGATTGCCTATGTCCTTGTTTATGAGATCCATAATAATATGCTCCATGGCTTTACTGATCAGACTTGTCAAGCTAAAGAGCAATAGTTTCCCAGGTCAGTAGTGGCACCACCTTTGTGTGAGGGGATGACAATAGCAGTTCTCCACTCTGCTGGAATGAAGCCCGTAATTAGGCTGTGGTTGAATAGGATGTTCAATGGCGAATCTAGTTCTTGCTGGATAAGGTGCAGAATACAGCCTGGGATACTATCAGATCTCATGGAAGCTGTGTTTTTTGTCTTGGGTAGGGTCTTTAACACTTGATTTACAGGGATGTGAGGTGTGGGACAAGTGTCTGGGATTACAAATGGGCCTTTGGGGTGGGGGGATAGGTTCAGTGCAGACTTCACCCTCTATCAGGTAGCAGGTTGGCTAAGTCAACAGGATCAGTGTAAGTGGTACTGTTAAGTACTAATTTGGAACAAACCTGGGCTTTGCCATGGAAGTTCCTGACATAACTGAAGAAGGCTTTGTAGTTTGCCTTTGTTTTGGAGGCTAGTTTCAATTCATAATTGGCTTTGGAGGTTTTCAGTAGTGATCTAATTTGCTTGTTGAGGCTGAGGAGGGAGTTTTTCCAATTTGTAATTTGTTCCCTTTTACCCTTGGACAACAGTTTCTTCCTTTTGTTGTAAAGCCTGTTGATAGAGGATGTCCACTAAACAGCTTTGTGTTTCCTTGAGGAGCAGGTTTTATTTCTGTTGGGTATGGCCGAGTCCCTGCAGTTGTACAAGTGCTTGTATACTGTATTGGCGTACTGTTCAGCATAGCTGTCTGCATCCTCTGAGCAGGGCAGTGATGTGATGCTACTGATAACCTCCCTTAGGAGGTTGTAGTCAGCTTTTGAGAATTTTTTTAGCCTGGTTACAACTGGGGGGTATGGGGGCATTAGAAACTTTGAATGAGACAGACCAATGATCTAATATCACCAGGGAAGAACATACTATGGGAGTTGTGCAGCGGTCACCCATGGTGAGAACCAAGTCCAGAATGTTATCTCCCCTTGTGGGGGATGAGACTAGCTGGTCTAGTGCATTAGAACTGATGAAGTCAAGGAATCGTTGGATGAGTGCATTAGTCCAGGAGTAGTTTATCTAGTCTTTGGTGGGATAGTTAAAGTCACCAAGGATCAGGGTGTTGGAGGGGTACCTTGATGGAGTCAAATAGGTCCAGGTAGGAGGAGGAGGAGTGGGTATCCTGAGTCATGGCTATAACTTGGATGGGTGTCTTACTAACTGTCAGTTGCACCTGGAGTAATTCCAGTGCTTCATGCTGGCAAATCAGTCTGGAGGTGTGCCTGTCCTTTAATGAAGATAGAGACTCCACTACCCTTTGTCTTTCCAACCTCATTTTGGGGTCAGAAAGTGTGGAGTGAGGTATAGCCTGGTAAGGCAGGGTTGCTCTCTGCAACCCTGAACATGAAATATTGCTTATTTTCATGGTTACTAATAAACAACTAATAATATCTCAAGTACACTGTGATATAAATGATCATTGTCAATGAATTCTCTCCATGGTATTTTCCACCATACCCCTCCGTAGCATGTAGGTCTCTCAGTTATGAAAGTATGATCATAAATATGAAAATTTTAATAATAGGCAAATAATGATCAATTCCTCCACTGCAGGACATCCTAGATAAGCAATCTTAGTATAATTTTAATAGGCAGTATTAGAAAAAACAAGGATTTATTATTAACTGGTAAGTCACTTCGTTAAAGAAGTCAGAATTCAAAAAAGATCTGGACACTATAAGGAGTTATGGATATTAACTGGAAGTATACAGAAAGGTGCTATAGGCATGATTGAGTTGAGGCCAAAAATTGATGTTTTCTGAAAGCATACAAGCTGTTTTTCACATCTGGGAGGGGAATAGAGACAGTTATTAAAATATAATACAAAATATTTTCACTTAATATTTTTAATGACCATCATGGCTTACTAATGTTTCACTTATGTGTATGGAGTTTAATAGATGGGTGTGAGGATTGCTACCAATACAGTATCACTACTGTTTCATATGCTATAATAGTTTTGCAGTGTGGCAATCATTAAAAGATAAAGTATTACTTGTGGAAACTATTTTTAATGACTGTCCTGTCTTACTGATTCTTTAGTTAACAGTTGCATGAAACAAATAATATTTTAATAGTACTGGTGATGATCCCAACCCCTTCTGTTAAACAGCTAACAATCAAGTGAAGGTTCGGTAAGACATGACAGTTATTGAAATGTAAAATAAAAAGTTGTTTTTCACTTGATGCTTTAGTTTAAACTATACAAATAAAAGTTTTTTTCACTCAGTACTAAATGTTTTAATGATCAAGAAAAAAGTGAGGCAGGGTGTCTGAGGATACTAGTAACCACCAAAAAATACAGTAGCAGGCACCATCAAGAAGCTGACAAAATACAGTACAGACAATGACTCGAAAGGAACAGCTGTTTATTCAGTTAAATAAACGCAACACTCCCCACACAGAGTTTTTGTCAAACAAGACTTCTTCAGATGTACAAATGAATCACAAGCTGTTATTCTCCTTATATACCCCCATGATCCCTTAAGAAAATAATTATTTAATGAGTTAATAACGTACATAATTTAAAGGCACAGTTTAAAAGCACTATGAATCAAATCTCAAAATAACTAAAACATTTGAGATTCCAGTACAGATTCTAATACACCAATAATATATGTAAATATGTGTATATAAAATTGCATTAATACACTAGTTATTATGTGTACAAATATATAAAAATATATATGTATAAATGCATTATAAAATTATTTCAAATATAAAGATATAAATAATATCTATATATTTCTATTCATGAAATCACACTTGTATAAATACATAAAATACAAAATAATACATACTTTATTGTAAAATCAAAATTCATTAATTAAAGTGCATTGCAACATTGCCATAAGGTGGTGGGAAACCCACCCACAATTACAATTTTGCAGCCCTCATTCTAAGTATAGGGGCAATGGATAAATATTCATTAAGCCCCGGTATCCTATTTGCCTCTAATAGGAGTTGCCAATATAACTCTCTTACCTCAATCCTAGTCTCCCAGGGCCTCCCCCGGCCCTCACATCCTGATCAACCTTTTCAAAGACAAAGAAAAAGCCCCATTTGGCCTGTGTACATGATAAAGTGTGTTTATAAAGTGCATTGTTGTTATCTTGTGTTCTTATAGAATTAAGGTGCTCATAAATTCTTATTTTTAATTTAAGTGCAGTTTTTCCTACGTAAAATGCTGCACACTATTTACAAAAAGCTAAATAAATCACACCCTCACTGCAGCAGTTGGAAAAGCTATCACCCTTGACCATATAACCCCTGCCCGGGATATACACAGATTCCTGATTTAAAACAAATGGACACTGGGCACATGAGTCACACTTATATGTACCTAGTCTTTTTCTAGGGACTGGCATGTGATTTCTTTCCAGAAGTTCCTTCAGGTGCTAAAGTAAGGGATATGTTCCTTGCTAGAAAACACCCTAGAGAGTTAGTTGAAGACGTCATGGTAGAGGTGAGGGAAGGAAGATTTGGTAGATTTAGCCCTATTCTAGGTGGTGACAGGGTGGACAAGCATAATGGACAGAGTTCTTTGGACTCGGATGTTATACAGAACCACACACATGGTCAAGGGGAGGGGCTTTTAGGGGAAATGTTGTCATGTTTTATAATCAGGACATCCCCAACATTAGAGATATTATTTCCAAGCATTGGGATAAGTTTGGTTGCTATTCCGAATTGGAAGTGTTGTTCAAAATGCCTTTAAGGTTCACATACAGGAAAAGAAGGAACCTGAAGGACCTTCTGGAAAGAAATTACACGCCAGTCCATAGAAAAAGACTAGGTACATATAAGTGTGGATCATGTGCCCAATGTCCATTTATTTTAAATCCAGAATCTGTGTATATCCCGGACAGGGGTTATATGGTCAGGGGTGATAGCTTTTCCAACTGCTGCAGTGAGGGTGTGATTTATTTATCTTTGTGTAAACAGTGTGCAGCATTTTACCTTGGAAAAACTACACTTAAATTAAAAAGAAGAATTTATGAGCACCTTAATGCTACAAGAACACAAGATAACAACAATGCACTTTATAAACACACTTTATCATGTACACAGGCCAAATGTGGCTTTTTTGTCCTTGAAAAGGTTGATCAGGATGTGGGGGGGGGGGCCTGGGAGACTAGGATGAGGTAAGAGAGTTATATTGGCAACTCCTATTAGAGGCAAATAGGACACCGGGGCTTAATGAATATTTATCCATTGCCCCTATACTTAGAATGAGGGCTGCAAAATTGTAATTGTGGGTGGGTTTCCCACCACCTTATGGCAATGTTGCAATGCACTTTAATTAATGAATTTTGATTTTACAATATAGTATGTATTATTTTGTATTTTATGTATTTATATAAGTGTGATTTCATGAATAGAAGTATGTTGTGTCTTTCGGCTTTTCCCGGTTAGGGGTTGCCACAGCGGAACTCCGGTCCTCTAATGATTGGCAGTAGATTTTTACGTGCTGAGTTGCCAGCCCTGACGCACAACCTTTAATGAAGGTACACCATTCGCGCATGTCTCCACACAGAAGACGCTCTAGCTGAGATTCGAACAGGACAACGTCTTACTGTGAGACGACAACGCTACCGCAGCACCACCACCGTAGAAGTATATAGATATTATTTATATCTTTATATTTGAAAGAATTTTATAATGCATTTATACATATATATTTATATTTTTATATATTTTTACACATATTAACTAGTGTATTAATGCAATTTTATATACACATATTTACATATATTATTAGTGTATTAGCATTTGTATAGGAATCTCAAATGTTTTAGTTATTTTGAGGTTGGATTCATAGTGCTTTTAAACTCTGCCTTTAAATTGTTTGTTATTATTAACTCATTATATAATAATTTTTTCTTAGGGATCATGGGGGTATATAAGGAGAATAACAGCGTGTGATTCATTTGTACATCTGAAAAAGTCTTGTTTGACGAAAACGCTGTCTGGGGAATGTTGCGTTTATGTAACTGAATAAACGGCTGTTCCTTTCGAGTCATTGTCTATACTGGTATTTTGTCAAATGTTTTAATGAGTGTAATGCTGCAGTGCTGGTATTTTAGCATATTATTTAATCTGAAGTAGTTAACTTCATTTGGTCTGCAACCTGTGGGATACGGATCCGATTTCAGATCCGAGCCGGCAACTTTACAAAGCTTAGATCCGAGCTCCTAGCTCCTCCCCTTAGCCATAATCCCCTGCCAACCCTGATTGACCTCATATCTAGTTTGCCGCGCTTAGGTACAGCAGCTAGGTTACGAGCTCCTAGTCAGATAAGTCTTTTATCTTGCTAATTTCTAAAAAAAAAAAAAACTTGTGAGAGTGTGTTTGGTTAGGTTCCTAACCCTTTTATTAGTGTTTTTAAGTTAAAAATATATATATATATTTTCTCCTCCCCACCCTTCGCTGGTATCGTAGCTGTGTGTGTGTGTGTATGTGTGTGTGTGTGTGTTGTTTGAGTGTTTGGGGCCTACTGTGTGAGTGAGTTTTCCTTTTTAGTTTAAACATGTATGAGACCCCAAAGTTAGTGTTTTCCAAGTGCACCGAGTGTGGCCATAAGCTCTCCCCGGTGGATGGCCACACTCGGTGTGTCCGGTGCCTTGGGGTTGAACACCTTTCCTCTGGGTGTGCGATTTGCGCAGCGTTCAACCCCAGGGCACTGAAGGACCGGAGGTCGAAGCTGATCCTAGCGGGACTCTTGCCCCCGGATTCGGCTTCGGCCTCTGGGTTTTCTGTGGCCTCCTGCCAGGCTTCGGTGGCGGCCACTCCTGCCTCTCTCCCCCCGGCCGGGACTCAAACTCCCGCTTCTGCGCCGGAGGAGGGGGAGGCCAGGAAGGAAAAGAAGAGGGAGAAGCACCACAATCGGCGGGCCAAGGCCTCCACTTCGGCCCCCCCAGCTAAGCGGGCTTCTCCCTCCAGGTCTAGGTCTCCTCCTTCTCGGCTCCGGTCTCCTTGCTTTTCACTGGGACCCGAGGAGGAGGAGACACGATCTCCGTCGAGGTCATCGAGGCGGCACTCCTGGCCAGCCTCGGTGGCCTCGTTGAGATCAACACGTAGCCTGTCTGAAGCTGATTTGGACTGGGTGATGCGAAGGTTCATCCAGGCCCAAATGCAGATGGGAGTGCTCCTGCCTCCCCCCCCCTCCGGGGGGGAGCTCAACACCCTTTTTTGCCCCGATAGCTCCTTCTCCGACCCGCTTCCTGGGTTTGGAGCGCTCTGAGCCGGGCAGCGTCGGAGCTGGGGGTGGGTCGGCGCTGACAGTATCAGGTACTTTGGCTCCGACTCTTCCCTCGAGCTTGCCGGATCCATCCCTGTCGGATCCGAGCTCTTGGAGCCATGCTCTGAGCCTCGGATCTGAGGGGTTTAGTGTGCCTTCGGCTCTGTCCAGGTCGGAGCACACTGGCCCTTCGGATCCGATGGTGTTGGTGCCGGCTCCAATCCATCCATCGGATCCGAGCGAGGGTTGGCTCTCCCACGGCTTTCGATGTGGTGGAGAGGGCTCTGTTGAGTGCATCCAGGCCCCCGCTCCCTGCTACGGCTCCATCCCGCACTCCCTCTCGTTTGGGTCAGGCTTCCGTCACCCGGCCACAGGGACAGCCTGCTTTGACATCTCAGATAGTTCCACTGGAACGGGATGTTGCTGGTGAGTCATCCTTGGACAGTCCCCCCGAGGATGTTCCTCACAAGAGCAAGTGTAAGAGGAGGCACGTGGACTCCCCCGAGTCCTTAACAGAAGACACGGATTTGTATGAGGGGGAAGGCTCCCCAAGGATGTCTCCTTCGGAGACATCATGGAAATGCTTAGGATCGGGGGGGGGGTCTGCCCTCAAGGCTTCCTCTGATGAATCCGTGTTCCTCGAGGCGTTCGAAGCAGGCCCATCTACCTCTTGGGTGTCCCCTCCGGCCGACCCCTTAGTGGATCTTATTACCACTAGGGCGTGGAAGGAGCCAGACACTGTGGAGCCAGTCCCCAAACGCCCCAACGGGATCCTGAGCCCTCCGACCGAGAGGTCCCGTTTGGAGCAAGGGACCCCCCCGTAGATGCCATGTTGGTGACGGCAGTCACTAAGAGGGAGTTAGCCCAGGAGAGTCCCTCGGTCCATCCCCCGAGCAAGGAGTCTCGCTCGATGGACCATCTCGGGAAGCGGGTCTTTAGTTCAGCGACCTTCCCTGTAAGGTCCCTGAACTACATGGCACACGTGATTCGGCTGCAGCGGGACCTTATTAAAGAGTACGCTGCATTGCCCCCGGAGTCCATGTCTGGAGAGGACAAGCAGTTGTACTCCACCTGCATGGCCACTCTTAGGTCTATCTCTAACACCTCTATGCAGCTCTTATCCCATGCTACGGAAGGAGCTGCTAGAGCCAGCGGAGCAGGCCTAGTTATGAGGCGCCAGGCCTGGCTCTGACATTGTGACTTTGCGGAACCCTTCAAGGCGTCCTTTGCGAATGCCCCCTTCGATGGCTCTGCCCTTTTTGGCAAGACTGTTCGCGAAACCTTGGTCCAGAGCGAAAAGGACGGGAAGACGTTGTCTGCTGTCGGAATCCGCTTCTCTGCTCCCCAGAGGTCCTTCTCCAAGAACCAAAAGGGACAGAAGAAGATGTGGTTCCGAAAGTTGCAGCAATCCCAGTGCGCTCCGGACTCCCAGTCCTTCCGTGGCAGAGGAGGACAGGGTGGACGCCACCCTAGAGGCAGAGGGGGCCCGAAGAACTTTGGGTCCAGAGAAGCCTTCTCTGACCGGCCCATGCAGCAGCCCTGAGGGCTTGCCCGACTGCTCCACTCTGGAGGCAGTCAGGGGGCGTTTTTCGAAGCACCTGGCAGCTTGGGAGTCCATTACAACAGACCGCTGGGTGCTTCGTATCCTATCCAGAGGATACATAATTCCCTTTTCCCATGTTCCAAATACCCCCAGGCACCTCCCCGATGTTCCACCCAATCAGAGGGAGGCGGCAGCCGCGGAAATTCGGCTGCTCTTAGGAAAAGGGGCCATCCAGCACGTCCCCCCAGGCCAGTCCGGATTGGGTTACTACTCCAGGTTCTTTTTAGTGCCAAAAAAGATGGGGGACCTAAGGCCCATCCTCGATCTTTCCCTACTGAATCTGTCAGTAACCAAAGAAAAGTTCCGGATGGTCACTCTTCAATCTATTCTCCCCCTCTTGCGGGAGAACGACTGGATGTGCTCCATAGACCTCAAGGACGCGTACTACCACATTTTGATGGACAAATGCTCCAGGAGGTTCCTCCGCTTCCGGCTGGGAGCCAGTCATTATCATTTCAGGGTCCTTCCCTTCGGTCTCACCTCAGCCCCCAGGGTGTTCACCAAGGTATTAGCAGTGATAGCGGCCCACCTGAGGTTCCAGGGAATATAGGTTTTTCTGTACCTGGACGACTGGCTCCTCACCGCCCCAACAAGGCATCTACTATTCTTAGCCAGGAATTACTTTCTCAACCTTGCTCCACAACTAGGGATCACTATAAATACAGACAAGTCCTCTCTCAACCTGACTCTGGACACCAACAAGCAGCTTGTCTTCCTAGCTCCCGACCGGTTTCACACTCTGAAAGCTCATGTGCGGGCCATTTTTCAATCTTCGAAACCTTTGGTGGGATTGGTTCTGAGGGCTCTAGGGTCTATGGCAGCCACAATCAACCTCTTCCCCATGGCGCATCTCAACATGCGGATATTACAGTGGACTCTACAGGTTAATGGTCCCTTCTCCAGTATCCCTTGGATCACCCCATTTCCCTCAGCAGGGTCTGCAAGAGAGCTCTCGTTTGGTGGCTTCAATCGCCGGACCTCCAGACGGGATGCCCCTTTGCCACGTCCTCCCCTCTCGCCACAGTGACCACGGACACCTCTCGTCTTGGGTGGGGGGGGGCATTATTCGGGCATGACTGTCCAAGGCATGTGGAATGATTCAGAGACCTTATTGCACATAAACGTTCTAGAGATGAGGGCAGTGCTGCTGTCGTTGCAAGCACTTCAGAGCCTTCTGCCTGTAGGAACGATTGCAGTCCAGTCAGACAGTATGTCTGTGGTTTGGTATATCAACAAGCAGGGGGTAACCAGGTCTTACCCACTCTGTCGAGAAGCCATGAGTGTGTGGGAATGGGCGATCTCCACCAACTACTTTCTTATTGCAACGCACATTCCGGGACGGACCAACATCCTAGCAGACAGACTGAGTCACACCATCCTTTCGCCTTACAAGTGGTCCCTCAATCCCCAAGTAGCGAATCAAATTTTTGCTGTGTGGGGGCAGCCCTGTTGCGATCTCTTCGCATCTCCCTCAAACACAAAATGCAACAATTACTTCTCTCTCATTCCCCCTCCCGGGGAAGCCCTGAGGGACGCTTTGGTGCATGCTTGGCCACCTAGTCTTCTCTATGCCTATCCTCCTCTTCCACTGATGCTGAAATTTCTTCAGAAAGCAATTTGGTTGGGGAGCAGAATGATCCTCATTGCCCCATTCTGGCCTCGCCAAACTTGGTTCCTGTACCTCTGGTCTCATCAAGTGAATCCGCCCTGGATTCTAGATCCCCTCCCAGATCTGATTTCCCACCCACAGGGTCTCCCAATCCCCGACCTGGTCAACCTCAAGCTTATGGCTTGGCTGCTCCAGTTCCACTCCTGGCGAGGACTCCCAGTATCTCATCCCCGGTTAAAGCTATCCTAGTAGCAGCGCACAAGCCCTCTACTAGGAAGGTTTATAGTAGTAAATGGAAGCGTTTTTCTATCTGGGCAGAACGCCATAATTTGGATCCCTTCACAGCCCCCTTACCGGCGGTGCTGGATTTTCTTTCGGGCCTCTTTAATGAGGGAGCTTGCTGTTCCACGGTGAAAGTGCAATTAGTAGCTATCTCTCATTATCATTCTAGGCAGCGATATGGGGCCTTTGATTACTTCAAAATTGTGCAAGACATTCCTAAAGGGCACTTTCCTACTTCGACCTCCCATAAAGGAAGCTGTACCTCCATGGGATTTGACTTTGGTTTAGCAGGCCTTGACGGCTCATCCCTTCGAACCCGTGGCGTCGGTAGACCTTAAATATCTGTCGTGGAAAACAGCCTTTTTGGTGGCTATTACTTCAGCTAGGAGAGTATCTGAATTACAGGCTCTTTCTGTTAAACCTCCATACTTAGCCTTTCACAAGGATAGGGTTTACCTCAGGACCAATCCCTCCTTCCTTCCGAAGGTGGTTTCTGTGACGAATATCAATCAGTCTATCAATCTGCCGGTCTTCTTTCCTAAGTACCAGAACAAAGGAGAGTACAAACTGCATTCCTTGGACGTGCATAGACAACTCCAGTTTTATATTCATAGGACATCTGGTCACAGACGTTCCGACCAGTTGTTCGTCTCCTTTGCTAAATTTAATCTGGGTAATCCAGTCTCAAAAGTTACTTTGTCGAAATGGATTTCGCAGTACATCATTGCGTCTTATCAGAATTCCGGCAGACCCGTACCTCAAGGAGTTCATACCCACTCAACTCGGTCTATGGCTACATCTGCTGCCTTCAAATCCAGAGTTTCCTTGGATGATATCTGTTCAGCAGCCACTTGGGCTTCACCTCATACCTTCATAAATCATTATAAGCTGGACATTATCTTCAGAGGGAGAACTTCTTTTGGCTCCTCAGTGCTCTGGAATATCCTTCCATGAAGGCCGCCCAAGGTTTAGGTAGCTGGGGACTCTGTCCCACAGGTTGCAGACCAAATGAAGTTAACTACTTCAGATTAAGAAGTTAGGTACTCACCATAGTGTTCCATCTGAGTAGGTAAACTTCATTTGTCTGCAACCATTCCCCCCCTCCGTCCCCCTGACCTTCACAGATGTTTAGGACATGTTATTATTACCCTTTTGGAAAGGTAATGAACTGCCTGCTATATTAGTTATGGGCAAACTTGATCTGAGGTCAATCAGGGTTGGCAGGGGATTATGGGTAAGGGGAGGAGCTAGGAGCTCGGATCTAAGCTTTGTAAAGTTGCCGGCTCGGATCCGAGATCGGATCCGTATCCCACAGATTGCAGACAAATGAAGTTTACCTACTCAGATGGAACATTATGGTGAGTACATAACTTCTTATTTGTATGCTGTCCACCTTTTTAAGACCAATTTTTGGCACAGATTCTCATCTTGTATATAATTATGTATGGTAACTTCTTGAATGCTTTTAAATATAAGAAACATGGAGCATTATTTGGCCTTCTAGGCATTCCATTAGCCACCTGTAAAATATCTTAATCTTTCCTAAGGGTTGAGCTTCCATGCTTGGCTGCCTTGATATTAGTAACTTGACCTGAGTGTTGGTCAGTGCAGTCCTTCCTTCATCTCTTCCTGGTGATGGAGGCTTCAGTCTTCTCCTATATGTTATTCTACTAAAGAACTACTGATTGTTTCTTCTTTGGTGTGAGATTCCCATTGTAAAGGGAGAAGGTGAAGTTCTCTTCAAATCATTCATTTCTTCCTGTTTCATCATTTATTTCTGAGATGTCCCACAGCTGTGTGTGCTTATAGTAAGGCAAATTCTTTCATAATATTTATGTACATCTAGGCTGGTAACATTTAAATAGTGTTTAAGCTCTCTGTGCCTTGTATTATATGCAAGTTTAACAACAGGCTAATTTTTCATGTCCCCATTCACATGTGTTACACACAATTTATGTTGCTAATTGAGTAGGTTCTTGCTAACCAAATTGTTAATACTAGAGTTATGAGTTATCTGTTACCAGAGTGTAGCTAGACCTCTACAGCTGTGCCACTAAGGTTTATATTTCAGATTTCGGCATTGACCTTTCTGTACTCTACAACAGTATAAAAACATGAGTATGTGTATGTATGTGTGTGTATATATATATATATATATATATATATATATATATATATATATATATTTGGATCTAAGACTATTGAACGAAAGTTCAATAGTCCGAATCCACAATCACCGAACACACTTTAACGAAAGCGCTTTCACCAAAAAAGCACTTTCGTTAAAGTGTGTTAAAAAAAAAAAACATTTTTACGTTTTTGCAGGGGGGGCAAGCTCCCCTGCACTCCCCACACCCCCCTACTTAAATATTCTCACTCTGAGGTTGCACTACAGTGGGGAAAAGGGAATTTTCCCTTAACCCCACTGTAGTGCGATCTCCACAACAGGCATACTTATGCGAAAGTGTTTTTCGGTGAAAAGTACTTTCGTGCAAGTATGCCCGGCCAAATCTCTTTCAGTTATGTTGTCTTTCGGTGATCCGTACGGATCCCATATATATATATAATTATACATATATATATATGTATATGAATATGCATATCCATAGCTAGTGGGGTTTGGCTTTATTGGCCTGAAATTGTCCATTAAAAAGACTTCAAATGTAAAATTCATGGGCATTCAGAATCGCCATATTGCTGAAACACCTGATGTTCATAAGGATCATTTGCATATAGGAGGTTTGTGAGGTCACTCTTTGAAAGTTCCAGCTTGTCTGGAGATTTCATTTAGTTTTTTTTCTCATAGTTTTTTCAGTGTGACCTTTTAACTCTTTGTTTGTATATATATATATATATATATATATATATATATATATATATATATATATATATATATATATATATTTTTTTTTTTTTACTGGACTCTGTTGTCAGTTTTTGCAAGGGCAGTTCTTTATATATATATTCCCCTCTGCATTACGTTTCTAACAAAACTGAAGTAGATAATGTGGTTGCAAACCCCCCCCCCCCATGGGAAGCACTTTGCTCAGATTCAGAGTTTTTTTGATTTCTAATTCAGATTTATTTCCTTTGGTTCCTTTCATATTAAAAAGATCTTATGGGTTCTTGGGGGCTGAGTGTTTAAGATTGCTGAATTAAAATGCCATATGAAACGTGTTCCTTCTTAGTTTGTCACTAGGCATATTATTACTTGTCATGAAAACTAAAGCCATGTTGTTTGACACAGCTAAACATTTATCTCAAGCTTTTAAAGACCAGTTTATCCTTTTTCCACTAGAAGATGCATTACAGTTGTTTTAGCAGTTCACATACTGACCAGCAGCTTTCTCCTCACTTCTTAATTATGTTAGCACTACACTGAAAAACATTCTAAGTACTTGTTGAATAATTACTCCACTTTTGTAAGCTCCAGATGTAGAAACGCTACTGGAGAGTATGTGCATCTTGGATTTATGATTTACCGCTTACTTCAGCAGAGTCGTACATTAACCACCACAGATTTCTAAGATTGCTAAACAAAATATGTACCCATATTCAATAATTAATATAGCACCTATTTTGTATATTGCACTTAAAGCCTTATTATCATCTTCTTTATTACTATCATTTATCTCAATCAATGTCCCTTCTTAGCTACTTCAGTGAGTATAAGCCTTAGAGTAAACATTTAAGGTCAGCCATTGCCAATTCTTTCACCATGTGTATTCCACACTATTCTTTAGAACACTTTAAAAATAAATTTCTTACTGGAGATCAGTGTTATGGTACTCAGGTCTACTCAATATCAGATCCATACCCCTTTTTAACAACTTGGCTTTATTTGGGAATCCAGCTTAAAAAACAATACAGTTTGAAGTTGCCAAAATAATTAATTGCAGTTGGCATTTGAAGAATGCAGCTCTCTGGTAATTAAATTGCTTTTATTAGCCTTGCTACTATGTATACATTGCAGTTTATTGTTGTATTATATTGATGTTTGTGTGAGCAGAACCAATTATGTTCTGTAGTCCTATCTCGCCTTCATTCTTACATATGGGTTCGGAGCTGATTTTCGGCTCCGACTTGGCTGATTACAAAGTCTCTCAGTTGGCTCGTGGCAAGGTAGGTATCCCATAGTGCACTAGTAAGTATCCCAAGGTCTCGTTTGCCGCGTCTACGAGTTAAGAAGTGCTTCTTTCTTGGCCATGGCTAAGTTGGATATTTTCATTACTATTATTGTTCTTATTGGTATTTTTGCATATAGTATAGCTTAGTTTACATAGTTTCGGTCCTAGTAATTATAGGTAGTAAATAGTAGTGTGTTTTGCTATTTTACTTAAGTTATTGTTGAGAACTTGTTGGCTGTTTCTAGGCCTGTTTTGTTCTCCGAGTGGCATCTCTTCTGTGTGCTAGTTTTTTTGAAATAGTCTTTCTATTAGCGCAGGTCCGCGTTTGTGTTAGGACCTTTCACCGGAATAGTTTTATTGTGTGCAGTGTTGTTTACTGTTCTGATTAGCTAGTAATTAGCCTGTTGTTTAAATTTACATTTTCTGGTAGCCTTTCGTCTGACTTTTCCTGTTTTATAGCTAGGTCCGTTTAAGTTAGAGGACCTAGTGCTCTGTTTTTGCTCATCTTGTGTGTTTATCTTTAGCAGGGCTAGGCCCGTTTAAGTTAGAGGACCTAGTCCTTGGTTGTGTTTAGTGATTCTTGCAGGGTGAGGCCCGTTTAAGTTAGAGGACCTTATCCTCTCCTTCTGCTTTCTCTAGTGCTCTGTTTGTGTGAAGCATGTCTAAGGAGTCAAAGGATCATAAACCTTCGGGTTTTAAAAAGTGTCTTAAATGCTGCCAATAAATATCAATACTGACAGGCATAGTAACTGTGTTTACTGCCTTGGTGCCATTCATCTTCAGGAAACATGGTCTTTCTGTCACTCCTTCAGCTCTTGAGTTCTCCAAGAAAGGAAGAACAAACTAATCCTGAAAGGTCTCCTTAAGCCTCCCTTTGAGGAGGATTTAGTCAGCTCTTCATCCTCACACTCCAAGTTTCCTTCTTCAAAGAAAGAGAAGGTCAAGTCAGCCAGAAGACATTCTCCTGCACTTGACTATTTTGTCTGGACCTCCTCAAAAAGTATTGATATTGGACAAGCCTTCTACCTCTTCGGCTCCACTGTCCAAGGAGCCGGTCGAGGTTATCGATATTGACACTCCAGTTTCGGACCCAAGTTTTTCGGAGCTGACCACTGAGAATTTACCTTGGAGCCGGTCCAGAGAGTTATTGCTGGTCTCCCCAACTTTATGATCTGCTATATTGCAGAGATCTAGGTCGCCTACCTTGTCATCCAGATCCTCCAAGAGCCTTTCTGAAGAGGATGTAGAGAGAGCAGTGCTTAGACTCTTGAAGTCGTCACTGTTACCAAAACTTTTGCTGGATCCGACCCAGTTGGTTCCAGAGCCATCTAAGACCATTTTCCCTGTTGCCGTTCCTCTGAGCCATGTTGGCCGTTTGGAACCAGGGCTTTCGGTGCCACTTGTTGTGGAGCCCTTGGTTCCAGCACCTCTTGTGTCTGTCTCAGAGCCGAGTTCCACTCCGACACCTTTGGCATCGTCCTTGGTGTCTAGGAGCCAAAGCTCACCAGTAGGCCCTGACAGGGACTCTTGGACCCGAACTTCTTCAGTTCTGAGCCTACCTGTCAGGGCGTCGGCTAGGTTAAGCTCAGATACTACATCCATCTCGGAGCCGATCGCTTTGGAGCTACTTCCATTTCCTCAGAACCAGGACTGTCCTTGGAGCCAGAGAGATCTGCATTTGAGATGATGAGGAGCGTGCTGTCTAGGTCATCAGCTCCGCACAAGGGTACCGATGCTCTTCCCCCTCAAGCACCGGCCTCTGTCTCTGCACCATCTATCTCTCATGGCAACAGAGACCCGCAGTCTCAGGAGCCCTCATTGGGTGTCCCCCAGTCTTCCGAGACCTCCCCAGAATACCCTTCTGAGGAGCCCCCTCAGAAGAGAACTTGCAAGAGGAAGCATGTAGACTCCTCATATGAGTCCATCACCTCAGACACTGACCTTGAGGAGTCAGAAGGGTCCCCTAGGTTGTCCTCTGATGATATCTCCTTTTCAGATATCTTAGAGATCCTGAAACAGAGAGGCGGCTGGTCCACTGTCACCCTTTCTGATGATGAGTCAGTGTACCTGAAGGCTTTCGGGTCTCAACCTTCAGCCTCTTGGTTGTCTCCATCTTTCGATGAGCTCCTGGACCTAGTTAGTCGAAAGGTGTAGAAACTTCTGATGCCGTGGAACCAGTCCCCAGAAGGCACAACAAATTTCTCTCAGCCCCCAAAGAGAAAGAGTTCTTGACCAAAGGTGTGCCTGTAGATGCCATGGTGGTGGTGGTGACAGCCACAAAGAAGGAGCTAGCAGAGACTTCTACATCTGTCCATCCACCGAACAAGGAGTCTTCAACGATGGATAGGTACGGGAAGTATATCTTCACTTCAGCGGCATTTACACTCGGATCGTTGAACTACCTCACTCATTTTTACTAGGCTTCAAATAGATCTCCTAAAAGAGCTAGGAGATACTCTCCAAGGTACAGCAACTGAAGGACTCACTGAGAAAGTTACTGCTCAGTTGTCCAGTTAACTCCTGCATGAGGCTGATATCTTATGCAGCAGATGGCGTGAGTAGGGTAGTGGGTTCAGGGGTTTCCCTTGGGAGACACTCCTGGATGCATTTATGTAACTTTGCGGAGCCCTTCAAATCTACTTTTACTAATGCCTCCTTTGACAGTTCCTCTTTGTTTGGACCAAAGGTAAAGGATACACTTACCAGGTGCGAGCAGGAAGGGAAAACTCTCTCTGCCGTTGGAGTACGTTTTTCCATCCCTTCTAGACCATACCCCAAGGGTCAGAGAGGCAGGAAAATGTGGTTCAAGAAATCCCAGAAATTTTTCCCAGATGCACAGGGTGATTCCTCCTTCAGAGGCAGAGGAGGAGGAGCTAATGGTAGATGTCGCCCTAGAGGCAGGGGGGGAGGCCCGCAAAATGAGGGTGGCCACGATTCCTGTCGTGGACGTCCCTATCAGCGCTCCTGAAGTGAAGCCCGACTGCATTATCTGGAGCCAGTCGGGAGTCGCTTATCTTTGTATCCAGAATCCTGGCTCAACATTATCCCAAACAAGTGGGTACAAAGAATAATGACCAGAGGATACTCCATACCCTTCTTTCTCCCACCCCATACCACCAAGAAGATCCCAGATGTTCCACCCAATCACAGGGATCATGCAACCATAGAAGTTCAAAAGTTCCTTACAAAGAAAGTCATCCAAACCATCCCCACAGACCAGATAGGATTCGGAACATACTCCAGATTATTTTTAGTGCCAAAGCGAACAGGGGACTGGAAGCCCATTTTGGACCTCGACAAATTAAACAAATCAGTGAAGAAGTCCAAGTTCCGAATGGTGACACTGCAGTCTATACTCCCTCTGTTAGGGAAAGACAATTGGATGTGCTCCATAGACCTCCAAGATGCGTACTACCACATAAAATTGGACAAAGCATTGAGGAGTCATTTATGCTTCAGGCTGGGAGCCAGTCATTACCAATTTCATGCTTGCCCTTTGGTCTCACCACAGCCCCCAGGGTGTTCACCAAATGCATGGCGGTAGTGACAGCACACTTGAGACGTCTTGATTCTAAGTGTTTCTGTACCTGGACGACTGGCTCCAGAATGCCACCACCAGGCACCTACTTCTACAAGCCAGGGATTCAAGCATCCAGCTCTGCACCCAGCTAGGGAGTACAATGTTTGTGTCTTTCGGCTTTTCCCGGTTAGGGGTCGCCACAGCGGAACTCCAGTCCGCTAATGATTGGCAGTTGATTTTACGCATCGCTTGCCAGGACTGACGACAACCTTCAACGGCAGATGCCCATTCACGCATGTCTCCACGCAGAAGACGCTCTAGCTGAGAATCGAACCGGACAGCATCTTACTGTGAGGCGACAACGCTACCGCAGCACCACCACCACCACCACGGCAGCTAGGGATTACGATAAATTTGGAAATGTCTGCCTTGTCGCCCTCTCAATATGTGACTTTTATAGGCACAGAAATAGACACAGTCGCCATGATGGCTCGTCTTCCTGCAGACAGAATACAAAATCTCAGACAACAGATATACAGTCTACATGTTCTTCATGTTACAGTGTTGCAGTCATTACATTTGGGTAATCTGCTGGCAAGTTACCCTCAGTCGGCTTGAATTCCAAAGTCTTGGGTCCTGCGTCGGTTACTGTCTCCTCTTCCATGACGTCAGGGGTATAAGACATGCAATCAATGCCATTTTCTTTAGTCTTTCTTGCCGAGCGGTGCCCAAAGCAGAAGCATTTTGCAAGTGTCAGTCGGCCGACTACTGAAATATTCGAGGTTGAGTTTCAGAACCGAAGTCTTCACTAAAGCTAAGTACCCCTTTGGGGAAACTTTTTTCTTGCTCCATACCGATGTCAGAAAAAGCTAATAATTGTATTATTTGTGGGAAGCAAATACCTCATAAGGATTTCCATTTATACTGTATTCCTTGCCTAGGCCCTGATCACAACATGCCTGGCTGTCTGTTTAGTGCTAGATTTAACCAACGCACTATTAAGCATCAGTATATTTTTGCCTCAAAGTATTTTGGAAACAGATTCAACTACCCAGAAATGTAGTCAGATAGCAATCCGACTACCAGAGTACATAAAAATGCAAAGAAAAGGACAGAAAGTCAGTCGAGATCCAAAACCGGCAACAAAGCTTCTCCTAAGCTAGTCGCCTGTTCGCCGGTACTCAGTGAGGCACTTTCGCAGCCCCTGATACCCGCTACTTTTGAGTTGCAGGCCTCTACCGACCGGCGTGCTGCAAGATACTCAAGGTATTGGACCGACGGATGTATCTCCCTCGGATGGGTCCGGAGCCGCTGAGTAGGCACCGGCTTCTGAGGGTATATTCAGACCTCAACATTTGTATATCAAACCGACGACAGCTGCAAAACCAAAGACAAAAGCAACTTCTAAGACTAAAAAACCGGCGCATGAGCCACGTGCACAGGCCTCTATGCCTAAAAAACAGATGATCAAAATGGTTGAAGACCTTATTACCTTGATCAGGGGTACCCATCCCCCTCCAGATAAGAGGCCTAGGCAATACACTGATTATGCATCTTCAGATCAGGTTTCTATTTCTTCTGATTCCTCTTTTGATCAGGAATTATCTTCACCTCCCTATGAGGATTCAGATGCAGAGGAGTCTATACCATCTGTATCACCTCCGGAGGATTATTCATTTGGAGAAACCTTGCATACTTTGAGGGAGCATTTTCACTGGGAGAGTCAAGATTTCTTAGAATCAAAAAAGAGGCTCAGGGATTTCCTTCTTCTCCCTCAGCACAGGCCTTTACCCCCTGTTTTAGACATTGTGGATGATGTGTTTTCGGAGTCAAGCTTGACCCCCTGACTCCTTACCTCCGGCTGCCAGCAAGCCTGACAGATATTACAGGGTCCCTGACTCACATAAATTCCTATTTAGAAACCCTGCTGCTGATCCTGAAACTATTTCATAGGGTCCAAAGGGGGTTAAGGCCTCAACAGCAAAAAATCCTACCCCCTCTGACAGAGATTCAAGAGCACTGGATAGATGGGGAAAAAGGTTTATACATCTGCTACCTTGGCAATAAGGGCCTTAAACTGTCAATTTCATATGCTCACGTATCAACAACATGTTATGGGATTGCTAAAACAGAAAATGATGTTGATTTCTGAATGTGCAGAAAATAAAGAAATGGAGGAATTATTGCATGCAGCTGAACAGGTTGGAAAGCATACTTTGCAATGTGGTTTTGATTCCTTAGAGGCCTCCTGCAGGGCCGCAGTTACTGGATCTGTGATTAGGAGGCATGCCTGGCTGAAGGAACAAAATTTGCCTGATCATGTTAAAGCTAAATTGTTAGATGCACCTTTACAGCATGATACTCTGTTTGGAATTAAGGCAGAAGAGGTTTTAAAGAAAATGGAAGACAAAGCTAAGTCTATGCAAACTGTAAAAGACTTCTTACAAGTGCAGCCACCAAGATTCAGTAGACACTGGCCTACAAAAAATTGGTCCTTTCCTCTGTCAGACAGAGCTCAAAGGGGCAAATCCAGATGCCCTAAGGGTTCCAGATACCAGGCGCAAGATTCATACAGGTCTAAGCAATGGGGCGCTTCTACCACCAAATCTGGAGAAGATAAAGCGCAAACCTACAAAAAACAGTCCCAGTGGCTTCCCCCTACCTGCACCAAGCACTTATCTTTTGGCAGCACCCTTAGGGGGAAAATTAGCACTTTTTGCTCAAAATTGGCAGTTAATAACCCAGGACAAGTGGATGCTAAACATAGTATCACAAGGATACAGATTCCATTTCCATACTCTGCCAATTACAAACGGTTGGCCAGATCTGCCAAAAAATCAATGGGCAGAGGCACAGAAACAGGTTACGTCCCTCATGGATATGGGAGCCATTCAGCCAGTACCCGAACAGGAAAAAGGGCAAGGTTTTTACTCAAGACTGTTCTTGGTACCCAGAAAGGACAAGGTCTGGTGGCCAATACTGGATTTATCGATTTTGAACGCAAACCTGGACATTCCAAAATTCAAAATGCTGACTTTGCAGCAGCTTCTGCCCATGCTGGCCAAGAAGGCTTGGCTGGTGACATTAGACCTAAAAGAGGCATACCTGCATGTCCCAATAAGACAGTCGTGCAGAAGATACCACAGATTCAAGGCTGGCTTAATGCATTACCAATTCTCTGCACTGCCTTTTGGCTTATCTACTGCGCCCAGGGTCTTTACAAAATGCCTGGCACAAGTAATTGCGTTTTGCAGACAAAGAAGTATTCAAATATATCCTTACTTGGAGAACAGAGAACAAGGACATTCTTCTTCAACACCTGGCGTTTGTGAAAAGGCTTCTAACATGCCTAGGGTACACAATAAATGAAAATAAATCACAACTGGTACACTCTCAAAAGATAACATTCCTGGGTGAAAGCTTGAATACAACTGCCCAGATGGCTTACCTCATGCTAGACAAGCAAAGGCAACTGACTACTTACTTCAAACTGATGGCAACAAAAACCCAGTTATCTGCAAGACAAATTCTGCAGGCTTTGGGTTTCATGGCATCCTGCATCCTACTGATTCCATATGCAAGACTGCATTTGAGGAAACTACAGTGGTACCTAAAAAGTTTATGGTGTCAACATTGTCACAGTCTAGAAACTATGATTCCTCTCATTCCCTGCCTACAGCAGGAGTTTCTGTGGTGGGCAAAGGCATGTCACCAAAACATGGGACGGGCCTTCACTCTACCCCCTACCAGCCAAACCTTAACAGACGCATCAGATTATGCCTGGAGGGGGGGGCACATGGCGGGAAGATGCATTCAGGGCATATGGACCCCAAAACAAATGCATCTACATATCAACCAGAAAGAGATGCTAGCTGTTCAAAATCCCCTGATAGCCTTCAAAGACTTACTTCATCCAGGACAACTACTGATAAAGATGGAAAACACCACGGTCATGTGGTATATAAACAAGCAGGGGGGCACGCACTCATACCCCCTTTGCAGATTAGCCATGACACTGTGGGACACAGCTTTGACTTACCAAATACATCTTCAAGCTCAATTCCTGCCAGGAAAGCAAAATACTCTGGCAGACGATTTAAGCAGAAACCTTATGGATCCTCACGAGTGGAAACTAGATCCACAAGTCTTCAGCATGATAACAAAGAAATGGGGGAGCCCAGACATAGATCTATTTGCCTCTCCTCAAAATTATCAATTGAAAACATTCTGCACAAGGACTTATCACAGACAAGCATGGAAAGTGGACGCCCTATCCTTCACTTGGAAAAACCTGTCAGTTTACGCCTTTCCTCCTCTGCCTCTTCTACCCAAGGTCCTCCTAAAAGTCAGACAAGAGAAACCAAAGATGATACTAATTGTCCCGGACTGGCTCCACCAATACTGGTACCCAATCATAAGGAACTTGTCTCAATACCCAGCTTGGACCTTACCTCAAAGACCTCAACTACTGTCCCAGCAAAACAATCAGATCCTGCACAATCAACTCCAGACACTGAACCTGGCAGCATGGCTTGATCATGTAGTTGTACAAGTGACACCTCTTAGTAAAGCTGTGATGGATGTCATTTTGGAAGCCAGAAGGCCTAGTACTAGAAAATCTTATGCTGATAAATGGAAGAGATTCTGTGCTTGGAATCAAGCACAATGCACTGATACAGCAGAACCAAATATTCCTCAGATATTATAATATTTATCTGAGATGCTTGACCAGGGACTATCTTTTTCATAAATTAAAATTCATGCCTCTGCCATTTTGACTCATTACAATACAGAGCCACCAATCTTTTCTCATCCTTTACTAAAGCAGTATCTTAGAGGAGCCAAAAATGTAAGGCCTCATAGAAGATCACCAATACCTGCATGGGACCTCAGTTATGTGTTGGAAAAGCTCACCCTGCCTCCATTTAAACCAGCTGCTACCGCTGATATAAAGTTCTTATCATGGAAAACAGCTCTGCTACTAGCAATTACTTTAGCAAGAAGAGTTTCAGAGCTACAGGCCCTCATGGCTCTAGAGCCTTTTATCATATGTTACCCAGACAGGGTGTCTCTGAGGACAAATCCAACATTTATGCCTAAGATGGTTTCCAGTGTGGCTCTTAACCAGACTATTCATCTGCCAACCTTTTATCCAAATCCGCAGAACAAGGGGGAAAGAATTCTGCATTCCTTGGACGTGCACAGACAGCTAAGATTCTACTTGAGCAGGACTAAAGCTCAAAGATAAACTGAGCAATTACTAGTGGCATACGCTGCAGGATCAGAAGGAAAGGCTATTTCAAAGCCAACTATATCAAAGTGGATAAGCCACTGCATTCATTTCTGCTACATACACCATAGTAATTCTGTGCCCAAGGGCATTAGGTCTCATTCCACCAGAGCTGCAGCTACTTCAGCAGCCTTTCTCAGAGGAGTACCAACCAAAGACATTCTAGAGGCTGCTACTTGGAGTTCAGTTCACACCTTTTACAAAGCATTATCATTTGCCTCTCTACTCTTAAGTCCAGGGCAGGCTTTGCCACTGCAGTTCTGCAGGGCCTTATAGCCGCCCCTAATGCTGTTTAGCTCCAGCCACCCAACCATAGCTTTGGGATTCTACCCAAATGTAATGCCTGCAACAGTGAAACACGAAGAACATAGTACAGTTGTGTACACTTACCATAAATGTAGATGTTCGAGTGTATTCACTGTTGCAGTCCAGGTTACCCTCCCGCCATCCCCCTTTCTTTCTGGAGTTTATCTTTCCTTCTCTATCTTCTACAACCTATGTGGTGTATTTGCTTGTAGATGAAGGTAAAGTTAATATTGATGCATGTATTTATTTATACATAATTTTGCTACCTTTATGGGGGCACCTGACATCTGGGCAAGAAAAACTAAAGAAAATGTCGGCTGCATGTCTTGTACCCCTGACGACCTGACGTCATGGAAGAGGAGACAGCAACCGATGCAGGACCCAAGACTTTGGGATTCAGGCCGACGGAGGGCATCCTGCCAGCAGATTACCCAAATGTAATGACTGCAACAGTGAATACACTCGAACATCTACATTTATGGTAAGTGTACACAACTGTACTTTCCTCAGCAAAGAGTCAAAGCCAAGACAGTGCTGAAACTTTTAGGGACCATGGGCTTCTACCATAACTCTAGTTCCACTAGTCAGACTACATATGCGAATCCTCCAATGGCTACTCTTTTCCCAGTGGTCTCTTCAACAACTGCCTCTGTCTCATCCTATTCTGATAACAGAATCTTGCAAAAAGGACCTTCGTTGGTGGATTCAGCCCGATCAACTAATGACAGGAACACCTTTCCTTCCTCGGCAACCCGTTGCTACTGTGACCATAGATGCCCCCCAGATGGGGGGGGGGCATTATCTAGGCAGGACTGTCCAAGGCACATGGCAAGATCATGAGGCTCACTTGCATATCAATGTCCTAGAGATGAGAGCAGTGCTGTTAGCGTTGCAAGCACTTCACGAGTTTCTTCCTCTAGGGACGATAGCAATCCAATTGGACAATATGTCAGTGTTATGGTTTTTAAACAAACAAGGAGGAACCAGATCCTACCCCCTATGTCGAGAGGCTCTTCGTGTTTGGCAGTAGGCAATGTCTTCCCAACGCTTTCTAGTAGCAACGCATATCCCGGGGACAGCCAATGTGATAGCTGACAAGCTCAGCAGGGCAATCTTGACTCACGAATGGTCTCTGAATCAGAAAGTTGCAGAACAGATTTTATGCAAATGGGGACAGCCTTGCTGCGATCCTTTTGCCAGTCCAATCGATGCCAAATGCAGCAGCTATGTCTCCCTTATCCCCCCTCCGGGGGAGACACCGAGAGACGCACTTGTCCACAATTGGCCTCCGGGACTTCTTTATGCATTTCCCCCCTTTCTGCTGATATCGAAGATGATCTAGAAAACAAAGACCTTGGGAAGCAGAATGATTCTTATCACTCCTTACTGGCCTCCTTAGATTTGGTTCCCCTTTCTCGGGTCTCATCTTCTAGACGATCCATGGACTGTGGACCCAGTTCCAGACCTCTTGACACACATGTCAGGCACCCTTCACCCCTGCCTCCACACCCTCAACTTGACAGCATGGCTGCTCCACTTCCATCCCTAGTCAGGCTTCATGATTTTTCACTTGCAGTTACCCATATCCTCACGTCTTCCCACAAGCCTTCCATGAGGAAATTATATGCTAGCTAGCAAATGGAAAAGATTTTCTATCTGGGCAAAAGAGAAAAACGTAGATCCTTGCACAGCCTCCATTCCCTTGGTGTTAGAATTCCTAACCAGACTTTTTCATCAGGGATCAGCTGCTGCTATAATCAAAGTTCAACTGGTACCGATTTCCAATTTGTATTTGGGACAACATGAGCCTAATCTAATGGCTCACAGATTGTGTAAAACTTTTCTTAAAGGCACTACCTTGCTAAGACCTTCTTTTCAGGAACCTGCATCCCCTTGGGATCTAAATTTCATTCTGTCCAAACGTACTTCCCCCGCCTTTTGAACCCGCAGATTCCTGTGAACTGAAGTTTCTTTCTTGGAAGACTATTTTTCTAGTAGCTGTTACATCTGCCAAAAGAGTGTCAGAGTTACAAGCACTGTCAGTCAAACCTCCTTACTTGATTTTTCATAGTTTTCCTTTATACAAATCCGTCCTTCATCCCCAAGGTTTGCTCTCAGTCTAATTTGAATCACACTATCGAACTGCCAGTATTTTTTCCTAATCATTCAAACAGTGCAGAATATAAATTTCATCAACTTGATGTTCACAGACAGTTGAGGTCCTATCTACATGGAACCAAGGAACTTAAAAAATCAGACCAATTGTTTGTATCTTTTTCTGAGACAAGGAAAGGTATGCCAGTCTCTAAGATAACTCTATCTAATTGGATTTCAAACTGTATCTTGTTTATTTACTCTTCCAATGGCAAGGAACTCCCGTTTAAAATTAAGGCTCATTCTAACAGATCCCTATCCACATCTGCTGCCTTTCAAACCAGAGTCTCAATCGACAGTATCTGTGCAGCAGCAACTTGGGCTACCACTCATACCTTTATTACTCATTACAAATTGGATTTGGCCTCAAGGGGTAGAGCCTCCTTTGCTTCCACGGTTCTTAGGAGTATATTCCCGTGAGCCACCCGAGAAAAAGGTGCTAGGGACGCTGTCCCATATGTAAGAATGAAGGCGAGATAGGACTGCAGAACATAAAGAAGTTATGTACTCACCATAACGTTCCATGTTTGTAGTCCATCTCACCCTTCATTCTTACGAACCCACCCACCTACCCATGTCTATGTATCCTTGGAGGATCTGGAGACAAGATAGTATTTTTCTTCTGTAGGGTGGAGACCTTTCATCTTATTGTTCCTTGTGAAAACTTTTTCTATCACTTTTATAGACAGCAGCAGAAAAGATCTGGGAATTCTTACTAGTGCACAATGGGATACCCACCTTGCCACGAGCCAACTGAGAGACTTCGAGCTTTGTAATTGGCCGAGTTGGAGCCGAGAATTGGCTCCGAACCCATATGTAAGAATGAAGGGCGAGATGGACTACAAACATGGAATGTTATGGTGAGTACATAACTTCTTTTTTTTTGGAGTCCTGGAAAGAAAGAGTCGTATAAAAATTGAACGTTTGCATACCACAGAGGATTATAACTTGGTCTCCAATCATAACCAATTTTTTCGTATTTGTGATATGGATAGCAATAAATTGATATTGAAAAATAAATAATGGCATCCTTGTGGAGAACACACAAAAAGTAGTTAAGATTGGAGAGAACTGATCATAATCAGATGTCTTTATAGTACATTGGGCTTTATGTGCCCGATTATACTGCTAATTACAGAAAACAAATGGAGTGTAAAGTGTTTTACAGCTTTGAAAACCATAAAACGCATATTGCTTCCACACAGATGGTGGGCAGAAGTATAAAAGTGTGCCTGTGATGAGCAGAAAGATTTCAAAGATGTTAAACAGTTCACTCTGCCACATTTTTGTTTTCCTGCGGAAATTGATAGGGAAGTGTTTTACAGCTTTTCAAACTATTTTAACTTCTCATTGCTGTTCTGTGGTGGCTGGCACTGGTCAGTGGTATGCTGCAGTGCAATTCTGAGCTTAGTAGCACTGAAAGGTACTTGCCACGCACCTTTCTTATGTAAGAAACCAAGTTTAACAAAGTAATCTTTTTCCAAATTTAGAGTGTAAACATTATGCAGCATATGCTGGAAGTGATTAATACATGAAAATGTAACACTACAAAATCTTGATAAGGGTACAAGTCAAAATGACATGCTGCAGTAATGTAGAAAATTTGTACATAACTGAGAAATTTATGAAAATGGCAGATTGATAGGAGCCAGGGAAACAGCTGATGTCAGTTGTTAAAAGATTTACATTGCAAAATGGTTTAGAGTCACTTGCTCATATTATCCAAGCTCAAGTCACAATCGCATCATATTATAAACTAACATTTGCTTGTGCTTTATTGCTGATTTCACAGTGGATCTAGATCTTAACACTCACATGGTGGCAAATTAAGGGTAGCTGAGGTCCGTGTACCTCAGAGAGAGAGTGATATGGGTGTTGAATTGCCCGTTTGTGAACACTTTCTTTCTAAGGTTCAGTGCCCTTGGTGTGGTAGTAGTAAGGCAAGGGGGTATGGTGGACAAATCTCCCACGTGTTGGTACAGGGAGTTATTCTTGCTTATAGCCACACAAGCTGGAGTACACACATTACAAAAATGTATGCACTTCACTTGTCATGTTACACATTATTGTGAACAAGCTCACATTAATTGAGGAGACATAATGGATCTTTGCAAACTAGTTGGAATGTGAACATACATTAAAAATTCTTTGTTTTGCTTTGCTTTCCCCTCACATAAAGCTAAACATAAAATATTCTTGCAAATACTCCATTCTGTTTAGTAGTGGCTTTCTCTTCCAGCCACTGTAACACAGTTCAATTTGTGCTGCTAACCAAAGAGTTCAGTTTAAGCACAGTACCTCTGGTCTAGTGGAATTCACCTATTCATTCTCCAAAAAGACCCTTGTAATCCATTTCAGGGTTGTGGAGTAGCCAGTACCTATCCTGGCATTAAGGCATGGAAACTAATTCTGAACTGGGTGCCAATGAGCACACTTGCTTAGATGCCGGTGAAAACTAACACGGCCATGTGGATAACATGTAAACTCTGCACGGGAAGCATCCCAGCTGAGTAACAAACTGGAGAACCAAGTGCTGTGAGATAGCATTGGTAACTGCTATACCACTATGTCACTCTGGTCCAAAGGAAAGAACAGCTTTGAAACATCCACAAGGAGCACACATGTTCTTTATCCAGTTCTCTTTCTGTATTTCTCTATAGGTTTAGGAAAACTTTATTTTTCACACTCGTTTTGGACTCTTGCCATGAGATCCACTAGTGAACTACTAGTCTACTTACAGACATACTTATTCAGGATTTTATATCAGGCAGACAGTTTCACGTATTACCAGTCAGCCTCTAGCAAGAGAGCTTCATTCTATTTTATCTGTTTTGTGCTGGGCTTGGAACAAGCATTTCACTGTCTCACCCTCCCTCTCTCACCCTTTCTTTTTACACACACACATATATATGTACATATTGTTCCTTACTTGGTTAACAAATATATAAGGTTAAAGGGTATATGAGAGTACTTAAATAACTAAGGTTAAAGGGTATATCAAAATATCGAATAAAATCTGATATAAAATTATTCACCTATGTCAAAGCAATGAACTTGTACTGTTTTGCTGTTTTACATGTGTAGTAGCTTTAAGTGTCTTGGCCCAGAGCAATTTTCTAAACATCTTTATTGAATTGTCTGTTGTGACATAGGAAATTTAAATTTATATAAAAGTAATCAAACCATATTAACAAATTCACATTTACAAACGTTATGCATCATATATATCGTTATATATCATATAATCAAAACAATATTGCATAAATTATTCAATTCCTGCCTTCTCTTAAACCTCATTCCTCCACCAAAACATTTTTCTGGATGTATTGTTCCCACAATTTTCATTTTTCTTTCTGTGTAATTTACTCCTACCCTTTTCTAAAGATCCCATTTCATGTTCTTTTATCTCTGTTACTGTATTCACTACTTCAGGTATAGTCGGTGTAGATTTTGATTTCCATTTTCTAGTAATTGCATTTTAGGCAGCCACTAGAATTAAACTTAATAAGGCCTTGCTATGTCTAGGCAATTTCAGTCCTGTATCCCAGCTGAAAAAAAAATCCTTAGTTACACTCATTTGCTCACAAAGTATTCTGTAGGGAATTTTTAAAGTATACCAATTCATTACACTCTGAGAACATATGTCCCCAAGTACCTCTTTCTTCCCCATTACACATCCAACATTTGCCAACAACCTGATGAAAATTCTTTGTCTGCTTGGGGTATAAAAGTACCTAAGCAAACACTTCCAGGTAAAAATCCTAAATCTTCTAGATTTTGTTGCATATTTGGGACCCGTAAATATGTCCTGTCATTGTTTCTTTGTGAATTGCATATTTATCTAACCTGTCTTCCCAATCTTTTCTGACCTCTTCTGATTGATACCTGTACTTATAATGCAATATTTATATGCCGTATTAATTATATCTTTTTTAACAGCAACTTTTGTTTTAGATTCAGTTAACTCAGACAGTGCAGGTCTTTCATGTAGGATTCCCCTGTCCCTTTCTTTTTGTCTATACCCTGATAACAATCCCTGACAGACAAAGCAGTCACTAGCCTGCGATCCAAATGTCTTTTTGACTTTTTCCCATTCTGTTACCTTTCCCTTTCTAATTATTTGTTCCCTTTACTATGGTTCCTCTGCCAGCATCCTCCAGTAAATTCCATCCCCGCTTGCCTATTCCCTGTACCCCTAATTGAAGTTAACCCTATCAGCAGAATCTCCTTTCTCCATTCCTGTGTTGGCTTAGTTATTAGTATACTTTCTGCTACTTTATAAATATAATATTCTGTTTGACTACTGTTGTTTTCCTTAAAGTTCTGTGCACAAAATCCCATTTTTTCCTTATTTCTTGAATTATCCCCCTGCTTCATTACCCCTTTCCACTTTGAATTGTAGCTTTCTGCTTGTATTATGTATAAGAACCTTAACCTTGTAGCTCTAAAATATGTCTTCATATCAGGTAATCCTAAATTTCCTTGTCCTATTGAGAGGAGGAAATAAAGGGGAAGAAGACACCTTTGCCTGGTTCCTCTGTTCAAATGCAACTTATCAAAGAGGAACCCTCCCACTTCAATTTTTGCCTCTGGTCGCTCATATATCCTTCTAATTAATATTATTGTATCAAGAAATGCAAATGCTTTCAATGCCCTACTCATAAAATTCATTTTACTCTGCCAATTGCTTTCTCTGCATCAAGAGCCCACTAGTAACAGTGGTATTTTCTTATATTCTGCTTCCCTGTGGAATATCATTGTTCTATTAATGTTATCAAATGTTTTGCTTCCTTTCCACAGTTTAGAGCATAGGTTCATAGGTTCATACTAGGCTATCTGCCCTAGGGCATTTATAAGCCTAGCCAGAGTGTGTTGGGCTTTCGCCACCCATTTTAAATTAATTTTGCTATGCCCTTTTTCGAGGTTAGTATACTGTGCCTTTGTCTAACAGTGACACAGAAGTGATACCCGGGGTAAACCTACAATCTCCCATCCACTCATCGAGATTCCTCTTGAAGAGAGTCAATGAGGGACTCTGCCTAACCTGGACTGGGATTTTATTCCAGAGTAAAGGGAGCCTCTGGGTTATGAATCAGTCCCTCCAGCATGTCCTATTTATTTCAGTGCTGAGGTTCAAGTCTCTCGAGCGCGTAGCTCGATGGGATTTGAATTTTCTGAGGTGCAGCATGTCCATTAATTCCGGGTTGGACATGGCTTTGTACGTCAGGCACAGATCGCCTCTGAGCAGGCGGTATGCCACTGAGTAGAGCTGGAGTTTCTTTAACCAGGCAGCATATGGCATCTGTTTGAGCCCTTTGATCCTCCTGGTGAGGTACTTTTGGGGTCTTTCCAGTTGCTGCAGGTGTCTGGTAAGGTACATCCCAAAAGGGGCATTGTACTCAATTATGGGCCTGATGAGGGATGAGTAAAGAGGCACAATGACCTCCCCTGATCTAGATGTGAATCCCTTCATGATTAGGTGGGCTATATAAAATGTTTTCCTAACACTTTGGCCACGTGGTTGTCAAATGAGAGATTGCTATCAACTTGGGTCCCCAGGTCCCTAATTACTTCTTCTGTACTTAATGGATTACCACCTATGTGGTAATTTGTGGGCACTTTGTTTTTGCCAAAGGGGATGACTATACACTTTTTGGCGTTTAGCTTGAGGCCATGGCTCTGGCACCAGTTGTCTGTTTCAATGAGGCCCTTTTGGAGGATGCTTGTGTCGGCTGGAGAGTCGATTATGGCACCCAGTTTGCAGTCATCTGCGAACTTGGTCAGCCACAGTCCATCCGTGTTGGCCTGTACCTCCGAGAAATATATACCGAACAAGAGAGGTCCCAGGACTGAGCCTTGTGGGATGCCACTTGTAACTGGTTTGGAGTCTGACATGGCTCCAGCAATTCTAACCATGTGGGTTCTGTCCTTGAGCCAGTTTGCAACTCATCTAGTGACATAGGGGTTTATATTTAAGCTGGTGAGCTTATCTATAATGCCCGAGTGGGGTATTGTATCGAAGGCTTTTGCGAGGTCCAGGTAGGCTGTGTAGACCACCTTCCCCTCGTCAATGGCCTTGGTGACTGTTTCAAAGAAATCGACCAGGTTTAAGAGGCAGGATCTGCCCTTAACAAAGCCGAACTGGGTAGGATCCAGTGTCTGTAGGTCCCCAATATCTTTATTTATGAGGTCCATGATGATCCTTTCCATAGCTTTGCAGACCAAGCTAGTCAGGCTTATGGGGCGATAGTTTCCAGGATCCGTTGAGGCACCACCTTTGTGGAGAGTGACCACTGCTGCTGTACGCCACTCTTTAGGTACATATCCTGTAGTAAGGCTGAGATTGAACAGTAGTTTTATGTTTGGGTTTAGCTCTTCTTGGAGTTCATGTAGGACGCAGCCCGGGACACCATCTGGTCCCATTGATGCTGTGTTTTTTTCTTTGGAGAGGGCGGCCGTTACCTGAGCATTTGAGATGTCAGGGGGGGCAGCACTCTGCTGGGATAGATATTTGCCCTTTTGGTGGGGAGGTGGGGGAGAAGTTTGCGCTGAACCTGTCAGCTAGGATGTTGGCAATGTCTGTGGGTTCGGTGTATTTTTTGTCATTTTGGACTAATTCTTAGCATATCTGGGAATTCCCACCCAGGTTCCTAAAATAACTAAAGAAAGCCTTGTGATTATCCTTAGTGTCCTGTGCAATTTTTCTCTCAAAGCGGGCCTTAGACGATTTTATGAGTGCCCGTAGTTTTTTGCTAATACTGATCAGAGATGCCTTCCCTTTTTGGGATTTTGCTCTATCATGTAGTAGCTTCCTCCTTCTGTTGTATAGCTTGTTTATGGCTGGGGTCCACCAGACAGGACGTCTGCCTTTGGAGGACTGGGTCTTGGTTTTTATTTGGGATTGCATAATCCATGCATTCCTGAAGGTGTTCATAGAATGCGTTTATAAAGGATTCTGCGGTCTGGGCCGTATTTTCCACAGGCCTGGGGGCTTTGAAGGATTCCACCTCAGTTTTGAGGAGTGTGAAATTTGCTTTAGAGAAGTTTTTCACTGTGGTTTTCTGGGCAGGGGGTGGGGTTGGGATGTGAATATCCAGTGAGATTAGTTTATGGTCTGATCTTACCAGTGAGGGATACACTTCTGGTCTGGAGCAGAGAGTCCCCATGTTGGTGATGATCAGGTCCAGTATGTTTTCCCCACGGGCCGAGTGGGGTTCCTGGGTTTGGGAGGGTGGTCTGTAGCAGGTTCAAAACTGGAAGGCAGTTTTACCCACTGTTAGTTGCACATGGATAGTTTCTGATGCTTCGTGCTGTGCCAGTTTTAACCATCTGAAGTTGGCAGCTGTTTGTAGCAGCCTGACAAGAATTTATTTTGCATCACAAATTAAACTATATTCTACTGTATTGTGGGGAAATATATATATATAAATATATATATATATATATATATATATATATATATATATATATATATATATGTATATATACATATATATATATATATACACACACACACACACACACACACAGATATATATATAGCAATTAAATGTAAAATTATTTGAGAACCACACCCAAAAACTGAAAAATAAATATATATTTAGCATATCATTGTCTTTGCTGCATTACTGATATACATGTATCTATAGAAGTTATTACTTTCTCTTATATGCAAAATGGTCTGAAAGGGGGTTGTCATGTTTTGTGATTTTGTAGTCAAGGTATTCACCTGTCTGTTGTCATTTTGTAGGGGTGGAAAGACACCCTTGTGATGACCCTATCGTTTACTGTGCTTTTTATCTCTATACCAGCTTACTTTAGTACTGTAATTGCTTACTTTTGACTACCAGCATTGACCGGTCTTTTACTTTGTAGTAGCCTTCTCCTGTACAACATTTTAAGGAACATTTTAACATAAGGTATGAAAAAGTAGCTGAAATAGTTGTTGTTTTCAAAATAACAGTAGTTCAAACTGCAACTGTAGTTCACTGCTCAAGTGTGAGAAATCTGACCCCTGTGACTAATTGCGACTATTTAGCCTGAGCTATCTTGTGCTGTAGTTAAAATGAGTGCCCCTCCCTTAACTCATTGATTTGCTTCAACCAAACACTGTATATAATGCAAAACAGCTTTAACAAGCACCACAAGAATATAACTTTCACTTTTACAGAAAATGCAGTAAAGACAAAAAAAAATGCAAATCAAACACTGACAGAAAATCAGAAGAATAAGTAGAAATGTTTTCCTTCTTTGTAGCACTCTTACGTTTTGATTAAAGGGAATGGCTACTAATTTGTGATAAGAAAAACAAAAATAATGTTTGTGTAGATTTTTCGGTACTTACGTATTATCGCAACCAGATTTTTCATGGCAATAGTGGCTGCTCTCCGATCCTGAAATATCTTCGTAAACGTTGTGAAAAAGTTGTTTGGTGTGTTTTCTTTACCACTATGTCTTCTTTTCTGGACTGTTATCAATTAAATGTCAGAAAAAAGACTATCGCTGCTTAGGTATGCTTCTTTTATATCTTGGCTTACTGCCGCTGCCTTGCAATAGAACATGAGCATGCTGTATAGCACACTGAGAAGCTTAACAGTCATGTCACACAAGATAATTTTGAAAAGAATGATGGCAGTACAAAGGCTTCTGGCTTCCCTTGAAAGTCACTGACCATAACCCTGACAGTGTCATATACAAAAAGGGAAGTAGGTGTTCCGAAAATGTTTCCCTCAGTACACGGAGCTGTGTGTGTAAAACAATGACATCGGCACAGACAGTATACATTCACATTTATTTGTGTAGAACTAGGATGCTACAAGGGTTTGAGAACTACAATTTCATTAAAACACACACGCAAGCTAAATGAAAAAAACTGACATGGAAATCATCCCAGTTATACCCTCAGATCTACTGACATGGAAATCATCCCAGTTATACCCTCAGATCTTCTGTCTTTCATTTGACAACAGCAGTTAAGGAAGAATACAGCCCAAATTATTACCGTTACTTGACAGCATTTGCTGCCACTAAAAAAGGAACGTTCAGCGGGCGGACTTGCAAGAAGCAACACGCTGGCAGTAAAGTGCATAGAGAAACAAGTACAGCGTTTTTTTTTACATTTCTTGGATCACACTCCTGAAACCAGCCTGCAATATTAAAGAAAACACAGTAGATAACTTCTGCAAAATATTAACAAGCATATGTCACTATCGGGAAGCGGACATTAGTGCCGTGAAAAATCTGGTTGCGATAATACGCAAGTACCGATTTTTCTTATTCATTTATGTCTGAAAACTAAGCCTGAAACCCATGCTTTTGGTCAGACTCGTACTCTAGGCTCACTGTTGATCTGTGATTTTATGCTGGTAGTAGTAGTCTATGACTGATAACCATGGATATTTAAAAGTGCATTAAGAGCCATTGTTGTACTGGTTCTGTAGTTAGAATCAGTGATCTATCCTAATTTACTCTCTCCCTCCTATCATTCCTGATCGGACAAATGAAGAGACAAACTTGGGAAAGAAAAATGAGGAATTTTACAAAAAGACAAATACAAAATGAACTGAATGATTATTAAATTATGCTTTTTCTGTAAATGTCACTTTTATTATTGGATTAAAGGGAAAGAAAATCACTTTTTGGAAATTAAAAATTGATATTTGGTTGGAGTTAGGTTGTCATTGGTAAATATTTGGGCCATAGTGTTACAGAAGAATTTTATTTATTTATTGATTGAATGAGTGAGTGATTGGACCAGCCTTCATAATAAGTTATAAAAATGCAAAGACGCTTGACCCAGGCCCACAAAGGAGCAGCAAATAAAAACAGCATAAAATAACAGATTGAGAGTTATACAATGTGCAGTAGGATAATACATGGCAATTTATGACATACTGAAGGATAATATGCAATAATGTACAGTAAAATTATAGCAAGTAAGTTAATTTACATTATATCGACAGCAGAAATACACAAGAAGAGAGAACTCCATGGCTAGTGGATTATTAGTTAACATGTATAAAAAAAAAATACAGCTTGTTTTATATTTAGATGCTATATCAGCTTTGCCTTGAAGTCTTGTTGAGAGAGATTTGTGACTTTAAATCAGAGAGTGGGTATTGTCACGTGGCTGAGGCAATTTTTGTGAAAAGTGTTTCACCTATAGTGGAGTCAGAATGTGGCCTTGTCTCATCTTATGTGTTGCAAAGCATGTAAGATGCAGCTTTCTAAATAGCTTGGGTTTCAGAGGTAAACACTGTCCACATGTGAGGATTTTGAAAATGATTGTACTAAGTATCAGTTGTGCTCAGCTTTGCATTGGGAGCCAGTGAAAATGTTTAAGTAAGTTGCAGTGCCTTTAAGTAAGTCTTGAGTTACTCATGTGCCTAATGAATTTGGGTGATATTTAAAATTGTGACACGCTGTCTATGGGTTGCACCAACAGTGGGCAGGCACAAATGACAGCCGCTTGATGCTGCACTGACTGTTTTGATTACATCAGTCAGATAGTTAACCCTTTAAACAAATGTCATAATTTTCCAGGTGTTTGCGACACAGCGGCTGAGACATAAACAAATATGACTCACAAGTATGCACTTCCATCAGGCCTTGACAGTCAGAGCACATTAGGTTTTATGTGCAATCACTTTTTAAACTGTAGGCAAGCAGTTGGGAAGTGGCTGCTGTTCAGATACAGAATAAATATAAACCACACCAGCTAATTTTGTCTCGTTTCTTATGTAGTTATTTTTTGTTACCTGAACAAAGTATGTTAAACATGCACATTTATTTTCTGGGAGCAGGGTATATTACAAGTCTATACAAAATACAGTGAATTTACAACAATCGCTCACTAGAACTGAGGTTGTTTTAAACATGGAACAAAAACTTAGTGCAATACAGAGGCCATTTAAATGTGGACCCATAAACTGTAAGGAGGGAATAAGTGTTAGAGGGTAATAATCAGAGAGTATAGACAACTGCTCACTTTCATTACTGATCCCATGGTCTTGTGTGGACAGGCATTTCCCCTTTCATGTTTGGCAAGCTTTGTTTTTAATGAGATTGGTGAAATGCTTCTACTTTCTGATTAAAAGTCATGTATTTATTTTATTGTCTAGCTATGGTATATTTGATTCAGTGCTTTATGCAGCAGGTGAGAATTGTGAGAGTGGCAAAAAGTGTGTGGTGCTTTATTATTTCAGTTATGTGTACATCATGAGAAATATTTTCTGTAGTATATTACTAACCCACAGTAATCCATGTGTATTATTTATAATTATACCATGATCCCCCCAAAACGTGCACGCTGATTGGCCAGCGTGCCCGTTGTAAATCGAGTTATACTAATGGAAAAAGGTCCGGTCTCCCGGACTTTTTTCCATTAGTATAACTCGTTTTTTTTAAACACTGTCTCGCTATGTTAAATGGGTTTAACATAGCGAGACAGCTTTAAAATAAGCAACGGAGATCTCCGCTGCTTATTTTAAAGCTGTCTCGCCATGTTAAACCCATTTAACATAGCGAGACAGTGTTAAAAAGCAACGGAGAAAGCAAGATCTCCGTTGCTTTTAGTCTCGCTATGTTAAATGAGTTTAACATAGCGAGACAGTTTAAAATAAGCAACGGAGATGTCCGTTGCTTATTTTAAAACTGTCTCGCTATGTTAAACTCATTTAACATAGCGAGACAAAAAGCAACGGAGATCTTGCTTTCTCCGTTGCTTTTGCTCACAACTCTGATGTACTGCGCAGGCGCCGCAGTACATCAGAACTGCCGCGGATGCCAGACATCTGCGGAAGGGCAGTAAACAGGCATTATACTATGCCATTATTTAAGAAAAGTAATAGTTTCTTTTCTTAAATAATGTCATGGTATAATAGCAATAACCCACTTCTGGGTGTGGGTAATGCTAAATTTACCCACGGTTGGCTTTGTTTGGTCCCTCGGGCTTTGCCCTCGGGACCAAACCACGCCAACCGTGGGTAAATTTAGCATTACCCACACCCAGGCGTGGGTTATTGCTATAATATTTACATTGCAGTTGCTGTACCAATTGTTTGTATGCATTACAAGAGTTAGTAGTGGCCCTGTAAGGGGTGGTAACCTCACTGGAATATTAGTGGTCCTATGTATCATAATCCTCATCGACAAAAGGAAAGTCTTGATCTTAAATATAGTTGAATTCTGCAAATTGATTGGTTAACCAGGTAAAAAGCTTGAGAGTGGAACAGTGCTCTGTTTTCTATTTTCATGCATATGTCCTTCCATATCACTGTTGAAGTATTCTTTACCTAAGGGATCTCCTGCCAAGGATAGCCCAAGGTCCAGCTAGTATACCAAAGCCTTCAGTACTTACAGGTGTTGCATGTCATATGTATGCTCCCCATGCAAAACATAGAGTATAAAGGTGATGTATCAATGCATACACTTAGAACTTCTTTGCAACCAGTCTGAATGCCATTGCTGAACATCAGTCTGAACACCCTTCTGCTGTGCTGGTTACCAAGCTGTGTTTCAGATAAGTGCCCCATTGGAGTTTCTTCTTATCTTTCTTTATCTTTAATGCTGTTGGGTTCATGTCATCCAGAAAGGTGAATGCCAGTGTGGAAGGCGGATTCCCCATAAAGTCCATCATGCTTCGTGGTTTTTCAGTTTGGGTGCTTCCCACAACCATATGCAGTGTTCTGTCTGCCCGGCTTTTGTTTCTAAGACCCTCTATAGTTGTCTGTCCTCTTTGTCTATTTACCACAAAAAACAGCATCTTAAACTGTTGGCTGAAGATGCTATAGTGAAGGTATACCATCTGTTTAGAAAAAGGCCAAATAACTTAGGTCTGATACAGCTGCTGTCCATCCCCCAGACGTTTCTCTCAAGACTAGTGAAAGCCCAGAGGATCGTCCAGTGGTTGTTTCAGATTTTCTCTGCTGCAATCCCGTCGGAGGCCGGCATGGATCCAATTCTCACATGTCCTAGGAAGCTGGGCAAAAAAGTTTACACGGCTGCCATACTTATGCACCATCAATTACCAGACTCATATCTCTGTCTCTTCCAAATTGGTTAAAGATCACAGCAGACACTTTGGTTCTGTCCATTATCCACCAGGGATATTTTATGGATTGGAAATCCCTTCCTTTTTTTTTGGACATTCCTCAACTTCCTTGGGAACAGCTTCCTGTTTTCCCAGAGGTGCTTCATTTTGTTTTGGCTCAGAGCACCATTCAAGCTGCCCCTCCTGCCCAGGTAGGGAGGGAGTTTTATTCCTGAATGTTTTTGGTTCCCTGACAGAAGGGCACTTGGAGACCAATTCTAGATCTCTCCTGGCTGAACACCTTTCTCAAGATTCCTTCCTTTTAGTTGTTTTCTCTTCAAACTTTATTTCTCCTTCTTCTACCCCAGGCTTTTGTGGTATCTCTGGATCTCAAGGATACTTATATTTGTATCCTCATCCATCCCCTGTTCAAGACATTTTTATGTTTCTCTGTTTCTTCCATGCATTTTTTGGTTCTTTGCTTTGCCCTTTGGCCTCTCTACTGCCCCAAGGTGTTCAGTAAATGCATCACTCCTGTCGTTTACCTTTTGTAGGATGCAAGTAGTTCAGATCTTCCCATATCTGGATGATCATCTCATTCAAGCTTCTTCCTCTGATGTTCTGCTTCAGGATCTCTAGTTCACTCTTTCCCTGTTACAGAGTCTGTGGTTCACCTTAAAGTTCCAGAAAGCAGCACTGATGCCTTCCCAGGGTCATATTTACCTTGGTTGCAGACTTCAGACCATTCCCATGTTGGTCTCTCTGCCTTCCCCCAAGGCTTTGTTTCTCATTGCCCTTTTCCAGTCTCTTCTTCCTCTGGCTTCAGTCACAACCAGGAAGTTTGTCAGGGTTCCAGGGTTCATGGCTTCCTCCATTCTTATGCTCCCTCCCTGGCCAAGTTGCACATGAGAAAGCTTCAGTAATACCTCATGTCATTGTAACTCCAACATTGCTATCCCATGGATGTCTAGATTCCCTTCCTTCCATGTTTCAAGCTCAAGCTTTACTGGTGGATTCATCAGCTTTCTCTCAACCCAGTACTTCCTTTCCAAGCTTCAGTCCTGACTCAAGAACTCTTTACAGATGGCTCAGATAGGAGATGGGGTGCCTCCTTCTACCCTGTCAAGGTTCAGGGTCTGTGGTCTGTTAATCAGAGGTCAGACCACATCAGTATAAAGGAGATGCGGGCTCTGCTTCTGGCTCTTCAGGCTTTTCATTTCCTATCTCATCCTGCGGCCCTCAAAATTTTCACAGACAATACCACAGTGATGAGGTATTTCAACAAGCAAACCAGGTCCTATCTTCTTGGCAGACTAGCTCTTAAGGTCTGGGAACTAGCTGTCCAGTATCGAGTGACTCTTCATGCAGTTTACATTCCCTTGGAGCACAATCTACTGGCATACTCTTTGAGCAGATCCAGCACACAAGCTCACAAATGGATGCTTCACAGAGATGTGTTCCTGGAAATTGCCCATTGCTGGGGTATTTCTCAGGTGGATTTTTTTGCCTCCCCTATGAACAAGACAACTTCCTCATTTCTTTTCCAGAGTTTCAAGTCATCTGGCTAGGAAAGTGGATGCTCTGTCTTTTTCTTGGAAGGGGATGTTTCTATATACTTTCCCTCACTTTCCTCTCTTACCACGAGTCTTGCACAAGATCAGATAGGACTCTCCCAAAATCCTGCTAGTGACTCCCTTTTGGCCCAGATAGCATTAGTTCCACCCTTCTTTCTCACTTAGTCAGGGGCAGTCACCACAAGTTACCTCACTGGGTGGATACTCTCACACAAGACAAGGGTTTTGTTATCCATCCTCACTCATCTGTGCTACAACTGCAATTGTCCATGTTACAGCTGATGCTGTTGGTGATAGGATTTTGATCCCTTTCAGGCATCTTTTTTCTGAGGACGTGCTTTGGGTTCTTCAGGAGGCCAGGAAACTCACTACCTAGAAATCATATATGTCCAAATGGAAGTGATTTTCTGTCTGGTGCCTCTCTGTCCATCAGGATCCACTGTCTCTGGAGGTTCCTCTGGTTCTGTCTTATTTGTGTGATCTAATTCATACTTGGTTGATGTATTCTTCAATTAAAGCTTACCTGTCAGCAGTTTCTGCTGTTCTTCTCTTGAATCTTCCTCTGGCCTCTAGATTTAAGGTGAAGTAATTTCTTAAAGATGTACTTCAAATCATGCCCCCAAGGAAGCCTATTCCACCTTTCTGGGACCTTAATTTTGTACTTGAAAATTTGACTTGGGTTCCTTTTAAGCCTACTTCTTCATCTTCCTTGCAACAAGGAAGTCATTGTTCCACTATATTCAGCATTCATCAGACCTGTAATTGAGAACAATGCCCCCTTTGGTATGTACCTATCCAGGCATATTCAACAATTAGAATGTCCACTGAGGTTCCTCACTGAAAGAATACAGCACATAAGTAATATGTCCTATGCAGACCACCTCAAGGCCCTTTCTGTGTATTTTGTCTCCTACAGGCTTTTGAGGGGATATCTATGGCTGCCATACAGGGTATTGTCAGACCCCAATCTGATGGACCTCCTGCATATCCACAAAACAAACAGTACCAGAATTACCCATTTTAAAGACTTAAATCTTGCCTGTCATATAAGTAGGACCTGCTGAAGAGATAGGTATGTATCACAGAGACTACCTCATCTATGGAGCAGGCTCCCCATCCATGTGAAGCAGAGTTTCTCCCTAATCTAATTCAAGTGCAACTTGGACAACTGGATGGGAAAACAGAAATTCATCCCTGGTTTGGCACCTATGACTCTGATGCAAGCAGGTAACCTGTAAATGGTTCATCTCTCAGCCCATGTTTACACTTATCAAGGGTATCAGAATTCGTCAGATGCATGGCTAGGCTTAAACAGGCCCTTATGGTCATTAGCCTAGTAAACACCTGTGAACCTATGAACATTGCACTTGGAAGACTGTTCTTTTTTTAGGCTCTCACTTCAGCCAAGAGAGTGGCTGAACATCAGGCTCCCATGACTATTCCTCCTTAATTAGTTTTCTACAGAGACTGTACTAGTCTGTTCATACTAATCCTTCTTTTATGCCTAGGGTGGTCAATGAGTTGTCCCTTAATCAGTCTATTCATTTTCCTTCCTATTTTCCTTCTCAACAGTCTGCCAGTGAGAAGGTCTTCACACCTTGGATTTGCATAGACAGCTCATATATTACTTGGATAAAACTAAAGATCTGATGTTGTTATTTTTCATTCTGTCTTCAACTGATGGGCTCGGATCCAATCCCTTGGATCCAACTCGGCTGTTGCTAAAGCTCATGGCAACCAAAAACTCTCAAGCTTCTCCTTTACCCATAACGCTCCAACCCAAGTACCTCAGATCTCATTTGCCACTCTACACGAAAGAAATGGTGACCATTACTCTTGAGCAGATAAGTCTTTAAATTTTGAATTTTCTATTTTTTCCTAGCTAAACCTTTCTAATTCTTGTATTCCTTGTATTCTTTAATCCCTTATCTAATCGCCTACTTTTTTGCCGTTTCTTCTGCTTAAAATATCTTCTGTACCTCTTTCCTCTTCCTGAACATTTTTGTACCTTCGAATACTATTGTTAGTATTCTTTCCCTTTTCTCTACATGCAGTATAGTTTACTTATTACCATTGCTGGTAATTTCTTTTCCTACTTATCACTTTTATAAATACAAAAAAAAAATATATATATATATATATATATATATATATATATATATATATATTTAATTTCTACTATTAAATTTTCTCCTTGGAATCTGCTTCTTTCTTCACTGTTGTTTCTACCATGGCAGAGAAAGAAAAGAGTCTAGCTGGATTCAGAAAATGTCTTAAGTGGAGACACAAGATTCTGTTATCAGATGCCCACACTTTGTGTGTATTTCCTGGGATCTCTCCATTTACAAGAAGAGTGCTCTATTTGTCATGGGTTTAACCCTAGAGACCTGGTAGAGAGAAAAAAATAAGTTGACATTAAAAGGGCTCCTACCTTTTTTTTTTGGAGAGGCTTTATCTGCATCTATGTTCTCCAAAACGTCTAAAATAGCTAAATCTCCTTCTCCGAACCCTTCTACCTCTTCCTGTAAGGCTTGGGAGCAACCTAGAAAAAAACCTCCTTCAGATCCAACTTCTGCTTTGGATCCAAAAGGGAGAAAAGACTAAATTCTTGGATCTGATGTCAACCTTCGATCTGAAGCTCACAAAAAGGGATTCAGCAGAGTTTACCTCAACATTGGATCCAAAGCAAAAGAAAAAAGATGCATCAGATCAGATTTCTTTGGATCTGATGCATAAGCCAACTGATCCAACTACTCCATCCAGCATTATTTACCTTCCAAGGACTAGATACTCCTCTTCAATAGATCCAGTTCTCTCCAGGGTTCCTTCTCTCTTTTTGGAGAGACCTAGGTCCCCTTCGAGATTTTCCATTCGCTCTTCCAGGAGCTTAACAAAAGAAGATGTGGAGAGAGTGGTGAGAAGAATTCTCTTGACACAGACTCTGATGGGTGCCCCTTCGGCTCCTACCCCATCAGGTCAGTAGGTCCGATCTACTGTCACACCCCCTCTTTCAGTTCCTCCTCTGACTCATTCCATCGGAGTCCTTGGATCTGAGCTGTCCGGCCCTGTCTGATCAGAGGATACCTTTATCCAGATCCAAAGTTCTCTCTGAGCACTTTGGTTCAGTCAGATCCATAGAGCTCTTGGAGCCAGGACTTCCCTGTCATAGCCAAGGTGTTGGAGTAGACTCTGAAGTTGTTGGAGCCATCTATGTGCCTCAGTGTCTTGGCAAGTATTAGCTCGGTTCTGACTTCTGCCTTGGGGGGATTGTCCTTAGAACAGGGAGGAACAATAGTCCAGAAGCTTGGCTTTGTGGATCTAAGGTCCTCTCCCTCTCTGAGGAGGTTTGCTTTTGAGGTTATGGAGAAGGCATGGTCTGTCTCAGCTACATAGATGGTTCCTACCCCTTTGGATCCTCAGTCTACAGCCTTGATGTCTCTGCACTTGGAGTCTCAAAACTTTTTTCCACTGGGACAGCCAGTACTGAAATCTCAGGCTTCCCAACTGGGTATCCCAACATCTTCTGATACCTCCCCAGAGCATCCCACTGAGGAGGTCCCTAAGAAGAAGACATGCAAGAGGAAGCACGTGGACTCCCCATAGGAGTATTTCACAGAAGATACAGACTTCGATGAGGGTGAAGGGTCCCCATGGTCACCACCTGAAGATATCTCATTTGGAGACATTCTTGAAATCTTAAAATAGAGAGGTGGCTGGATGTCCAGCAACCCTTCATCCGATGAGTCTGTATTCCTGGAGTCTTTTTGTACTGGTCCATCTACCCCCTGTGTGACTCTGCCCGCTGATGAGCTCATTGAGTTGATCTCTCGGTGAGCACGGTAAGATCTTGACACAATTGAACCAGTACAGTGGAGATCTGAAAAAATTATGGCACCACTGGTGGACAAGCAACTTTGGGGAAAAGGAGTTCATGTTAATGCCATGGTCATGGCAGCGGCCACTAAAAAGGAACTTGCCGAGGTGAGTTCCACTGTTCATCCCCCCAACAAGGAGTCTCAGGCAATGGACAGGTTTGGGAAGTGTGTCTATGCTTCAGCGATCTTTGCCTTGAGGTCACTGAATTATTTGAGACATTTCACAAGGTTACAGAGGGATTTGATTAAGGAGCTTTCATATACCCTCTCAGGATCCATTTCTGATGAAGTACAATGGTCTGTTACTTTGGCTACCCTGCAGTCTTTTTCCACTTCATCTATGAGGCTCATTTTGCATGTAACTAAAGGAACCTCAAGAGCAGCGGTCTCAGGCATTTCCATCAGGAGGCATGCCTGGATGCACTTATGTAATTTTGCGGAGCCCTTCAAGTCTTCGCTCATCAGTGCTCTTTTTGACAACATGACTTTATTTGGCCTAGAAGTCAAGGAAAAATTATCCAGGTGTGAAAAGGACAGCAAGACCTTGTCTGCTGTGGATATACTGTACGTTTTTTGACACATCAAAGATCCTTTTCCTGGAATCAATGAGTTAGTCAAAAAATGTGGTTCAAAAATGTCCCAGGGACCTTTCCATGACACACATGGAGGAAGTCCCCCCAGGGGTAGGGGGGAATTCTAATGGTGGACGCCACCCCAGTGGCAAAGGTGGCCCACAAAACCAGGGATCCAGAGAGTCGTTCTTTGCCAGACCCCTCCAGTGTTCCTGAAAGGAGGCCCAGTTGCCCTCCTGTGGAGGCAATCAGGGGTCAACAATCCCTGCACCAGAGAGCCTGGCTAGAAGTAACAGATACTTGGTTCAGAAGATTATTTCTAGAGGTTATTTAATATCATTTTCCCTTCCTCCTCCAATTTCAACAAAAATCCTCGATGTTCCACCCAGTCAAAGGGAACACGCAGCAATTTAGATACAAAAGCTGCTAGAACCAAGTCATCCAAGAGGTCCCACCAGACCAGTTAGAATCTGGAACTTACTCAAGATTCTTTTTAGTGACGAAAACGGGGGACTAGAGACCAATTTTGGATCTCAGCAACTTCAGTTCGACACATCATGTTTCGGATGGTCATGGTTCAGTCCATTCTCCCTTTTTTGGGCAAGGACAACTGGATGTGCTCAATAGACCTTCAGGATGCATACTATCACACAAAGATGAACAGGCAATCCAGAAACACTTCTGGCTGGGAGCCAGTCATTACCATTTCAGAGTTCTGCCCTTTGGTCTCACCACAGCTCCCAGGGTGTTTAGCAAATATGGCAGTAGTAACAGCTCACCTGAGACTGCAAGGATTCTGGGTGTTTCTGTATCTAGATAACTGGCTCAATACTGCCTCGACCAGACATCGGTTAATAAGGGCAAGAGATCAAGTTCTCTGGGGAATAACGATAAACTACAAAAAGTTTCAACTAGAACCAAACCAAAAGTTGGAGTTTATAGGAGCACTTTTCAACAAAGTCAATGATAGCCTCACTTCCTCTTTTAAGGGTTCAGACTATAAGGTCACAGATCTTAAAAAATAATCTCAAGTACCAGAATTTCAGCCTGCTTGGTCCTGCAAGTTCTAGGATCAGTGTTAGCACCTATAGCATTACTACCTTTAGCCAGATTTTACATGAGGATCCTTCAGTGGATACTAGCATCACAATGGTCAATAGTTTACCAACTAATGTCAACCCCAATATGAATCATCCACACACACAAGAGGAATCTTGAATGTTGGATTTAATCGGACCAGGTTATAGAAGGCCATCCTTTCATTCCCCCTTAGACCAAGGCCATATTGATTGTGGACACTTCCCAGTTGAGGTGAGTTGGGCATTTTCCTGGGGGAAGCAGTCCAAGGCAGTTGGTCCCCAAAAGAGGCCAACTTGCATGTTAGTGTACTAGAGATGAGAGCAGTGCTTTTATCATTGTAAGCTCTTCAGAATGCTCTCCCTCTGGGGATGATTGCTATTCAAGCAGACAATATGTCAGTATTTTGATATATCAACAAACTAGGAGGAACCAGATTGCATCCTTTGTGTCAAGAACCGCTCCAAGTGTGGCAGGGGGCGATCTCCTCTATCTGCTTTCGCAACGCATATTCCGGGGAAGTCCAACATGATATAGCAGACAAGCTGAGCAGGTGTATTCTTGTACCTCATGAGTGGTCTCTCAACGAGAATGTGGTGGAAATGATTTTCCAATAGTGGGGCCAGCCTTGCTGTGATCTTTTTGCTTCTCCTCCAAACAACAAATGCAGCAGCTACTTTGCCCTAATCCCCCCACGGGGGAATCACTGAAGGATACTTTTCTTCACGATTGGCTCCCAGGTCTACTTTACGCTTGTCCTTCATTTCTGCTAATTCCAAAATTCCTGCAGAAAGCTGCCAGTTGAAGAGAAAAGTCATCCTCATTGCACCTTACTGGCCTCGACAGATTTGGTTCCCCTTCCTTTGGCCTCATTTACTTCACCAAACTTGGATTCTGGATCCAACTCTAGACCTCTTATCTCATCCGATGGGCATGATTCATTCAGACTTATCAAACCTCAGGCTGGTGGCATGGCTTCTCCAATTCCATTAATAGCTAGACAACCTATGCTCTCTTCACCTGTTCAACATACACGTTTAACTTCCCATAAACCCTCTACATGAAAGCTGTACTCCAGTAAATGGAAAAGGTTTGTTTGCAGGGCTCATCAAAATAATGTTGATCCTTTTTCAGCTCTCATACGTTACATCCTGGAATTTTTGGCTATACTTTTTAAAAGAAGGAGCTAGCACCTCAACAGTTAAGATTCAGTTAGCAGCTATATCAAATTTTCACACTGGATTTGAGGGTTTCTTGGTTGCTTCCCATAAGCTCTGCAAATCTTTTTTGAGAAGCACTGTTCTTCTAAGACCTCCTTTTAAAGAGCCTACCCCCCCATGGGACTTGAATCTGGTACTGCAAGCTCTTACTCTTTCCACATTCAAACCAGCAGCTGTGTGTGGCCTTAAATACCTTTCTTAGAAGACAATTTTTCTGGCAGTCATTACTTCTGCCAAACCAATTTCTGAGATTTAAGCATTATCCTCAAAACCTCATACTTAATTTTTCACAAGGATAGAGTTAACTTATGAACTAATGCATCCTTTCTTTCTAAGGTAGTGTCATAATCTAATATCAATCAGTCCATTAATTTGCCAGTATTCTTTCTTAAATTTACTAACAAGGGTGAAAACATGTTACATGTATTGGATGTTCACATACAACTACGTTTTTACCTAAATAGAACAAGACGTCAGAAAATCTGACCAACTGTTTGTCTTGTTTGCAGAAGTAAAACTGGGCAAGCCAGTTGCCAAAGTAACTTTAGCCAGATGGCTGACTGACTGTATTTCATTTATTTATAATAAATTGGGCACTACCTTACCAAAACGGTTATGGGTCCATTCAACTAGATCCATGGCAACTTCCTCAGTTTTTCAGTCTAGAAAGTCTTGGGGGTGAACGGTTATGAATGAATGAATCCATGGGTGATATTTGTGCTGCAGCAATTTGGGCCACTCCCCATACCCTTGTTACTTATTATAAATTGGATTTGGTCTCCAGAGGTAGAGCATCATTTGGTTCAACTGTGCTCAGGACTATCCTTCCTCGAGTCTACCTGGGATCTTAGGTAGCAGGGGACGCTGTCCCATCAGTTGAGGATAGAATGAAAATTGACAACATCAGATAAAGAAGTTATGTACTCGTCATAACGTTCCACTGTGCTCTCCATTTTCATTCTTCCTCAACTCCCCACACACCAATCCTCATCCTATCTAAACTCCTGGAAGAATAAGTGGTTTATGGACATTATTGTCTTTTATATTAAGCTCCAGATATACCCCGGGATTCATGAAGCTCGGCGCAAGGCCGGCGTAAGGCCTGCGCCGGCGGTGCATGGAATATCTGGCGCAGTAGCGCCATATACATATTAATGAGAGTGCACCGGAATCACAGACACGTGCGTGGTGTACATGAGCGAGCCCAGGTAGGATGCGTCTGGAGGCGTGTCTAAGCCGGCATGAGGTGAGCAACCTAATGTGCTGACAGCCACGGTCCGCCCACAATAGTAATGGCAGCAGCCAGGTCCTGTGCAGAATGAAACGCACGTACAGTATGCAACATAGTCCCCGTCCCAAATTAACGGAGAAGCAAATAGAAGCCACGAAGGCATAAGTGTACCCATCCAAGGAGCAAAGGATACGCATAAGACCGCGTTCGTCCCGCAATGCACTGTCAGTGTTTACACTCTGAGAAGGTGTACAGTCGCATGACAGCGCGCCGCACCGTCATAGGTGCAGCTTCTAAGGTCTCCACCTGTCCCACTTTGGTTGGGGCAGTCTCTCCATGGACAGTTGTGTCCCAAAAAAACTTATTAGAAATGGCTGATGTGCTACGATTGTAGGACAAAATGATATCCCGTATTTAATGTAATGGTAGCATGAATTGGTTATTTCTGTAACAGAAATACCTAAATGACACAATAAACAGAATAAGCAAGGAAATTGCCACAATAATAAGCATATTATTTAGGCAAACAAGTGAATTTCTATGCTATATAGTGACCGTTTGTATGTGTCGGCCTGTAAAGTCAGATGTGAGTCCCGGAAATATCCCAGATCGGAAAATGGAAAAGGTGGAAACCCCAGTAGCGACATGGGCATGGTCACCAGGGTTACCTGCTGTCCCAATGTGCCATGGACAGTCCCTGATTGGACAGTCGTGTCCCTGCAACAATCGTAAAAATGGAAAATGACCTCCGATCCCCTGCCACGCAAATTCCCGCAATATACATGTAAATAGTAGCATAAAACATATACATTACGATATGGAACACAGACATGGCATAAGAAAATAAATAAGGAACCCAAACGCTTACAGAATAAGCTCATAGTATGGCAAACAAGTGAAGTTCTGTCAACTGCACTAGCCCTGGGTATGTGTAGTCCTGCAAATTTCGAAGTGTCCACATAACATGCCCCACTATGGGCATTGGAAAAGGTGCCAACCATAATGGTCACAAGCAGTAGTGACAGTACATAGCTGGGTAGCTGTGCTGACATAACAACAGTAAGGAAGCAAGATACCTCAAACACAGGCAAACATGTGCATAGCAACATATCCCAGACCCAGCAACGTCTCTGTTGCATACACTGGATGGTGTATGATGAAGTGTAATATCCAGAAGCAGAACCCATGCATTCGGATGTACTACACAATAGCCTCATTGTACATGTCAGTCACACCCATGTATACCCCTGCACCCAAACCTGCTAGCATCCGTGTGCAGCTATACAACCACACACAATGTGCATACCTGAACTGTGGTAAGAAGTTTGTGTTAGGCAATGCCACGCTGGCAAATACGCACCCACATGTCACCAACCCATCGCAGGTACAGATATGTAAATGGCTGCATGTGAATGTGTCAGCAGAATGTGTACATCCGGCATGTAGTATGTACCCGTCCAAACCATCTAGGTTTGCATACGACACGGTGCACATAACTGTACACATGTGGACAAGTCGGGTCGTTGGACCACCGCATCGATGATTATCTTTGCAGTGAAGTCGATCACATATAGCGGAACAGGTGCCTACCACACAGGACGTCCTAACAGGGTGCTACAGGCAAAGAAGGGGAAACTGGGACATCACATGTGGAGATTAGCGTGGCTGGACGGACAAATACACACGGTCAAGGTAAAGGACGGAACAACATGCATATGGCTGGATGGATGTTGTTCGTAAAATATATAGAAACACATATGAAGTTCCAGTTAACACTCGAAATACTATATAATGTATTGAATTGTACTGTACAATATGGCAGTAGAACTAAGCCTGCATGTAATTGGTGAAGCTAAGCTGTACTGTGATGGAATTCTGAACCTGGCAGTAAGCAGTACAGCAGGCTCATGTCTGTCATCATTAATTATTTGCTGGGTTACAGAACAATAAATGTATGTACATGCATAACAGCACTCCTTCCCCAGAGGAGGATGGCCTTGTGAGCTCAATCGAAGATAGCAGTACAACTCCCTACCAGAGAGACAAAGCAACGTATTAAGAAATTAACTGTCCACTGTATCGTACCAGTCTAGGGTCCTTGAAACAGCTACAATCACAAAAGGATACTGTAATGTACAAGGTGCCTTGCAAGGCTGTGTTATTCCCATGAGAAAACAATTTAAAAGCACGACCCAGCACCCACGTATGTATAGACTATTGCGGACCATAGTGATGGAAATGCCCTGTGACCGACCACGTCAGTAAGGTGGGCAAAAGCTGATTGTAAACACTATATAAAGAAACTGCTTACTGTATAGAGTCAGACAAAACTCTCATACTTGGACTGTATATTATTTAGCCTGCCTGTGTACACTACTAAAACGTTCGAACCCGAGCCTCCTGTGTTATCGGCTGTCACTTAGAAAAGCCTACTGATAACTACAGTCTGGTTGTAACAACTTATTTCACATTGTGATCCTTGTAATCCGAATTCCTTGGTAAGCTACAGGTCAGAGTGCATGGCTGGTTAGACATGTACGCTGGAGAATATGCATAAATGGTTCTTCTTGAATGAAAAGACCTCCGACTGAATTGTTGTGTGTAAAGAGGCTGTTTACTGTCTGATCTGTGGCTGAAAAGCGGAAAACTGGATCCCAAGAAGAAAACGTGCAGCCTTAAACAGGAGGCCCAGGTAAGGAGTGTCTGCCTTTTGTGTCTATTGTAGATCAGGGACCAGACTACCTTGTGTTTGTGTTAACAGTAGTGATATCGGGTCAAGACCTACCCACATACTGTTAAATCTGAACATAGGTCAGGGGAACACACAGCAGAGTAAATAGTGATTGTAGACACTACAGTGGATACAGGGAAGGAGACACACGTGTTATGACAGAAGGGTGCGTAGCAGTCGTGTAGAGGATATGGGAGATTATCGAAGCAACAGATCATGTGATCCGCGTTTGACGGGTGACGTGAAGAATATGCAATCGCAGAGAGCACATAATGTGAGTTACGCAGCAAAATGGGGTAATAAATATGACATTGATGGTATATTAGGCAACATATCGTTACTGAAACATTGTAATCCCTGAAAATTTGATGCATATGTTCCAAGGTAAACACCTGTTCCACCCTGAGAGGGATATGCCCTCTCTGGCCAGCCGTGTCCTGTAAATAAACCGAACAAATGTCAAATGTCCTGATATCTCAGGACAAACATTTACCAGATATATATCAAGATGGTAGCATAAAACAGTAAATTTGTATGTGGAACAGCAAAATATAATAATAAACAGAATAAGCAACTGAAATGCTACAACAATTGGTCGCTCTCCTGGCAAAACGTGAATACCTGTCCTATGTACTGGCCGTGGGTATGCATTTTCCAGGCAAATTACACGTTGCGAACACTAATGTCCCACATTGTGCATTGGAAAAGGTGGCAGCCCTAAGATGTGCAGGCGACAAAACAGCGACAATTGGGTATCCGTCATGCACATCGGTGGACTGAGGTAGTGTACCGAAGGGAATAGAACACTACAAATGGCTAAGCATCATACGCACAGAGAAGATCATAATACAGTAGTACCGACCCCCACAACACCCTACCACCTCAGATACCACATGCAGGATATTAAGCGGAGGGCAGGCTAGTCCCCACACGTTATCCTGTGGCAACAGAGGTAGCACAACGAACAAATGTAATAGAAGCTATTGAAACCACATCCCGAACACGTAACATACTTAGGGACACCCGAGTAAGAACACAGTACTAAAACAGAGTGAGGATATCTGTCAATTAATTGAAGTACCGAACCATCATGCAGGACAGGAAGGCCAGGACCTAACCCCCGTAGCGTATAGACCGTGGACACCAGAAGATATCTGCAAAGTCAGAGAGGGAATTCCCCATCCACAAAGTAATCGCTATTCACCATGCAATACCCCTGTATCTCCTGATCGGAAACCAAAACGGGAATGGCGGATGGTACAGTATGTATAAGCTGTAAATAATGTAAGAATACTTAGGGTAGCGTTGGTGCCAGACCCACACACTATATTCAATGCTATGAACATGCCACAGAAGTATCTTACCGTGGTACATATAAGCTATGCTTACTTTGCAATACCTATACATCCACATAGTTCGTATTGCTTTGCTTGTACAGTCAGGGTGACAGATACAGCCATACCCGGCTATCGGGGCTACTGTGAAAGTACAACGATATTCTCACCGGGAATCGCTCGCTACATCCCGGTGTCAAATCCACCCGGTGCCAGTCAAGATCCACTTTAATTGGATGATATTCTGATTGCGGCCCCTACCCAGCAGCAATGTATGGAAGATACAATAGCATTATTGAGATAATCAGCAGAACAGGGACATAAAGTAAGCAAGCATAAATTGCAACTACAGAGAATACAGGTCAATTACCTGGCATATCTGGTATCCAAGTAGGGTAGAACATCACATGACGATAGGAAGGTAGCAATATAATAAGCACCTAAGCCAACTAACAAGAAGGGAATGATGTCGTGTCTGGGCCGACTAACACATGTTAAATCTGGATACCAAACAATGCTGTGGAATCCGCTGTATTGTTTGCCTTAACCTTTAATACACCTATGGCAGCACAACACATAGTAAACCGGATTACAGTAGCAGAAACAGCGTTATGCAGACTAGAACGATTGATAGCCTTAACAGCTGTAGTAGGTCTCGTGAATAATCATAACACATGTTGTCAGACCGTAGATTGTAAGCGGAGATATATGACGTCAGTCTTGATGCAACAGCAGGGAAGTAAGCAACGCTAAATAGATGACTACTCATTGCAGTTGGACACTGTGGCATGGTCAGTGCCACATTGTGTACAGGCAGTTGTTGTAGCACCCATGGCAGTACAGGCCCCGGTCGTAATGTTACTAGACCACCCTCTCACTGTGAGAATGTGTCATGCAGTTGCGATCAATCTGCTGCAAGAGAAGATAGAATTCCTGACTCGTGCTAGACATTTGTCATGTCTGACCATACCACTGAGTCAACCTCACATGGTGATTGAACGTTGTACAACATGAAACCTATCAACGTCACGTCTGACACCTGTGTATGGCACACCACACAGTTGCCTATACGAAATGGATTAAATAACTACACACAGACATGATAACACTGATATACCCTTAGATGATGCAGAGGTGACAGTTAATGTGTACGGATCATGTAGACAGAGTCCTACAGGAACGAATGAAGTAGTTTATGCAGTAGTTATTGATAATGACATTGTAGACGGCCAAACCCTGCAGCATAACGTGTCTGCTCAAGCAGCAGAATAGATAGCTTTAACACGTGCTTGTACTGTAGCGGAAAAATGATGTGTGGACATATGTCCCGATAGTCATTCTGTTGTCTGTGCAGTGCATGTTTATGAGCAGCAGTGGAAGAATAGGGGAATGATAACATCCACCCGTAAACCGATTAATCATGCGCATACGAACCTGAATGCATTAGACTACATGCAGTTACCCACTGAAGTAGGTAATTGTAAATGTGCAGGGCATAGAAAGCAACAGGATAACAGTAGGAAAGTTGAGGCATGAGCTCATGCACCTGCAAAACAAGCAGCCACAGTTGGAAAGTGTCTGTGTGAATGAGGAATGACAAACCTCAGACTGTTTAGATGTAGAAACTGTACAAACAATGCAAACAGCAACTACGAAAGCAGAAAAGCCGACGTGGTTATGACGAGGAGCAATCCTTGAACACGGACTGCACATATCCACAGTGAGAAAGCCAATATTAACGCCTAATATATTCAGATATGCGGCTTTGTGGAGCCATGGGTACAGACATGTCTCAACAGGGGGGATGGTACATTTGGTTAACAGAATACCCCTAACATACAGAATTACGAACCACATACAAACCTCATGAGCAGCGTGTCACGTTTGCCGTAGATATCATGCACAGGGAGTATTTAAACCGAAGGGAGTGAGTTTACCTACACCACCCTAACCGTTCCGTACTATTTGTATGGAATTCATACATCTGCATAAATGTGAAGGGAACAAAGACTGTTTAGCGATTACACATATATATAATCAAAATGGGTAGAAGCATTCCCAACCAGTAATCCGGATGCAGCAGCAGTGGCAAAGGTGCCAGTAAAATTAAGTATCCCTAGATCTGGCATGCTGTAAAGAAGCTACAGTGACAATAGAACACATGTAGTTAACCAGACAATCACGCTACCTGATTATCATGAATGTCAATTGCATGTACAACCCACACTCAGCACGACTGCCGCCGCAGAATGGGATCCCGAGAAATAAGTAGAGGAGTTTGGTGGGTGACATCCAGACGAGTTACATGAGCTGTCTACCTCTAGCATTGCTGAGCATGACAACAGTTCCAAATGTAAAGTGCTGCACCCACTTCGAAGTAGTATGTGGAATGGCATATCATGTGTCAGAGTGGAAAGCTGTCATGCCTGCAGAGCCGGAGGTCGATGACTCAGTAGTAGGTGACATGAGAGGATTGTTAACTAGTAACACTGTTCCTCAGTTAAAGTCTGTTACAGATAAGAGCAAACGAAGACGGAAGCATAGCTGACACCAGTATCCTGTGTGTATGTCACTGTTATCCAAAGAACATTATTGCCAAGTGGACAGTGCGAATGTCTGTACCGGTACTGTTGGCAACGCCTACCGCAGTAAAGTTTGCAGAGAGGTCGTCCTGGGTCCACCTCACATTTCTCAAACTGGTAAAGGATATCAAGTCTGATTGACATCTTGTAGCTGATATACCAAAGAGCCCGAATCACCCGGCGAAGACTGTATAACAATACAAAGCAACCCCAAAGACATTTATGTTTGCTGTCCTAATGATTATACACCTATTAACCATGTTTGTGTTTACGTTACAATTTCCGGGACCTTACCTGCATATAACTACACGGATACAAATACTGATACGTGATGAACTGGCCACAGAGTGTCTTCCACACCTCAACAGATACCTAGGCATGATGCGTGTGCATATAGAGACTAGGAACACTTTAAATTGCTGTGTTTGTACTGCCATACCTACATCATATGGAGGACTTCCAATGCATGTTGTCCCCTTGGGGATAGATTGAGACTTGTGAATATCTACACTTTGATACAGGTTCTGTGAGATCACAGGACAACGTGGCAATGTACTTACCTGTTACACAAAAAGGAATTGTATGTTATCATAAACATGGTACAGTTTCAGTTGGTGGGAGTATTTGTAACATAACTGTGTCTTACGAATGTCATATAACAGCCAAAGATCACAGTACTACTTGTAGCACCATTCCAATTTGTATTGAAACATCATGAGAACAATGTTGAAGGATGTGCAGAAACATCCTGAATTGTATAAACAGTCCTCTGTTAGAGACAGGAATTTGTTACATGCAGAGGTAACCCGCATCAGTAATGAAGTAGAATATAGTTATGTTGTTTGTGGGAAATAAGCATAGCAATGGTTACCTGGGAATTGGGCGGCAGTTGTTATTTGGGTTCTCTGGGCCGAGTCGCATGACATACTGTACAATTGCCTGTGTGCTAAACGAACTATAACACATATAGCTCGAAGAACTGGGAACACAGTCGAGAAACCTACTAATCCAGTGGGTGAAATGGAAGCTGTTCTGACATGTCAGTCCTCTGCAAGAGATAAAGGAATACCGATTCATATGGACTTCAGTGACAGCGTCACAACCTGGGCTGGAACACCCCCAGCTTCTGGAGTAGTGAAATCAATCAGGGAACAGAGGAAGTTATCAAAATCTGTCGGAGGAAGGATGAATGTGACTTTCCGCTCCTGAACATGTGACTGATGAACTGGATGCAATGAGAACTGTTGTGTCAGAAAATGTAATAGTGCACGACTGCACCGTGGCGCTGAGAATTGGTAATGCGCGCTTACTGAAGAAGATCGCTGTGTCCAACTACCACATGAAGAGACCAAAAGCAACGCCCACCTACAGGTAATATAGCAGGTGTCATCCATGGCGGAACCAGGCCCAAACCCACTGCCGAACCATTTCCACAAACCATTGGGTGGATGGGGTCAGTCATACTGAATATCATGATTGCCATTTGTGTTGTTCTGCTCATATTGGGAGCATGTGTCTAGTGCGAGATACTGTGCATGTAAGTATTAGTCAGGGACTCTGGCAACATACCTGTACCCGAGACTATGGATCAAGACCTGTAGTGGTATTTGTCAATAGAAAATGCAATCCTACTTGCAATGTACATCAAATTACCTGCCTAGTTAAACGTTCCACAGAGGAAGACGCCAGGGAATGAAATAATGTTGTATATGTCTCTGGATAGAGTAGAAGCAATCAAAGGAGGGAGAATGTTAGCAAAATACATATTTAAACATAATATGACGTGCAACTTTAGAAGCTAATAGTGTATAATGCATATTATTCTACCTGACAATATAGCAGTACAGCTTCTCATGCATGTAATTGCTTGTAGTGTAGCTGCAGTGTGATTGAACCCTAACCCTAGCAGTAACCAGTGCAGCAGGTGTATGTCAGTCAGCATTAGTCATCTGCTCGGTTACAGAATAATACATGTATGTACAGGTATATCTGTCATCCTTCTACTGAGGAGGATAGGCTTGTGAGCTGTAACACAGAGTACAGCTGCTCAGCAGAGAGACACAGGAACCTAGTAGGACACGGAGTGAGGACTGAATATGAACAGTGTTGGAACCGTGTCAGAGCAGAACTTACCAAAGTACAGTCTAACTGAATATGTGTCTCAAGGTTGGGCTATCCTCATGGGAAAACATGTAATAAGCATTACCTGAGCACTGTTGTAGGAATACAATGTTCTGTACTCTAGCAATGTAAATGCCTTGTGACTGACAACATCATTAATGTGTGCAAAAGATGATAGTATACAGAATGCTCATACAGATGTAACATGTATAGAGTTGAACAAATGTCTAAACTTTGACTGCATACTCCTTTGCCTCCTGCTGCACAGTAATAAAATGTTATTAATCCCAGCTTCCTGTGTTAATGAGTGTCATGTTGAAAATACGAATGAGTGTTACAGTTTGATTTAAAAGACTTAATTGACAGATGTTTACATTCTAGCATTGGAATAGGTCAAGACAAACATCACAATGTCCATGTGTACCACATACACACAGCCAGTAACACGCAGTAGTAGTGCATGAAGGCATACACGACTGTGGGAATAGTACAGGACATATGGCACGTGCCAAGTGCAGATGCATGACACAAACATCAGGATGGGTGTCCCTGCAAAGAGGAACATGTGCCAACTACACCTCCCACAGATGTACTGGCAATAAAACACATGGCAAACACACAGACACACTACTGTCCAACACATGACTGCAACGGAGCCTGGTCAAACACCAACATGAAGCATGCACAAACAGGGACTTGAGTAATGTTTGCCTTAACACCCCCACATAGGCCAAAGAAGAATAGAATGGACATATGCATGGAATGCTGTGAAGGATGTGTGGTAGTCCTCAGTATCACAGTGTTAGGGACACAGATACACTGTCATCAACTGTGACGTATGTGCAACGTACACAGCATACCTGCATGTAATACAGAGGACAATCATGTGCCACAGAAATATACAGTGGCGAATGACTATAGTGGATAGACAATTGTACATGTGACAAACTATGAATATAGGTTCACACGTCCATAGGTACAGGGTAGGCCATCGTCCCAGGCCCAGCCATAATACTACACCATAGTTAGGATGACTTTGCCAACCTTCTGTGCTTCAGATGAAATACCCATGATATTGCTGTATCTCCGTCAAGCAGTGATAATGATGTAATCCCTGGCCTATACCTGCAATTCTCCATCCAATGGACAACATAGCTGCGAACAAGGCTAGGAAGGATGTCTGTCTCACATGTACTGTGATGTAGATCCACAGCATAATGATTGTCTGGGTGATATATGTGTCACCCAAACACATCCCATGAATGACCGTGACAAGGTAAATGTCACCTGCTCTAGTGATTCTGAGGGATGCGGATACAGTAGGTGAAGCATACACATGACATATGGGTTGACATGGCCTTGTATGTCAGGCACAGGTCAACACCAAACAGCAGGTATGTGACGTGATGTGGCAGGGGTCCTACATGTGGGGCAGCATTACACAAAATGGTGTCATCCTGCATCTGTACAATGATCAACCTATGTGGGCTTCCCAGCTGCTGTAGGTGTATGGTCAGATACAGTCTGAATGGGGCAATGTAGTAGATCATAGGTGTAACACGTAATGGGTACAAGAGAAATGTAAAACAACGCCAGT